>NC_091996.1:50835055-51137428 GCF_044704955.1 Pristiophorus japonicus
TTAATGTGTTTTAATAGGGTTTAAAATAAACTTACGTTAATGGACAGGGTTTTTACTATAAAAATATGTATTTAAATTAAATTTTTATGGGCTAGATTTTCCATGTTTTTTGCATGCTTAACGCCCACTTAACGTCCATTTAACTGCTGAAATGGCGTATAACGCCCATATATCGCCCATTTAGCCACAAAATGGAAACTGACGAGCATTTTTCGGAAACTTATCGCTGAGCGTTACTTTCCCCATGTGCGAAACGCCGGGAAAAAATAATACCGCCTGCCCAATTTTTTTGGGTGGATTCTTCAGAATGGATGAAGTCAACGGCCACAATATTGCCCAGCGTTAATTTCCGCACGGAATTAACGCTGAGATTCAATAATACCGCCCGCCCACTTTTTTTTGTCGTAAAGATCATATTTGCCGAAACTAACGCCCAGGAGATCGCCCAGTTTCACTTTCACCACCTCGCACACATATCACCAACAATATCGCTCGCCCAAAAAACCGCCCGGAAAAAGTGGAACTGTTCTGAACTAAAGCCAGCGGTGTGGCTGCCATTTTTAAAATCGCAGGTCGCTGCATTCAAAAGGCTGCTTCAACTTCGGGGGAGTTTGCATTGACTCTGGAGTTCTTCTCAAGTGAAGCGACCATCTCAACATATATATTTTCAGACCTTGGACTTTTGGGGGTTTACTGTAGGTGTATTTTAGTGAGGAAATTATTGCTTCTTATCAATCGCTATTATATTTTCATTGCAATGGGGACAGCCATTTCTCAGTCTGTATCGATTAATACGCAAATGCTGCAGAGTGCAGATGGCTCAATGTGTGATGCACATCCTTATGTCCTCAATTTAATATGTGCAAGAATGAGGAGGATCAGACCATACACACCCGCACGTACAGGAAAACGAGGTCTTACCTCGACGTGCCCGAGCACACCTGCCTTCGGAGACTGTCATCAATGAAATACGTGAGCTCATCAGGCCACATATGCAGCCTGCCATCAGGACATCAGTGTCGGTCAAGGTCAAGGTCACCGCGGCACTCTCTTTCTACGCGTCCGATTCCTTTCGGGCCTCCGTAGTCGAGATTTCCTCTCTGTCTCACCATGCCACCCATCGTTGTATTAGACAGGTCACACAGGTACGCACGAAGGATGGGCTTTATCAGCTTCCACATGACCACGGAGGCTCAGACTGACAGGCTGGAGCATATTAATGCATTGCTAAGTTCTCCAAGGTGCAGGGAGCAATACAGTGCACTCACATCGCCATGCGGGCACCTTCTCAGGACCCAGAGCTTTTTCGGAACAGAAAAGGATTTCATTCCTTGAAGGTCCAACTGGTTGTCGACCACAACCAGATCATAATAATGGCAGAGAATGCCAAATGTCCGGGCAGCTTCGATGTGGCTCACATCCTGCGTGAGAGCACTGTCTCTTACATGTTTAAGAGTCAGCCACGAGGACAATGCTGGATTCTTGGTGTTAACCGATATGGCCTAGCCACCTGGCTGATGACCTCCCTGCATGACACCCACACCGAGACTGAGAAGCGATACAACCAGAGCCACAGAGACACATGCAATGTGGTCTGGAAAACAATAACTGTGCTTAAGCAGCGCTTCAAATGTCTGGACCAGTCAGAAGGAGGGGAGGGTTTACTAGGTTGATTCCGGGGATGAGGGGGTTGACTTAAGAAGAAAGGTTGAGTAGCTTGGGCCTTTACTCATTGGAATTCAGAAGAGAGGCGATCTTATCGAAACTTATAAGATTATGAGGGGGCTTGACAAGGTGGGTGCAGAGAAGATGTTTCCACTGATGGAGGGGACTAGAACTAGAGGGCACGATCTTAGAATAAGGGGCTGCTCATTTAAAACAGAGATGAGGAGAAATTTCTTCTCTCACGTCGCTTCACTTCAGGGTCTGCAGATGCTTCCATGGCTGTCCGAGGGTGCTGCCCCACGAATGTGAGCACCCGCTGCTCCATGTCAGTGATGTCGCTGACAACTGGTGGTCCCCCGCCTGTTCGCCTCTGCACGGACATCATCGTCAAGAGCTTCTTCTATAAATATAGAAACATAGAAACATAAAAAATAGGTGCAGCAGTAGGCCATTCATCCCTTCGAGCCGGCACCATCATTCAATATGATTATGGCTGATTATGCAACTTTAGTACCCCATTCCTGCTTTCTCTCCTTACCCCTTGATCCCTTTAGCCATAAGGGCCACATCTAACTCCCTTTTGAATATATCTAACGAACTGGCTTCAACAACTTTCTGTGGGAGAGAATTCCACAGGTTCACAATTCTCTGAGTGAAGAAGTTTCTCCTCATCTCGGTCCTAAATGGCTTACCTCTTACCCTAAGACTGTAACCCTTGGTTCTGGACTTCCCCAAAATCGGTAACATTCTTCCTGCATCTAACCGGTTCAATCCCGTCAGAATTTTACATGTTTCTATGAGATCCCCTCTCATTCTTCTAAATTCCAGTGAATATAAGCCTAAAAGGTGACAGGACGACATAGCATGAGATCATTGCGTGATATAATTGCCAGGTACTGTCACAGAGACTGATACAACACATAATCGACAGAAGTAATCTTGATTATTATGATAATTATCATTCTTTACCTAAAGACATGCACCGTGACCGCAGGCTTTGACTACAATATTCCAGGTAACAGTGAAAGACCTCACATTTGCTGAAAGTCACTCATGACTCTTACAAATCATAAGAACATAAGAATATAAGAACATAAGAATTAGGATCAGGAGTAGGCCATCTAGCCCCTCGAGCCTGCTCCGCCATTCAATAAGATCATGGCTGATCTGGCCGTGGACTCAGCTCCACTTACCCGCCCTCTCCCCGTAACCCTTAATTCCCTTATTGGTTAAAAATCTATCCATCTGTGACGTGAATACATTCAATGAGCTAGAAAAAACTGTTTCCTTGGGCAGAGAATTCCACAGATTCACAACCCTCTGGGAGAAGAAATTCCTTCTCAACTCAATTTTAAATTGGCTCCCCCGTATTTTGAGGTTGTGCCCCCTAGTTCTAGTCTCCCCTACCAGTGGAAACAACCTCTCTGCCTCTATCTTGTATATCCCTTTCATGATTTTAAATGTTTCTATAAGATCACCCCTCATCCTTCTGAACTCCAACGAGTAAAGACCCAGTCTACTCAATCTATCATCATAAGGTAACCCCCTCATCTCCGGAATCAGCCGAGTGAATCGTTTCTGTACCCCCTCCAAAGCCAGTATATCCTTCCTTAAGTAAGGTGACCAAAACTGCATGCAGTACTCCAGGTGCTGCCTTACCAATACCCTATACAGTTGCAGCAGGACCTCCCTGCTTTTGTACTCCATCCCTCTCGCAATGAAGGCCAACATTCCATTCGCCTTCCTGATTACCTGCTGCACCTGCAAACTAACTTTTTGGGATTCATGCACAAGGACCCCCAGGTCCCTCTGCACCACAGCATGTTGTAATTTCTCCCCATTCAAATAATATTCCCTTTTACTGTTTTTTTTCCCAAGGTGGATGACCTCACACTTTCTGAAATTGTATACCATCTGCCAAAACTTAGCCCATTCGCTTAACCTATCCAAATCTCTTTGCAGCCTCTCTGTGTCCTCTACACAACCCGCTTTCTCACTAACTTTGTGTCATCTGCAAATTTTGTTACACTACACTCTGTTCCCTCTTCCAGGTCATCTATGTATATTGTAAACAGTTGTGGTCCCAGCACCGATCCCTGTGGCACACCACTAACCACCGATTTCCAACCCGAAAAGGACCCATTTATCCCGACTCTCTGCTTTCTGTTCGCCAGCCAATTCTCTATCCATGCTAATACATTTCCTCTGACTCCGCGTACCTCTATCTTCTGCAGTAACCTTTTGTGTGGCACCTTATCGAATGCCTTTTGGAAATCTAAATACACCACATCCATCGGTACACCTCTATCCACCATGCTTGTTATATCCTGAAAGAATTCCAGTAAATTAGTTAAACATGATTTCCCCTTCATGAATCTCTGCTGCGTCTGCTTGATTGCACTATTCCTATCTAGATATCCTGCTATTTCTTCCTTAATGATAGTTTCAAGCATTTTCCCCACTATAGGTGTTAAACTAACCGGCCTATAGTTACCTGCCTTTTGTCTGCCCCCTTTTTTAAACAGAGGCGTTACATTAGCTGCTTTCCAATCCGCTGGTACCTCCCCAGAGTCCAGAGAATTTTGGTAGATTATAACGAATGCATCTGCTATAACTTCCGCCATCTCTTTTAATACCCTGGGATGCATTTCATCAGGACCAGGGGACTTGTCTACCTTGAGTCCCATTAGCCTGTCCAGCACTACTCCCCTAGTGATAGTGATTGTCTCAAGGTCCTCCCTTCCCACATTCCTGTGACCAGCAATTTTTGGCATGGTTTTTGTATCTTCCACTGTGAAGACCGAAGCAAAATAATTGTTTAAGGTCTCAGCCATTTCCACATTTCCCATTATTAAATCCCCCTTCTCATCTTCTAAGGGACCAACATTTACTTTCGTCACTCTTTTCCGTTTTATATATCTGTAAAAGCTTTTACTATCTGTTTTTATGTTTTGTGCAAGTTTACTTTCGTAATCTATCTTTCCTTTCTTTATTGCTTTTTTTAGTCATTCTTTGCTGTTGTTTAAAATTTTCCCAATCCTTTAGTTTCCCACTAACCTTGGCCACCTTATACGCATTGGTCTTTGATTTGATACTCTCCTTTATTTCCTTGGTTATCCACGGCTGGTTATCCCTTCTCTTATCGCCCTTCTTTTTCACTGGAATGTATTTTTGTTGCGCAGTATAAAAGAGCTCCTTAAACGTCCTCCACTGTTCCTCAATTGTGCCACCGTTTAGTCTGTGTTCCCAGTCTACTTTAGCCAACTCTGCCCTCATCCCACTGTAGTCCCCTTTGCTTAAGCATAGTACGCTCATTTCTGACACAACTTCCTCACCTTCAATCTGTTTTACAAATTCAACCATACTGTGATCACTCATTCTGAGAGGCTCTTTTACTAAGAGATTGTTTATTTTTCCTGTCTCATTACACAGGACCAGATCTAAGATAGCTTGCTCCCTTGTAGGTTCTGTTACATACTGTTCCAAGAAACAATCCCGTATGCATTCTATGAATTCCTCCTCCAGGCTACCCCGTGCGATTTGAGTTGACCAATCGATATGTAGGTTAAAAGCCCCCATGACTACTGCCGTTCCTTTTTCACATGCCTCCATTATTCCCTTGGTTATTGTCCGCCCCAACGTGAAGTTATTATTTGGGGGCCTATAAACTATGCCCCCCAGTGACTTTTTCCCCTTACTATCTCTAATCTCCACCCACAATGATTCAACATTTTGTTCATTAGAGCCAATATCGTCTCTCACAACTGCTCTGATATCATTCTTTATTAACAGAGCTACCCCACCTCCTTTCCCTTCTTGTCTATCTTTCCGAATCGTCAGATACCCCTGTATGTTTAATTCCCAGCCTTGGCCACCCTGCAACCATGTTTCTGTAATGGCCACCAAATCATACCCATTTGTAATGATTTGTGCCGTCAACTCATTTACTTTATTTCGAATGCTGCGTGCATTTAGGTAGAGTGTTTTAATCCTAGTTTTTAAACCATGATTTTTGTTTTTTGCCTTGGGTTTCTCTGCCCTCCACTTTTACTCATCTCCTTTCTGTCTTTTGCTTTTGTCTCCTTTTTGTTTCCCTCTGTCTCCCTGCATTGGTTCCCATCCCCCTGCCATATTTGTTTAACTCCTCCCCAACAGCACTAGCAAACACTCACCCGAGGGCATTGGTTCCGGTCCTGCCCAGGTGCAGACCGTCCAGTTTGTACTGGTCCCACCTCCCCCAGAACTGGTTCCAATGCCCCAGGAATTTGAATCCCTCCCTGCTGCACCACTGCACAAGCCACGTATTCATCTGCGCTATCCTGCAATTCCTACTCTGACTAGCACGTGGCACTGGTAGCAATCCCGAGATTGCTACTTTTGAGGTCCTACTTTTTAATTTAGCTCCTAGCTCCTTAAATTCGTCTCGTAGGACCTCATCCCTTTTTTTACCTATGTCGTTGGTACCAATGTGCACCACGACAACTGGCTGTTCTCCCTCCCTTTTTAGAATGTCTTGCACCCCCTCCGAGACATCCTTGACCCTTGCACCAGGGAGGCAACATACCATCCTGGAGTCTCGGTTGCCTGAATCAAATTATATAAATACATAAGTACATGTAAATAAATGTAATCCTTACTCTTGTGGATCCCACAAGGTCGTTCCATCAATTGTGTCATTGGTTGCCCTCATGCACCTCGTTGATCGCTGATGAGACCACCTCTGCTATCTCGGACCATATCTTCTGGTAAGCCTTTGGGCTGGGCTTCCCATGCCCTCCTTGTGTCAAATCAGCCCACCGTAACTCGACCTCCTGCAGGAGGGAGGCACTTGCCTCGTCCAAGAACTTCCTCGCTCCTTTGCGCTCCTCTCCCAGCTCACTGCTCTCGCCAGCGTCAATCTTCACAGCGTGCTGTGTTGCCTCCTCCATCCATTATTGGCCAAATTCGGGCAAATATGTGGCTGGTAACAGCTAATTTTTGTTTCGCTATTTGCTCTAAAGCTCTAAACTCTTCCTCCTTCCTCCCAAAGTAGCCACACCACACCCACACATACCTTCAGTTCCTCTCAGCTCCCTCTCTGTCTGTCTCCTTTTCTGTACATGTCATGATGACCCTTGACCTCCTGAATCACAGGAATCGAGCGTTGTCATGCCGTTGCTAAGGACGGCGACACTTACGGCAGAAGATCAGAGAGATTTAACGCTACCACCCATTTCATATCGCTCATAGTAATGCCCAATTTCAAAAATGGAGATTAGGGGCTTTGAGAATGGATGAGAAACCGACGATCTGAAAACCCATTTTTTCTGCCCATGCCGGAAATAATGCCCATTTTTGAGCGATCTGCACAAAAGTGTAAAATCTAGCCCTATATGTTTTAAAACTCTTACGCTGGTAAATGTATGAAGGACATTCGCTGGGCATGAGTTGGGCAAATAGCCCAATCTCTCCTGCGCAGATGTCCTTCTTCCAGAGATGTGGAGGATCTGTCAAGAGAAATCTTGATTGATCGGAAAAGCCGGCTTTCAGCGCATGCGCATCGCTCCCCGAAATCATCATCATACGCAGTCCCTCGGAATCGAGGAAGACTTGCTTCCACTCCTGAAGTGAGTTCTTTGGTGGCTGAACAGTCCAACCAGCTTTTGCGAGGCCTCTTCGGGTCCGTGCGCACTTCGTACAAACCCAACGAGGCCAGAATTTTAGGCCCAATAAAATTAAGTTTTCAATGAATTAGTGATATTATTAACTGGCTGTCTTGCAATAGGATACCTCAAAAAATTGTTAGTCTTTAAGTGTGGGCCTTTGTACTATGCTGGCAGGCTATCAGACTTTGTTGGCTATACAACCGAGTCCCATTCTGTCCTCACCAGGGAGCTTAATTTTTTCCCTGCACGGAACTCATGCACAAGCCAATTGTATGTGAAGTTGTCGTCATTTTTTGCATTGGAATGGGCACTAGCTTGTGGCCACACTCTTGAAACTTCTCTCGTGAACTGGTCTGTGTGTGAGTGATACCTTGAAGAAAATAGGTATCACACACACACAGACCAGTTTTTGTTTGCCTGTTAAGTGTCAATTAATAATTAACTTATGGACAACGTACAAATTTGCTTGGCATCAGCTTTGTTCATGATATAGGTGCAGCATTCTGCCTTTGCTGGAGTGAGCCTTGGCTCAGTGGTAGGTTATGGGTTCGAGCCCCACTGCAGATAGCCTGGGCAAGTAGCGATGAGAGTTTCCCATCTCTGAATACTGTGTTCACATCCAACGGGGTGCTCGCGTCTGATGTGAGTTGGTGTGGTGACCCTCCCATCACATCTCACTGGTTCTCCTCGTAGGGAGTTGAGTATCAGGCCAATAACCTGTCCACATAAAAAGAGTTTTCTCTACGGAAACAACCCAGAGCATAATCTGCAGGATGCAAAAGCAGTGGAGGAAATGGGTTGCCTCATGTGCAACTCAGCATGGGAAAAAGATTCTGTTTTTACTCGAAAAGGTAGAACAAGAACGACAGAAGAGAACAACCTGGGATGTTTGCATAGACTATTATGTCCCTTTGTGGTAATGTACTAAGACTGTGTTCTTCTCACAGACTACTCTAAGTATTAGATGTGAAGGCTTTGCGACAGGCCTCAACGACCTGCTTGCAAGTCCACGAGCTGCATACTTCGATTTGCCGCGGACCCAAATTGTGTTGCCTATGTAACAGCAATAGTCTGTCCCATTCTAACTGTGGTTACCTGCCTGCTTTGATATGTGTGTTGTTACTTGCCCACAGCCACACACACTGCCAAGGGTCTGATAGTGGGTTGATCACCATTCACTTGCTCTTGTTCTACACCCATGTCACTGTTCGATGGTTTCTATTGAACTCTTCTCTTGTCCTGGCAGTGCTGACAAATGTATAGAAGCTGTTCTTTATTGCTACATGGACTACTTCAGCATCATCAGTGAAACATTCCTGAAGCACTGCAACCAAACACACTGTCTGCACAAATGGTGCTGTTCAATTAAATCTTATGGCTGAACTAAAGCACTCAATTGGCTGATACACTTTATAGCACTGTGAGCCAAGTGACGAGTTCACCAGTTCAAATTCGCAAAACATCTTCTATTTCATTGCTGGCCCCATGATGCCAGAATAATGTAATTTAACAGGGCCTGTGGCCACAATCCACTCTTCCTCGCCAATAAGCAGCCCTTCCTTAGTCATTATCTCGCCCTGTTGTTCACCCATGATTTGTGATTCCCCAGTGTTCTTTCTTCAAACTCATTAACATTCTCGACCGTCTCTACTCTTTTGTGAAAGTCCCTCAGCAGATATATCTGATATTGGCAAATTCCTTGGATACCCACTTGTAGTGATGTACCATAATTAAGTCACACCCATAACAAAGCGATGCAAGTTATTTGACATAGCTATCTATATCCATAAAAAATCATTTAGCAGTAACCCTCATGCTTTATATTGTCACCTTCTTTTCCATATCCTTCTATGTAGTTGCAAAATACCAAGTTTGCCTGCCAGCTGACTGCCTCCCAGAACTGTGGATCCTTTGTACGTGGGTTACCTTTCTGCCTGATCGAGGTCATGTCACCATTGCCTTATCCTGTTCACGATAATCTGCATGCTCTGCAGTAAAAGAGTTTTTTGATGTCTTGCATTCTCGGGGAACACTCAATATTGGTTTTGTGCCCATTAGGGTGATTAATGGATGCGATCATAGCACTATTGCAAGTGCATTCTGATTGGCTTCTCAGTTGTATATTGGTCATAATGCATCTGATTTCCAAAAAAATGCAGAGTTGTTGTACATTCCTGACAGTATACTAAAAATAGGAGGAAAACTTAATTCATTTAACACATGAACTTATCGGACTGGAAATCAACTCCTTAATGATGACACAAATTCATCTTTTCAGCAAGTATTCCTCGATAATAATCAGAAGCAAAAATTCGGTTTTATTTTGCCCCTCTGTAGCTTTGGATGGTCAATGATGGTGCCCAGGATTACCCACAGGGGAATGATTGCCTCCTGTACTTCATTAAGCATCAAACTTCTGCTATCAATGGTCACTCCAGAGTCTGTACGACATTAGTCCTTGAAAAAAGATGACATGCAGAGAGGAAGTGCAATGTAAACACAGCAAATTTGACAAGATATACAAGGGTCTCCACTTAAGAGTCCAGCATGGTCGAGCCATGAGCACCAGTCCAGACTCGGAGTGTCGGGAATCAGGTCTGTAATGATCGCAAAAGCCCACAACTGTCAAAATTCAGCATACTTGTGCCCACACCGTAAACCTTATAAAAATAAGATTGTTTTTGGTAGACAAGCACAAATTGCTTTTTTAGGGAATTGTGTAAATATTGACATGGTTAACCGTCGCTGTTTTTACGTGCACATCTTTTTTTGTTTCTCCAACAGACAATACTTTAGAGTCAAGTAAAAATTTTGGTACCATTCATATAGGGTTCGAAATTATCCCTTTCTATAAGGCCCATGACCTTATAGCGGAGGTCAAAGGTCGGTGCAGATTTGGAGGGGGCACCATTTTAGAAATTGCCCTTCCTACATTTTGCAGTGGTGCAGGGGACCGCTCCACTCTTTTCCCACCGTGGCGTGCACACGTGACCCCCTTACAAACCGACGGCAATCCCTTCCTGAAATTGCCCCGCGGGAAATTGCCCCTTTCCAAAATTGCCCCGCGACAGCTTTTGCTGTCGGTACCCTTTCTGTGGCAACTTTTGCTGTCGGTACCCTTTCTGTGGCTTGGCGGCACAGCCGCCCTTAAAGGGGAGGTGGCGCTGCTGGCGACTCCATGTTTTTTTTTTGGCCGACTGCCAGGTTGACTGACAATTATGGCCATGGGTTTGGCTGGGTCGCCATGAAATAGCCTGACATCCCCTCTTGACTGCCAGGCCGCTGGCTCAGACTAAACCCTCCCTGGTGGTCCAGTGTTTGCCATTAAATTGGCTGCAGAGTTCGCAGTGGCCCTCCCCTTTAACTGATGGGGAAGGACGTTGTGACACGCCAACATGATGACGTCATCAGCGCGGCACTGATGACTTGCAGCGTAGGGCGCTCCGCCGCACCCCTACTTCCGCCCCGCTCATGATGTCCACTCCGCTGCACCCCCACTTCCGCCCCGCTCGTGATGTCCACCCTGCCCCACCCCCACTTCCGCCCCGATGATGAGGCCACTTCCACCTCGCTTCAAAAAAAGCATGAAGTGCTATATTTCTACGGTTTGGCCGCCCCATGCATTGGGGTGGCCGGAACACTTCAAGAGTGCAATTTGGGCCCCATAAACTCTAAACTGATCTTTCTCGTTCAGATGCTAATGACCTGTTGCAAACTTCCAGCATTTTCTGCTTTTACTTCACCTTCATTGGAACATTCACCAGGCTATTCAACCCCATAAAACTGAAAGCCAGCAAGTTATTTGGCTCAATTTATAACAAATTTCATTTTGCAAAATAAAACTAAGTGCTCATAGACAGGTGTGGAATAAAATGATCAAATAAAAGGAAAATACACATTACCATTCAATGAGGTTTCCTTTATATCCCTCCAGATGAAACAGCTCAAATAATTGAGTCTTTTATCAAATGGGCACCTAATATATTCTCGTTACCTTGCATAATAAATATATTTTGGCGCTTTTTCTGAAATCCTTTCTGCACTACACTGGAGTACATTATTCCAATCCAACAGAGCGTGCTAAGTACATCATTTCCTAGCCTTTGGTTTCCAGCCAGTGTATTAAATTGCAATGGATGAACTAATTTTGTTCTCCTTATACTACTGAATGTGATAGTAAGGCAGTATATGCTAATCGAACACAACTAATATAAAGTTATAGAGTGTTTCCAAAATTAAACTCAGTCGGAGCATTCAGGACTGGATAGCCAAAGGCGATAGGAAAAAAATAAATTATTTTTATATCAGCATTTAATCCTCTGAGGTGGCAGGAGTTTTACGTAACATCACCAAATGTGCCAATGCTAGCTATTTTTATTATTTGTTTTCAAAGCTGCAGACGCTTTGTAAAATATGAACTAATAACTGATGTTCAGTTATAATCTTTATGGCAGAGTAACTGCCTGACTTTCAGAATAAAACATTAAACGACAGGATATTTGTCCCAGATGTCGCTAAGGTTCTTTTCGTTCAATCGCACAAAATGCTTGCAAAGGCAGACCAGAAACAAGGAAGGGAAATGGGCAGGGTAGATCAATGTAAGTGCAAGCTCAGGCTATTAGTTTTGGTTGAGAGAGTATGCCGATGCTACTTGGGCGTTTAGAAATAAAGGGGCTTTTTAAGCCTCGTTTCTAGAGATTTTGGGTGGCATAGAATAGCTAGATGGATTAGACATTATGATCTAAATTGCAAGCACAAAACTGGAAGACACAAGTTTAATGCCAACAAGACATGTGCAGGACTAGAAGGTAGATGGTTTCTCCTCCCTCGGTGGAGTAGATATATGGAACAAAGTCCAAACTAATGCAATTGAGACTGGAGTTGGTAAATATCTGGTTGGCAAAGGATTGATGATTTTCGGGATTGAGGCAGACAAAATAATACTCCCTGCTTACAATGGCTCCCATATTGCTGGAACAACTTCCCCAATTCACATAGTTAAAAGCTCTCATGATTTTCAGCACCTCAAACACATCCCTTCTTCACCTTCTCATGATTAGAAATAGGTGCATAGAGTACAAAAGCAAGAAGGAATGCTAAACCTATGCAAATAGTTGGTTAGGCTGAAATTAGAATATCAACCTGAATTTTGCAGTACAAAAAACAGTGCGGCTATCTGCAATCACTGTTATTAAAGTGTAAAAAATTGGACAGCAACTTTCAATGATCGTACATGCACAGTTAAATGTGGAAACCAGGAAGTTGCTGTCCGAGTTTCCCTACTCCTTCAGAGGCTCCATTATACCGGTACCTCATTGAGAGACTTGCCATTGATACAGATGGAACAATGTGAAGTTGCTGTACTGACATGATAGATATGCACTGAACTCACCAGAAAAAGTTAGGGCTTGTCCATTCCAGTGTAAATAATTTTTAATGTTGTGATTTGTCTTAATTACTGATAAACAACCTCTCTGGCACTGAAATTAGCTTTTACAAGTGTGGGGTCTCATTCCTTCAGATTTTAATTATTGTTGGAAATTTAAAATAATGTAAATACTTTTTTCTTAACCTTTTTTTTCTGATTCTTATTTTTCTCTCTTAATCCCATCTTTCTTTCCCACTCTTTATTTTGCTTTCTGCGCGTGATTTGACATTGGATTAAGTATTCTCGCTGATATTTCCTGGTTCAGACTCTGCGCGCCTCATTAAGATTTGTTCAGTCTGATTGGTTTAATGAGATTGCTTGCCCTGTTCACTCAGGTCCCAGAAACCCTGTAGAGGGCGCCATCCTGAAATGGCTTTTCAAATCGCAGCAAGTTCCTGTGCAAAGCCCCATAGAAACCTTGTGGGCAAGTGTAAGTGTAATGAACGGCTAACACTGTCCGTTCACCACGAATCGAAAAATCTTTGTTTCTGTCTGCCTTAGTTTAGGAAGGGTTTCAAGCCCATGGAGAGGTGGCTGAAGAAGTTCACGTCAAGGATTAGAGGCTTTACTTGTAAGGACAGACTAGAAAAAGTATTTCCCAAACCAAGATCTGTAGATTTTTTATTAAGAACAGCAACATGAACTTGTCCTTCTACTTTAAAAGATCTGTGCATCTGAATGCACCCCCCCCCTCCCCCACCGCCTCCCCCACCCCCCCACCCACCCCTCACATGTCTCTCTGCTTCTGTTAAAGTATTAACACATAGGGCTAGAACCTCCACAGTTTTTGCATGTATAACGCCCACTTAACGCCCATTTTACTGGTGAAATGAGGCATAACGCCCATATATCGCCCAAAAATGGAGACTAGGTGCTTTGAGAATGGACGAGACGCCAGCGATCTGAAAATCCTTTTTTACAGCCCATGCCGGAAATATCGCCCAAAACAAGTGGAGGTTCTCGCCCATAAGAAGTTGCATCTCTAAAGCCCCTGTCCTCAGGAAACTCTAAAGCACATTACAGACAATTAATTATTTTGATGTTTAATCACTGTTCTTACGTAATGACATACATGACCAGCGACACTATTTTTACTGATGTCGCTTGAGTGATAAATATTGGCCAGGTCACTGGGACAACACCCCAGTTTTGTTTTGGATAGTATCATGGGATCTTATACATTCACCTAGGCAGGCAGACATGGCCTCACTTGAAAGATGGCATCTCCAACAATGTAGCAGGGAATCTCCCTCCTATCAGCCACTGGGAAAGTTGTTGCTCGAGTTCTCCTCAATCGTCTTCTCCCTGTGACCGAGGAGCTCCTCCCGGAATCACAAAGCGGATTTCATCTCCTACGGGGCACAACAGACATAATCTTTGCAGCGTGACAGTTGCAGGAAAAATGCAGGGAGCATATACCTGGCATTTTTCGATCTTACAAAGGCCTTTGACACTGTCAACCGCGAGGGTCTATGGAGCGTCCTCCTCCATTTCGGATGCCCCCAAAAGTTTGTCAACATCCTTTGCTGCTTCACAATGACATGCAGGCCATGATCCTTACCAACGGATCCATTACAGACCCAATCCACTTCCGGACCGGGGTCAAACAGGACTGCATTATCGCTCCAACCCTTTTCTCAATCTTTCTTGCCGCCATGCTCCACCTCATGAGCACCAAACTCCCCGCTGGAGTAGAACTAAACTACAGAACCAGTGGGAAGCTGTTTAACCTACGCCGCCTCCAGGCCCAACCTCTGTCGTTGAGCTGCAGTACGCAGACGACGCCTGCGTCTGCACACATTCGGAGGCTGAACACCAGGATATAGTCAATGTATTCACTGAGGCATATGAAAGCATGGGCCTTACGCTTAACATCCGTAAGACAAAGGCCCTCCACCAGCCTGTCACTGCCGCACAGCACTGCCCCCCAGTCATCAAGATCCACGGAGCGACCCTGGACAAGGTGGACCATTTCCCATATCTCTGGAGCCTCTTATCAACAAAGGGAGACATTGATGCAGAGATTCAGCATCGCCTCCAGTGCGCCAGTGCAGCCTTTGGCCGTCTGAGGAAAAGAATGTTTGAAGACTAGGCCCTCAAATCTACCACCAAGCTCATGGTCTTTAGGGCTGTAGTCATACCCGCCCTCTTAGGAATGGACGATGTATAGAAGGCACCTCAAGTCGCTGGAGATATATCACCAACGATGTCTCTGCAAAATCCTGCAAATCCCCTGGGAGGACAGGCGGACCAACATCAGTGTCCTCGACCAGGCTAACATCTCCAGTATTGAAGCACTGACCACACTCGATCAGCTTCACTGGGCAGGCCACATAGTACGCATGCCAGATACGAGACTCCCTAAGCAAATGCTTTATGCGGAGCTCCTTCATGGTAAACGAGCCAAAGGAGGGCAGCAGAAACGTTATAAGGACACTCTCAAAGCCTCCCTGGTAAAGTGCGACATCACCACTGACACCTGGGAGATCCTGGCCGCAGACCGCCCGAGGTGGAGAAAGTCCATCCGGGAGGGCGTTGAGCTCTTCGAGTCTCAACGCAAAGAGCATGAAGAGGCCAAGCGCAGGCAGCGGAGGGAGCACGCGGCAAACCAACCCCACCGACCCCTTCCCTCGACGAATGTCTGTCCCACCTGTAACAGGGTCTGTGGCTCTCGTATCGGACTGTTTAGCCATCAAGTAACTCACTTTGGGAGTGGAAGCAAGTCCTCCTCGATTCCAGGGGACTGCCTATGATGATGAGTTCCCAAAGATATCACTCCCCAATTCTGCACATTAAATTCCCCCAAAATTGACCTATCCAATTGACTAATCTGTCTATGTTATCTGGAAGCCAATTGCAGTCCTCTTCCCAGTTAATCACACTCACCATTTGTGTGCCAGCTGCATATTTTGACATTGCATCCCTTATACCCAAGACTTGATCAATTTTATTTATTAAGAGCAATGGTGCCAACATTAACCTCTGAGGCACACCATTATTTACATCCCTCCAGTAAAAACAAACATGCAATAACCACATTTCGAAACTGATAGAGAGTTCCAAAAACAAAATATTAATGACCTGTCATGCCTCATAGCAGATGTCTAGTGACCTGCTATGTACTTTCAGAATTCTCTGTTTTTATTTAATTAACCACTTCTCTCTATTTTCTGCTCTTCAGCCAACTTCCTATCCCTTCCCACATTTACTTTCATACTTTGCACTTTAATTTGATCAACAAGTCTACCATATAAAATACCTTTTGAATATCCATATTCACAGCATCCGCTGCATTTTCTTTATCAATACATTTCATTGTTTCATAGAAACATAGAAACATAGAAAAATAGGTGCAGGAGTAGGCCATTCGGCCCTTCGAGCCTGCACCGCCATTCAATAAGATCATGCCTGATCATTCCTTCAGTACCCCTTTCCTGCTTTCTCTCCATGCCCCTTGATCCCCTTCACCCTAAGAGCCATATCTAACTCCCTCTTGAATATATCCAGTGAACTGGCATCAACAACTCTCTGCGGCAGGGAATTCCACAGGTTAACAACTCTCTGAGTGAAGAAGTTTCTCCTCATCTCGTTCCTAAATGGCCTACCCCTTATCCTAACACTATGTCCCCTGGTTCTGGACTTCCCCAACATAGGGAACATTCTTCCTACATCTAACCTGTCCAGTCTCGTCAGAATCTTATATGTTTCTATGAGATTCCTTCTCATCCTTCTAAACTCCAGTGAATAAAGGCCCAGTTGATTCAGTCTCTCCTCATATGACAGCCCAGCCATCCCTGGAATCAGTCTGGTGAACCTTCGCTGCACTCCTTCAATAGCAAGCATGTCCTTCCTCAGACTAGGAGACCAAAACTGAACACAATATTCCAGGTGAGGCCTCACTAAGGCCCTGTACAACTGCAGTAAGACCTCCCTGCTCCTATATGCAAATCCCCTAGCTATGAAGGCCAACATACCATTTGCCTTCTTCACTGCCTGCTGTACCTGCGTGCCCACTTTCAGTGACTGATGTACTATGACACTCAGGTCTCGTTGCACCTCCCCTTTTCCTAATCTGCCGCCATTCAGTTAATATTCTGCCTTCGTGTTTTTGCATCCAAAATGAATAAACTCACATTTATCCACATTATACTGCATCTGCCATGCATTTGCCCACACACCTAACCTGTTCAAGTCACCCTGCAGCCTCTTAGCATCCTCCTCACAGCTCACACCGCCACCCAGTTTAGTGTCATCTGCAAACTTGGAGATATTGCACTCGATTCCTTCATCTAAATCGTTAATATATATTGGAAAGAGCTGGGGTCCCAGCACTGAGCCCTGCGGCACTCCACTAGTCACTGCCTGCCATTCTGAACCCGTTTATCCCGACTCTCTGCTTCCTGTCTGCCAACCAGTTCCCTATCCACGTCAGTATATTAGCCCCAATACCATGTGCTTTGACTTTGCACAACAATCTCTTGTGCAGTACCTTGTCAAAAGCCTTCTGAAAGTCCAAATACACCACATCCACTGGTTCTCCCTTGTCCACTCTGCTAGATTCGTCAAGTATGATTTTCCTTTCATAAATCCATGCTGACTTGATCCGATCCTGTCACCGCTTTCTAAATGCGCTGCTATTTTGTCCTTCCCCACCACCGATGTCAAGCTAACCGGTCTATAATTACCCGTTTTCTCTCTCCCTCCTTTTTTTAAAAGTGGTGTTACATTAGCTACCCTCCAGTCCATGGGAACTGATCCAGAGTCGATAGACTGTTGGAAAATGATCACCAATGCATCCACTATTTCTAGGCCACTTCCTTGAGCACTTTGGGATGCAGTCTATCAAGCCCCAGGGATTTATCGGCCTTCAATCCCATCAATTTTCCTAACACAATTTTCCGCCTAATAAGGATATCCTTCAGTTCCTCCTTCTCACTAAACCCACTGTCCCTTAGTACCTTCTAAAGGTTATTTGTATCTTCCTTCATGAAGACAGAACCAAAGTATTGGTTCAATTGGTCTGCAATTTCTTTGTTCCCCATTATAATTTCACCTGAATCCAACTGCAAGGGACCTACATTTGTCTTTACTAATCTTTTTCTCTTCACATATTTATGGAAGCTTTTGCAGTCAGGTTTTATATTCCCTGCAAGCTTCTGCTCGTACTCTATTTTCCCTCTTTTAATTAAACCCTTAGTCCTCCTCTAATTCTAAATTTCTCCCAGTCCTCAGGTTGTTGCTTTTTCTAGCCAATTTATATGCTTCTTCCTTGACTTTAACACTATCCTTAATTTCCTTTGTTAGCCATGGTTGAGCCACCTTCCCAGTTTTAATTTTACTCCAGAATTCCTTATAGAACTCTATGAAATTTGTCGGACAGAACTTGCCTTTTGCAAATCCACGCTGTATGTCCTTGATTAACCCATTTCTTTTTCACTGAGCATTAGCTTTAGCCCATATCATGGCCTCTAGAAGACTACCCATGCCATTTTAGGATGCATATTCTATTTTTATCCATTCACCATCAAAACTTCAAACTCTGATAAGTCAAGGTTTCCTTTCCAGACAGAATTCTTGGAATTGATACAGTGTGGCCTGGATTTTCTTCCATGGGCACAATTGTAAAATAGGCCCATCTGACCAAGCTGAAATTACAGCCACATTTCCACGCAAACTAATTAACAATAATGAGTATAAAATCGCCTATGACTTAGTGTAATCAAGGAGCTTAATTGAGATGTAACTGGAGCAGATTTAATGGGTCCTTGAAAATGTTTGCAGTCTTGTTCATGTTTAAGTGTTAAAGTTTAATACGCCTTTTGGACAATTACAATAAAGTTGGTAAAGCATTTTTTTTAAAGAATTTGTATCAGTGCCTGTCTAGACAGTTAATTATTTTCTCACTGGATGCTAAAGTGAACATTTTGGACAATAAACTATTAAGATGTTAATGGAAAACAATTCCTGATTGTTGTTGAATGTAACTCGATGCATTAACCAGAAAGAACAATAGTATGGTGTCACTGCAGGTCGGTAATTGATTTTTCTCAAATTACTTTGAAAGGAAAACCTATTTAACCCTTTGTCTACCGAAGGACTATCTAAGAGAAGCATCGTTTGAAAGTGATAGACATTACTTCCTTAGTAGTGCAGCTGGCTGAGAAAAAGTGCAGCTAAGCTATCGAAAGCAGGAGGTCTCGGGTCCCATCCTTGTTCTACGCTGAATTATCCAATCCCAGCCAGAATAGCATTGGGAACATGTCAATTAGCCTCAGAGCCTCGGGAGAAGTTTGGGGAGAATCTGCCAAGGTTCTCACTCTTGATCATTGTCCAGCGATCCTTGTGCAACATGTGCACTTCCAGGTGTGTAACATTGTCTGCGGCCATTCCTGCTTCAGCCCATCTGCTGCTGAAACCTTCATACATGCCGTCGTCACCTCCAGACTTGATTACTCAAATGCTCTTCTACCCGACCTCCCAGCCTCCGCCCTCTGGTAAACTGAAACTCATCCAAAACTCAGCTGTCTCTATTCTATCACGCACCATGTCCCACTCATGCATCACCCCTGTTTTTGCTGACCGACATTGGCTCTGGACCCCAATTGCTCATATTTAAAATTCTCACCCTGGTGTTTAAATCCCTCCATGGCCTCGCCATATCCTATTTCTGTAACCTCCTTCTACCTTCTAGAAATGCCTTCTAAACTCCTCTGCATTTCCCTCTCTTCCTTTAAGACCCTTCTTAAAACCCAAATCTTCAAGAAAGCTGTTTGGTCACTTCCCCGCGAATATCTCATTCATTGATGTCAGTTGTGGTTCAGTGGGTAGCACCCTCGCTCTCTGAGTCAGCAAGCTGTGTTTGCAAGTCCCACTCCAGGGACTTGAGCACATAAATTTAGGCTGACAATCCAGTGCAGTACTGAGGGAGAGCTGCACTGTCAGAGGTGCCGTCTTTCAGTTAAGACGTTAAACCGAGGCCCTGTCTGCTCTCTCAGGTGGACATAAAAGATCTTAAGGATTATTTTGAAGATGAGCAGGGGAGTTATTTCCGATGTCCTTGCCAATATTTATCCCTCAATCACCATCACTAAAAATAAAATCTGTTTATTATCACATTGCTATTTGTGGGAGCTTGTTGTGCGCAAATTGGCTGCTGCGTTTCCCACATTACAACAGTGACTACACTTCCATAAAAAGTATTTCATTGGGTGTAAAGCGCCTTGGGATGTCCGGTGGTCATGAGAGGTGCTATATAAATGCAAGTCTTTTTTTATTGGCTCGGCATCCATTTTTTTCCTTACTTATCTCTGAGGGACCTTGGGATCTTCTACCATGTTAAAAGTATTATTAAATGTAAGTTGTATTCATCGATTCTGGTGTGGAGAGAATCGGGCTTGGGGCTCAATGTTCCCCAGTTACCTGTGCCGTTTTTTTTGGCCTAATTTAAAATATCCAATTTTCCCCAAAGTTGCTGCGCCAGCGTAACTCAGTTAGTTATGATTTTTTTCGGTTAGCATAGGGGGCATAACCTGATGTCTGCACCAGTTTTTCAGATTTATGCAAGTTTGGCCAACTTACATGTTTCCTCAGATGCATATGTGACCACTCCCAAAAAACCATCTGCGCACTTAAGAAAACCCAGCGCACATTAAAAAAATCAGTGCAGAAAGACGCCATTATTTTAAAGCAAAGTTTTGGAGAGAGTCAAGAAGACATTAAATATGTATCATGAAGCTTAATTTTTTTCAAATTTAAAATGAAGAAAATGGGAGTCTAATGCAATTCTTTAATTATGGATTTTTTTCAAAGTGCCACACCACCAGCGAACGTGTTCTCACGGGCTCGAGGGTTGGAGCGTCGGTCAGCAGAATTGCTCCCTCGCCTGGACACGGGCTCGGGGCTCGGCTTCAAAAGAAGCCCGGGGAGATGGTGGGGTTGGGGGGGGTTGGAAGCCGAACTGAAGGCATGAGAAGCCTTACACTATGCAGCAGCTTCAAAAGAAGCCCGGGATCGGGGGGGGGGGGTGGGTGGGGGGGGGAGTGGATGCCGAGCCCCTGTGTCCGGGCGAGGGAACGATTCTGCCGACCGACCCTCGAGCCCGGTGAGGAGACGTTCAGTCAGTGGTGGGGTGGTACTTTTAAAATAATCTAAGATTAAAGAATTGCATTAGACTTCATTGCCCCAAATGTCCTCATTGAATGCCTAGCTTCCCGTTCTAAGCAAGGCTATTGCACATGCGCAGACCAGGGTGTGGTCCATACTAGGGCGTCGACCTTGGGGAGAGAGAGAGGAGAGAAGTTTTAACATTGTCCTGCTGTGTTGAGCATCTTGCAAAGGTACAATTTAATTATGGGGCAATATTGACAATGCCTTACCTCATGCAAGCCTTCTGCATGATGGTGCTGCGGAGGAGACGATTGATTTAACGTCATCGCATGAGGAACCTCAGAGCATGTACGATGATGGGCAGGAGGCCTTACCCATGTGAGGTATATCGAGACAGGCGTTCATACCTACACCTGAGTGATGCAGACTGTGTGAGAAGGCTGCGTTTCCTCAAAGAAGTTGTAACTGAGATCTGTGAGTTAGTAAAAGCAGACCTGCAACCTAGAAACATCAGGAGGACTACTTTGTCAGTTGAAGTGAAGGTTACAGCTGCACTTTCATTCTATGCATCTGGAACATTCCAGGCCACAACCGAGGATGTGTGCGCAATTTCTCAACATGCAACACATATCTGCATTTGGCAGGTGACTGCTGCACCATATGCCCGGAGGAATGACTACATAAAGTTCCCCATGACCACCAAGGCACTGCGTGAAAGGACTATGGGCTTCTCCAGGATTGCTGACTTCCCAAAGGTACAGGGCTGCATTGATTGTACCCACATCGCCTTGCGAGCACCTTTGCAGGATTCCGAGATGTACAGGAACAGAAAAGGCTTCCACTCCGTTAAAGTGCAGCTCGTATGTGACGACATGCATCACATCATGTTACAGATACCGTGGGAGCACCCATGATGTGTTCATCCTACGCGAGAGCACAATATCTGCCATGCTTCAGCAGCAGCCAGAAGGGCAGAGCTGGCTGCTGGGAGTCAAAGGGTACGGCCTCACCACCTGGCTCATGACGCCCTTTCGCGTAACCCGGACGAAAGCTGACTGGGAATACAACATGTCGCACACTGCGACGCGCAACACAATAGAAAGGACCATTGGCATTTTGAAACAGCGTTTCCGATGCCTGGACCATTCCGTACTTGCAATACTCCACTGAGATTCTTGGTCAGTTCACTGTTGTCTGCTGCATGCTGCAAAACTGAGTCATTATGAGGCAGTAGCAGTTGGTAGTAGAAGACACACCTGAGATGATAGTGGCTGATGCTGAGGAGAAAGATGCAGATGATGATGAGGAGGAGGAGGACGAGGAAGCCATGCAACTACCTGAAACCAAAGCACGACATCGTGCCCCTTTAATGATTGCCCGAGTCTTGCACCAGCAGTTCATCGGTGAATGCGTTGCTGCCTGAAGGCTCGGCGGCAACTATTCCAAATGGACCATGTTTACTGTTTGGACCTGTTCCCCCTGTTCTGTAATGTTGTGTTGTGTCAATGGAACAAATAATGGAAATGATTCTATATCAGTTCAAAAAGTTGTGTTAATAATAGAAATGATTCAGTTACAATTTAAAATATATTTTATTCAAATGTTTAACAAACATTTGTTTGTACTTAACTTAACTTTAATAAACACATTCTGGTATCAAATTTCAAAGTTTTCACTTAAGATCACTTACAAACTTTAAAATCAATTACTAACTTTTAAACTTGTAAATTTACATAACTTACAAAAAACTTTTAATTTGACAACAGTTACAACAGTAACAACAATAATAATACTGACAACAACAACAACAAATAAAGGCTGCATCCATCTTTCCTTCACCTTATTCTCAGACCGCCTGCTGCGCTTGGTCTTGGTGACATCACCACCCCTGACCGTAGGCAGTGGCGCAGCATTTCTTGGTTTGGTACCAAGCTTATTCTTTCGAACATCTTGGGTAATGCACATTTCTTGATGGCAGGAAGACAGGGGGCAGCAGACGGTAATGTGGAAGGCCCGGCTTGGGCCTCTTCAGAGGCTGGTCTGGGGATTGGAGTGGGAGCGGCAGTTCATTCTGTCAATGGCTGCGGGGTCTGGGCGTGTTCCCTTATTGCAGTAGCTAACTCCAACATTCCCTCCCTCATGTGCCCTGACAGTGTCACAACATTCCCTCCCTCATGCTCGCCGACAATGTATCAGTTATCTACAAAACTCCTTCCCTCATAATCACTGACAGTGTCTCAACTACCTGCAACATTCCCTCCTTCCTGTTCACTGACAATGTATCAACTACCTGCAAAATTCCCTCCTTCCTGTTCACTGACAGTGTATCAGCTACCTACGACATTCCCTCCCTCATGTGCCCGGACAGTGTTCCCATTTCTCTTGAGAGTGTTGTTACTTCTCCCGACAGTCCCGATACCTCATCACCCATCCCACTGATGGTGTCCAGGAGTGATCGTATAAGGTCAATGCTCTCCTTCCCCTCCTCACCCTGGGTGTGGCTCGGTGCATCCCACTGGGACCTGCAGCCTTGGACTGTGAGAAACCATGGAATGTCCCAACACTCATACCACTCAGGAAAGGGCCTGGCACCTTAATGGGCGGCACCTGCACCTCCTCCAGAGTGAGTACAATGGTGGGGGCTTCATCCATCCCCTCTCCCTCCCACTCACCCCCATGCTTTTGGTCTGAAAGGTGGGATCGGAGGATGTTCTCTTCAGGCTCGTCCTCGTCTGAATCTTCTTCTGCATCGGCTTCAGCCTCGTCAGGCTTGTCCTCAAGTTCTGCAAAATATGACAGAACAGACAAATGGTTAGCAGCAGAGGTGGCTGCAAGGCGGCATGAGTAGGCTCACACAGCGCAGGCAGCAGGCTCATTTGAAGGACCACGATAGAAAAAAAAAACATAGAAACATAGAAACATAGAAAATAGGTGCAGGAGTAGGGCATTCGGTTCTTCTAGCCTGCACCGCCATTCAATGAGTTCATGGCTGAACATTCAACTTCAGCACCCCATTCCTGCTTTCTTGCCATACCCCTTGATCCCCCTAGTAGTAAGGACTACAGCTAACTCCTTTTTGAATATGTTTAGTAATGTTAACACATTGCATCAACCGAAGTGTAGCTGATGAAGACATCCCCAGGAACCGAAGCATGGCTAGCCCACGCAGTACTTAACATTTAGCATAGCCAGACTGTGGAATTTGCAGGACTTACCCTCTCCCTCGAGTGTGGGCCCAGCTTGTGCAGTGGTGGTTGCTTTTCTCCAGGCAGGACCCATCAAAGCAGCGAACCTCTCTTCTAAGGGTGTCAGTGGGTGCAGATTTGCTGGGCCTCCTCCTGTTCAAGTTAATTACCATTTGTTGTGTGCAACCTTCCTTGGCAAAGATGAAAATGTAACTTTTTAGAGAGGGTGTCTTTCTGCTGGATGGGACATATACAGCCATAAAGGGACATTTAGCTGCACCGTAACAATACTCTGCACATATTGTGGTAGAATGCTCCTCACCTTGTAAAACAGCACATCTGACTCACTGGCAGCATTGCCACCAGAGATCGGCTCTGTATATTTATGAACTCCTGTTTCCTGCACATGTCCACCACATTTTGTCACACATGCAAATTCCGGTGTCACATTTGCAGCTGATTGGGTCAAATTTCATATTCATAAAGCAACAGCAAATGATGTCTGAACAGATTGATAGTTTGTCCATCACTTTATTGGACTAAAAATAATTTCATGAAAAGCCAGTTCGTTTTTAACTGTTTCCTTTGAAGCTTGAGCAGTAATAAGCAGTTGGCAATCTGTAGGGAGTTGAATAAAAATCTATGGGCTAGAATTTCCAATCAGCCCACCAGCGCCCGATCACCACCCAAAAGACCACTAAGACCGGGGAGAATATAGCCGGCGAAAACTTCCCTCAAAAAAAAAAGCTGCCGAACAAAAAGCATGGGCCTTGCACCCTAATTCTGGGCGAAAAAGTGTAATTTAGGGTCGATTGGGCAGTTCGTAAACAAAATGGGTGAATTTTTTTTTTAAATCAACAAAAATTTACCCCGAGGCTGCGGGTTGGGCCGAGCATCAGGAAAACAATAAAAATAATTTTTCAAAAAACATCAACTAAAAAATAAGAAAATATTCCCAAGACACTTTAAAACAAAATCACCATAGCACATTTTAAAAATAATGAGTTAAAAAGTCAATTACTTGAAGAACTACTCACCGACCGCCCAGCTCCGCTGATCCTCATGGGCGTTTTTTTTAAACTTACCCACGGGCTCAGCGAAATATCGCACCAGGGTGATATCAGAACGGTGCACGCCAGCGGTACACCGAAACTGCCGATATAACTCAGGTAAGAACATTTTTGCTCACCTGATTACTGCCTCACATATTTGTTCAGGTCGATATTGAAGACCCAATGACATGATTTGAAGAAAAACAGGGCGGAGACCTGGCTAATTTTCTCCCCGAAATCATAGAATAGAACTGTAAAATGATACAGCACAGATGGAGGCCATTCAGCCCATCGTGCCAGTGCTGGCTCTTTGGTAGATCGACCCAATTCATCACACTTCCCTGCTCTTTCCCCCTAGCCCCATCAATATTTTCTCTTCAAGTGGTTATCCAATTCTCTTTGCAATATTACTATTGAAAGTGCTTCCACCACCTTTTCTGGCAGTGCATTCCAGATCACAGTGTAAAAGAAAAATCCTCATGCCCCTTCTGATTCTTTTGCCAAACACCTTAAATCTGTGTCCGCTGGTTACCGACCCTGCTGCCACTGGAAACGGTTTCTGCTTAGTTACTCGATCAAAACACTTCATGATTTTAAACACCTCTAACAAATCTGCTCTTAACCTACTCTGCTCTAAGGAGAACAAGCCCAGCTTCTCCAATCGCTCCACATAACTGAAGTCCCTCATTCCTGGTACTATTCTAGTAAATCTTTTCTGCACCCTCTCCAAGGCCGTAACATCCTTTCTAAAATAAGGTGCCCAGAATTGAACATGATACTCGAGTTGAGATCTAACCAGTGTTTTATGCAGGTTTAGCATAACTTCCTTGCCTTTGTACTCCATTCCTCTATTAATAAAGCCAAAGATCCCACATACTTTATTAACAGCATTCTCAACTTGTCCTGCCAAATTCAAAGACTGGTGTACATATGCCCCCAGGGCTCTCTGTTCCTGCACCCCCTTTAAAATTGTACCATTTGACTTATTGTGCATCTCCTCATTCTTCCTGCCAAAATGCATCACTTCATAATTCTCTGCGTTAAATTTCATCTGCCACGCGTCTGCCCATTTTGCCAGTCTATCTAAGTCCTCTTGAAATAAATTAGAAATATGGGGCCCAAGTTTCGGCCTCAGTTGCTCCTGATTTTTTGGAGCAACTGGTGTAGAACGGAGTATCTTAGAAATTCAAATTCTTGGCATTTAGTTTGCTCCAGTTCTAGTCAGTTAGAACAGTTTCACTTTGGAACAGAATTTTTTTTTCAAAAGGGGGCGTGTCCAGCCACTCACGCCTGTTTTCAAAGTTTCGGCAGTGAAAACTTACTCCAAACTAACTTAGAATGGAGTAAGTGAAGATTTTTGTATGCTCGAAAAAACCTTGTCTACACTTTAGAAAATCAGGCGTAGGTTAAAAATCAGGCATAGGGAATGGGGGGGGGGATGGTTTTAAGGGAAGTTTACAAACAGTAAACACTTCAGCTTTACAAATAAAGAGCCATCATCAATAATAAATAATAAAACATCAATAAATCAACCAATAAATCAATCCAAAAAAATTAATAAGAAATAAAAAATTTTTTAAATCAATAAATAAAACATTTTCTACTAACCGACTGCAGCACCGGGAGCCCTCCAACAGCGTGCTGGGATGCCCCCCCAGTGTGTCTCTGTCAGTGTCTCTATCTCTCTGTCTGTCTGTATGTCTGTGTGTGTTTCTCACTCTCTATATGTCAGTGTCTGTGTTTCTGACAGCGAAGGGAGGGGGAGGAGGGGGTAGAGGGAGGTGGTGGGTCAGGGGGAGTGGAGGGAGGGAGGCAGAGGGGGAGGGAGGGAAGGGGGAGAGAAGGGGGAGGGATGGGAGGGAAGGGGGAGAAGGGGGAGGGAAGGGGGAGAAGGGAGGGAGAACGGGAGGAGAAGGAGAAGGGGAAGGGGAAAGGGGGAAGGGGAAGGGGGAGGGGAAGGGGTGAGGAGAAGGGGTGGAGGAGAAGGGGAAGGGGGGAGGAGAAGGGGAAAGGGGAAGAGAAGGGGAAAGGGGGGAGGAGAAGGGAAAGGGGGGAGGAGAAGGGGAAAGGGGGAGGAGAAGTGGAAGGGGAAAGAGGGGGGGAGGAAAAGAGAAGGGGGAAAGGAGGGGGGGAAAGGAGGGGGGAAGGAGAAGGGGGTGGGAAAAGGAGAAGGGGGGAAAGGAGAGGGGGGGAAGGAGAGTGGGGGGGGGAAGGAGAAGGGGGAGGGAGGCTGAACGAGCCGGTCCCGGCCGGGCCCAAGACTTCGGGCAGGGCCCGTCCCCAGCACCAGATTTACAGGTAGGTGGCGTTGGGTGGGGTCGTGTCAGTGGGGGGGAGGAGGGAGGGAGGGAGAGGGAGGTCAGGTCGGATGGGGTGGGGGGGGGCGGTTCGGGTCCGGTCCGGGGGCGGGGGGAAGCGGGAGTCGAGTCGGGTCGGGAGGAAGCAGGAGCTGGCCGTGGGAGGCAGCCTTATGCACGCAGCCCCAGTGAGGCCATTCGGCCAGGGCTAGGGGCTGTGTGCTTCCGGCCCCTCCCACACAGTTTTGGGCGGCTGGAGCTACTGCACATGCGCGCCCAATGTAGCGCGCATGTGCAGAGGTCCCGGCATTGTTTTCAGCGCAGGGACCTGGCTCCGCCCCCTACAGCTCGTGCTGCACTGCGCCGAGGGCCAGAGGACCTGCAGGGAGCCGGAGAATCTGTAAGTTTTTTTTTGGCGCACTTTGTGGCGCGAAAAACGGGCGTCCAGGTCGGGACTGTGCCGTTCTAGGCGCGGCCCGAAACTTGGGCCCATAGAAACATAGAAATCTGCAGCGCAGAAGGAGGCCATTTCAGCTCATTGTGTCCGACCTGGCTGACAAAGAGCCACATGGCCCTCGGTCATCAGCCCTGAAGATTACATGTAAAGCTATGAAAAATGAACAATGGCGGAAAGGTAAAGAGCATCTGGTCCAACCAGTCCGCCCACACAACTGTGACACCCCATGCTCCGCAACATTCTACACTCCACCCCAACCGGAACCAAGCGATCTCCTGGGAGAGGCAAAAATACAGATAAAAACCCAGGACAATTGGGGGAAGAAATTTGGGAAAATTTCTCTCCGACCCATTGAGGTGATCAAAACTAGTCCAGGAGAGTGCCTGGCCATACTCGATTCCCTGCAGTACTTACCATTGTATCTGCGCCAGCCAACAAGATAGTTATCCAGTCTAATCCAACTTACCAGGAAATTAACGCAATAGTAAGGAAGGACATTATCTTGCATGATGTGGAATCGGTATGGATGGAGCTACGGAATACCAAAGGGCAGAAAACACTAGTGGGAGTTGTGTACAGACCACCAAATAGTCGTAGTGAGGTTGGAGACAGCATCAAACAAGAAATTAGGGAAGCTTGCAATAAAGGTACAGCAGTAATCATGGGCGACTTTAATCTACGTATAGATTGGGCTTACCAAACTGGTAGCAATACGGTGGATGAGGATTTCCTGGAGTGTATTAGGGATGGTTTTCTGGACCAGTATGTCGAGGAACCAGCTATAGGACTGGCCATCCTAGACTGGGTGTGTGTAATGAGAAAGGACTAATTAGCAATCTTGTTGTGCGAGGCCCCTTGGGGAAGAGCGACCATAATATCGTAGAATTCTTTATTAAGATGGAGAGTGACACAGTTAATTCAGAGACTAGGGTCCTGAACTTAAGGAAAGCTAACTTCGACGGCATGAGGCGTGAATTGGCTAGAATAGACTGGCAAATGATACATAAAGGGTTGATGGTGGATAGGCAATGGCAAACATTTAAAGATCACATGGCTGAACTTCAACAATTGTACATCCCTGTCTGGAGTAAAAATAAAACGGACTCAACCATGGCTAACAAGGGAAATTAAGGATAGTGTTAAATCCAAGGAAGAGGCATATAAATTGGCCAGAAAAAAACAGTAAACCTGAGGACTGGGAGGAATTTAGAAGTCAGCAGAGGAGGACAAAGGATTTAATTAGGAGGGGGAAATAGAGTATGAGAGGAAGCTTGCCGGGAACATAAAAACTGACTGCAAAAGCTTCTATAGCTATGTGAAGAGAAAAAGATTAGTGAAGACAAATGTAGGTCCCTTGCAGTCAGAATCAGGTGAATTTATAATGGGGAACAAAGAAATGGCAGACCAGTTGAACAAATACTTTGGTTCTGTCTTCACGAAGGAAGACACAAATAACCTTCCGGAAGTACTAGGGGACCGATGGTCTAGTGAGAAGGAGGAACTGAAGGAAATCCTTATTAGGCAGGAAATTATGTTAGGGAAATTGATGGGATTGAAGGCCGATAAATTCAATCAGCTTAGTCAAAGACGATCTTCCCTTAACAAATCTGTGCTGTCTGTTCCTAATTAATTCTTGCCTTTTTAAATGTAGATTTATCCTGTCTTTCAGGATTTTTTCCAACAATTTTCCCATCACTGAGATTGGTCTGACAGGCCTGTAATTACTCGGCCTATCCCTTTCTCCCTACTTAGACAAAGGTACCACACTAGCAGCCCTCCAGTCCTCTTTGGATTTGGGCATGGTGCCGGAAGACTGGTATACATCAATGATCTAGATTTGAATATTGTTCAACAGCCTGAAATGCATTTCATCCGGGCCTGGGGATTTATCTACTTTCACAGCTGCTTAACCTCATAATATCTCCTCTGTCACTATGTTTAATTCAGCCAGAATTTCACAGTCCTCCTCGCTAGCAGTATTTGCATTACCCCTTTCCTTTCTGAAAACAGATGCAAAGTATTCATTAAGAACAATACCAATATCTTCTGCCTCCACATAGAGATTACCCTCATGGGGCACAAATTTCCCCAAGAGTTGTTCCATATTTTTTGGAGCAACTAGATTTTTTTTGGAGTAACTTAAAAATTGCAATTCTCCCCATTTAATTTGCTCCAGTGTAAGTGAGTTAGTTAGGTTTTTTTTGTTAGATTTGTTTTTTTTTCAAAAGGGGGCGTTGCCTGCCACTTACACCTGTTTTGGTCACTTAAGCAATTTTAGCCAGCTAAAAGTTACTCCAAACTAACTTAAGCCAGTGTATGAGGCCACTTGTGTCTGCTCAGAAAAACCTTGCAGTGAATTAAGAAATCAATGCAGGTAGCCAGAGGCGGTGGGGGTGGGGGGGGGGGGGGGAGTGAGAGCACTAAACACCTTCTCAACAACATTCATTAAGCATAAAAACTATCAATAATAATTTTAAAATAAATAAATAAATAATACAAAAATAAAACTTAAGTCCTACCTTCATACTGGGCCAGGGAAGTCAGCGGGCCGGGAGGCCACTCGGCCAGGGATAGGGGTGGGAGAATTCACCAGCAGGCAGGCAGGCAGGAGAACTCACAGATAGAGTTAAGGGTGAAGGTGGATGGCGCTCACGTGGAGCATTGGTAACTGTGAGCTGTGGAATATGAAGTAGTGAGTGCAACAGGCTGGCTCTCCGCAGTGATCGACAGTCTGCCCCAGCACCGGCCCAGGCACCAGCGGGTGTAAGTGCAAATGGCAGGCGGACGGGTGTCAACAGTGGCTCTGGGCAAAGCTCAGGCGATCCCACCCATTCCCAACGTAGCCGACCAAAAGCTTCTCTGCCGCATTCGCGCACACATCAAGACCGAGACTGGCAAGTTGGGCTGCCCTGCCCAGGGACCCAGTGAGCAGCGCTACATTATTTGCAGAGAATGTGGAAATCAATGGCTTCTGAGCCAATTACTTACGTTGCTTACAAGAAAAGGGCCAGTCAGCTTCAAAACAAGTAGGAAAGGAATCCTGGGCTAGAAGTCCTACCTTCATCTGACGACTCAGCCAGGGATAGAATTGGCAACTGTGAGCATCGGGTCCCTCTCAGGCTGCAGGACGTGCTGGGGCCGAGGAGCTACTGCACATGCGCGCACACTCTAGCGCGCGCACACTCTAGCGCGCATGTGCAGAGTTCCCGGCACTGTTTTCAGCGGCAGGACTTGGCTCCGCCCCCCCCCCCCCCACTGGATGTGTTGCGCCACACCGAGGCCGAAGACATCCTGAGGAGTGCGAAGAATTGGAAGGCAACTTTTCGGCGCCCTTTTTAGTTTAGAAGGTTGCCGCACCTCACAGGGGGAGAAACTTGGACCTATCGTCTCTAATAGGCCCTACCCTTTCTTTAGTTATCCTCTTGCTCGTAATGGGCCCAAATTTCCCCAGCCGTCTAGAGCGGCATAGTTAGGGGTGGCACACCGACTTTGTGAGCCAAAAAAAGCGCCGAAAATTTACCTTCCACTTGGCCACTCCCTCGTTGTCCGGTTCCAGTGGCGTGGTGCTGCAGAGCCTGCGGGGGGGCGGAGATTCGGCCGCACTTGCTCAGCGCAGCCGGCAGGGGGGCGGAACTTGGACTCAGCATCTCGCGGAGTACCGGCAGGGAGATGCATGTCCATTTGAGTGTGCGCGCATGCGCAATCCGCGTTTCAGCGTGCGCGCATGCGCAGTGGAGCAGTAAGCTTGGCAATCGGCCAATTAAAAGGAGAGCATCTTCAGTGCCTCAGTATCATTGGCAATGGACCATATATAAAGGTAAGGTGTGAATAGCGATTTTTGGGTGGCTGAGGGAGTGGAAAGAAGTGCTGGATATGCGGAAGAAAGGTGAGAACTATGATTTTTGAACATTACCTGAGTGTAAGTCCAATACACAAATGATGCAAGAGCATGCAACACGAACAAAGAAGTTCGTCCATGAGGTAGTGCGGAAACTAGTCACTGTCATTGAGGAGAAATGGCTGGAGCTAGATGTCAGTGAGAGTGGTCCCACAAAAGTTTCACCCAAGGAAATGAGAAGATGGAACCTAGTTGCAGATAAATACTCCGCAGGGGTGAATACCGCAAGATCTGGAAGCCAGCGCAAAAAGAAATGGCAGGATGTTGGTCAAGTAGTGAGTGTAAGTAATATCTTCATATTTAAATGGAATTGCAATTGAAAATGTGACTAGCTGTATATGTCCTACCCATCAGAAGCGCACCATGTGTGAAAAGTTATATTTCATCTTTGCAGAAGAAATTGGCCCTCAACAAAAGGGAAAAACTTAGAACAGGAGGAGGGCCGCCAAATCTGCACTAACTATCACCCCTAGAATAGAAGGTTGCTGCCTTGCTGAGTCACACAAGCAGAAAAAGAATCAGCTCTGCACAAGCTGGACCTACACGCGAGGGTGATGGTGAGTCATTAAAATGAATCATAAGAATTAAGAATTAGGAACAGGAGTAGGCCATTTAGCCCCTCGAGCCTGCTCCGCCTGCGAATCATCGCCCTCAAGCCAACCTGCTGACAGGCCTGCTACGCATCAGACTATTCATGCCACCCATCCTGCCTCCTACTGTGCTGCTAACCATTTGACTGTTCTGTTGTATTTTGCCGAAGAAGAAGACACTCCTCGACATCCTGAAGATCCACCAGAAGATCCAGATGCGTGCGCTCCAGACCAAGATGGGTGGGGGGAGGAGGGGTCCATGGAAATGTGTTCACAGGAGAATGCTGATCGCGATATGGACCAGTCAATAGTACAGGGCATCACACTGCTAGAAACCTCCATGAGCTCCTCGGCGACATTCCATGGTTTCACACCTTCCGAGGTTGCTGCTCCCAGTGGTGGTGGTGAAATGCATATTGGAACACCCAGTGCCCCACCGTCCTAGCCTATGCCTCGCACTGGAGGGGTGCTATTGTGTCTGTAAGAACTCTAGTGATGACTCCGCGAGGTAAGGTATTGCACTTGAACTGTTGTGACCTTAGTCCATTTATTGCAGCTCCTGAATGAGGGTACAGTAAGTTGAGCGCCCTTTTATGCTTGGTTATCTGCAGTATGCAGGTGACCCCTTGGTTTCCACCAGTTGCACCCTCTGGTGGTACAGGCATAGTGTATACAGTGTGAAGATACATTCAGTGGTCTTATGTAATTGTACATTGAGTGTACAGGGTATATACATACACAGCATCACTCCCCGCTATGTCTTGTACCACTGGCCTTTGCACCGTGTGCTCTGGCCCCCGACTTGAGTGTCGAAAGCCCTTGCACTTTGTCTGTGCTTGGTAATGACTCTTCTCTGTCGACTCCCAAGTCCTTATTGCTACGACATTGGGAAATGGTCAGCAGTGGATGGTTGGAGGTTGCAGTGCGGTTTGAGTGGGTTCTGGGTGTGATCCATGTATGTCCCTGGCTACATATATCCATTTCCCCCCCCCCCCCCCGCATACATAAACCATGTGTGTGGCTCGACATTTGCATTTGCATACATGTGCAGAGAATAAAAAATCGGATTAGTTACATCACTGTTTGGGTTTAGCAGAAGTGGAACAAATACATATTACAGGTAATGTACATACATGGTATTACAGTCTTTCCCCTGGGGTGTAGGTGCAGGTGGATGAGGACGCTAGTTCCAGAGTAACCGGACTGTGTCCAGGTTGTCTGATGGCGGCGCTGCGCCCCCTGCCAGCTGGGTGGGCTCGGATCGCTCCCCTGGCTGAGACTCAGGGCCTTTGCCGTTGCCTAGTGGTAATCAGAGCCACAGGAATGTGTGGCCTCCATGTCCTCCTTTGAAGGCTGCAGGGTCTCCCTGCTGCCCTTCAGCGGTGGTGGGTGCCTGGGCATCCCAGGTCCTGTCGGGAGGGCTGGAGGGTGCTCGCCTCTTGCTCCCAGTACTGGCCCTGGTAGGCAGAGAGGTAGGGCGATCTAGGGGAGGGTTTAAGTCGTGGTGCCTGTGCCATCCGCTGATCGATCGCTGGCCCTGCAGTGGGTATGCTCCCACTGTCTGTGTCCACACTCCCTGGGGCATTACATTGGTCCCGGAGGTGCAGGCTACATGATCGGGTAGCCCACTGGACCCGGATGCTTCCCACGGGAGGTTGCCCTTGGTTTTGTCGGCAAACATGTAGAAACCGGCATCACATATTATTCCATCATTTACATTCATGATACATTGGCTCCGACCGCAATCACCCGACTCGACATTGTTAGTTGTCTTTACCACTTCATATTTGTCAATTACATTTTCGCATTTGTCAAATACATCTTTTCCCTGTATACTACTGGCATCGCTGTACAATGTTACATTTAGGTACTTGCATTCGTCAATTTCATCTTTTCCACGTATCCTACTGGCATCGCTTTTCAAAGGTACATTTAGATACTTGCATTTGTTAATTACATCTTTTACATTAGTATCACCGGCATCGCTGTAAAAGAGTGGAACTGTCCCTTTAATTGTGTTGGGTTACTGGTCTCCTTTAAGAGGGCCTTGCAATCTTTACCCCAATCCGGTTCTCTGCTCGGCATCACGTGTTGCTCCCTCAACGCTGCTCCTTGTGGTCTGGTCGTGGCTATCTTGATTTCAGGCGCTTCACCTCATGGTGTAGGCTGATCTTCTTCCTTCGGAGTCCTGCCACTTGAGCCCGAAAGGTGAGGTCTGGTTGGATCACCTCGCCATTGGGTGGTGCGGTCTGTGTCGTCACCGCGCAGTTGAGTTGGACGGTAGGATCTTCAGGTGCTGTGATGGATCCAAATTTGGGGCCGCATAGGACGTGGATCGCCGGGGCCTGGAAGCTTTCCCAGCTGCGACAGATTTGGATTTGTTTTATCCATCTTCTTCCTAGCAGCATTGGACCATCACCAGCAACGATCCATAAAGGTAGCTTGTGCATCGCGCCGCAATAGAGCATCTGGACCTCCACACTGCCAACGACTGGGATGGTGTCGTTTGTGTAAGTGAGCAGCTTCACCTGGATCAGGAGCATTTTAGGTCGTCGGGCGGGATTGTCCCAGAGTTTCTCGAAGGCCGCCTGGTTCATCAGCGATTGGCTCGCCCCTGTGTCGACCTCCATCGAGACTGGAACACCATTGATTTCGACTTCGATTTTCAATGGAGAACCCTTGGTGTGTAAGGGGTTTTCAGGGAGTGTGGGGGTGTCTCTCTCTGGGCTTCTGCCCTCATAGCTTATGCCTGATCTGTGAGGTACCCTGAGTGCTGCAAGAGCACCCCTGGAGAGACTGTGTCCACAGCTTATGAAGGGGGTTTTGAGACTCCTGCGACCCCACAGCTTATGCCTAGCCTGTGAGGCACCTGTGAGTGTCAAACACTCCTAACCTCTTCTTCCCTAGCCTGTGACACACAGTTGAGCGTTTTCGAGGCGCTCCTAGCTTCCCTTACACTGTTCTGACATAAGACTCACGATCAGGAGATGTAATACAACAGAACTGAGACAAGGTGATTCCTAGAGGAACTTAGGCTTCCAATTTATTTGACAAGGTGTATCTCAACAAACAACAATACACCAACAAAACAATCCCCCTAAATCCCATTAAACGGACACAATGAAAATCTTTACACAAGTTTAGCAGTACAATACCCAACCTCCCACCTTTCCTGGCCTAACTGAGTTGGGAGTTCCGGGGACCAGAGGTTATACTCACTACTGTGCCTTCTGCAGTCTGTGGTTTGTTTCTTCTATCTTCGGTGTCTTCGGACACTGGTTTTCCTTCAGTGTCGAGAGCTTGCTGGTTGTTGGATCACGAGGGCAGGGAACCACACACACTACGTCAGAAACCCCTTTTTATAGACAGATTATCCAGTCCGCCTTGCCTGCTGAAATCGATTCGTCCCATTGGTGGGCTTTGTGATTTTGAAAAATGCAGCAGTTTTAGATGATTGTGGGTTTTTTCCACTGATGTTAACCTACTCAAAGTTTGAGTGGGTGTTGATTGCGTTGGCTTCCTGTAGCCTTTGTGTAGGCCTGTGGTTTGTTTTGGGTTCCCTAGTTTTCAAAAGGTCTGCATAATTTCCTTCCATAGTGTAAACATGGGGAAGACAATAGCCTGATAATGGCTATGGGTCAGTCCCACAGTTTTCGAGCAAGTGCTCTCCCATTGGCTTGAAAGCCCCATGCTTCGGGCTGACTCTGTCCCACCATTTGCCCTCCGATGTCCTCTCCCGTCCAATCACTGCTCTGCCAAGATCAAACCGTATCGGTTTCAATTCACAGCACAGACTGATCCCACAGCCCTTTTCCTTCTGGTAAAATGAGGGGGTTTTCGTCCTCCCCTACATAATCCCCCATCTGACACAGTCAGACACCACTCGAGTGTGTCAAAGTTCAGGGTGGTGAGAAAACCCTAGGTCTCCCAAATTGCCCAACTTTCCCCAGTTTAACTCTAAACTGATCTCGTCGATATATATCGTAATTCCTTTTAACACGGTACAAAACACAGAATCCAACAGGTTATAATATACGACAGCAATATACATATATGTACTTAAGGTTACAGCAGCAATTGTACATTGAGTCTCATTTCAGTCTTAACCGTAAAACAAAGAAACCTGCCCTGCAAACTCCCCAGGGGCCATGTATGAAAACGCAGTCATCCCTGGGAATAATAAAACCGCCTAAGTGTTGCGGTCAAGCTTTGTTTACACACCTTGAGTGTTTAGCAACGGCTCTCCTGTCTGTGTAGTAGCCTGAGGAACTGCTTTCTTTTCTTTTTCTCCTGAGCTTACAGCTTGTAACTAGCAGATAAGCTACAATCAGGAGTTGGCCGATTACTAAGGCATGCGATCCCTCCCGGATCCATGCAGGTATGTCTGCCCGTATTCCCAAATCCCACCATGCTGGGGGTTTAATCTGGGCAATTTCCCCTGCTAGAATTTCAGTTTTCTGCTCCATGGTGTAAAAATATTTTTGAGACAAATCCACTGCCTGGAGGAGGGCTGTAAGTTTCTCATGTAGTGGGGCAATGGGATAGCCAAACTGGGCGACATATTGTTGTAGGTGGCTGAGGTTGTTTTGTACCGTGAGGTGAATCGTGGAAGGTTCAGGGATGGGTGTGATTCTGGTGTGTGCCACTTGAACCTCTGCCCTGGGTTTAAAGCAAAAGCTGCTGTATGGTATTGGACACCACCTTCCCGGTCCGTGTTCATACCATTGGGCACTTGTGGTGACACAATATGTCCCACCGCCTACATATGCTACCTGTGGAGGCATGTGGTTAGGGGCCATTACCTCCATTGTGCAATTGATGGGCTCTGCCCCAGCAGTGCTGAACCCGCATTGTGGCCTTGCAAAAGCGTTCAAGTGCTGGGGGCACAGGATTACCTGTGCTCCCTTGCTCCGACAACCCGAGAGGTCTGTACCTGTCACAGTGTGCTCCCACATTGTGACATAAGGTGGGACCTCTTGGAATCGAACATGCACCCCTCCACGAATGACTCCCACATTCTCCACTCGGTACAGGGGTGCTGGTCGTGGGGACGCCCCCATCACGGGCATCCTGACCACCACACCCATGATGGTATGGTTTGACTTTCCACAGTCCACCGGTACCGGGTAGGCTTCCGACGCTACACGAAGTTGGCAAGGACTCAAAACATTATCAGAAGGGTGCAGTGCTGCTAAGTGCTGGTTGCTGATCCAGGAAGGGACCTGTCCCTGTCTCAGATCCTCGAGGTTACTCCGTCCCTCTCCCAGCAACCAGGCCCCATAGAGCACGCACACCTCATTTTGGGCGGCTTGATCGGAGGCGTTTCTATCCTCCCGAATCAAGGCGTTTACAGCTCTGGCCTGTGCCTCCAATTGAGAGATAATCTCCTTTAAGTGAACTGTCATTGCCACCTCTTCGTGGAGCGCGAATCCCACTACGGTATTCTCGTCCCCCAGGATTTTGCGCAGCTGATTCTTTCACCTATTTATCTGGAGGGCCAGCTGCATGTTATCCAAACTGTTTATGGCAGACGCCCCGGTGTTAAACCCCGTAAAAATGTCATTTAAAGTGCCACGCCTCTGCCTGCCCGGTTCAGCCCTATCCCACTGTTTATACAAATCTGTCACTTTGACATCCCCAAAGTCCAGTTCATAGAACTTCCGGAACATCTCCCGCAGCAGAGCCTGGTATAACAGCTCAGTTTCCCGGGGACACCACGTAGGTAGGCGGACTTCTGTCAGATTTAGCACCACTGATGCCACCGCGTAGTGTACCCCCTGATAAAGTAGTTTCTCGGTAGGGACCAACACTAAACCATTCCCTGGCCCCCTGATTGTTGTCGGGCATGCGTGTGGGACGGTGGGCTTGGCCGTGGATGGGGGGTTTCTTTCCCGAACTACAAGTTCGGTAGCGTTTACTGGTACCCGGGGATTGGGGGTCACACACGCCTCCCCGCTGCGATCCCATACCACCCCATCCCTGACATCCTGCCACCACCTATAGAAAGCAATGGAGACCCCCTCTGAACACACGCGAGTGGATCCCCACATACACAAATAAATTCCTTGGTCGTACGCCCACCATTTCTCCCAGCACACCGTTACCCCGCCAAATGACCCCATGATGGTTCGGTAGGTATCATTATCCAGACGTTCCCAGTCCACGTCCCTCTTGAGCTTTCTGAGCCACCACCACCGTCCCAGAGGTATGTCCCCTTGGTAAGTTTGGCATATCTTCCTGCCTTCTGTCACTCTCACTCCCACAGTGATCTCCGGGCAGGGGATGGAGGCCTCTCCATAGGTAAAGTCCTTATGTTTGGAGTACTTGGTGGAGTTCGATCCCAACCACCCAGGCCATCTCCCCTCGTGGGAGTAGGTGACCCGGCCATCCGCCGCCGGAGTCCCTTCTCCTGTGGTCACTGTCGGCGCTCTGTCCCCGGAGCATCTGAAAACCAGGGAGTCCTCGGTGTCCCCTCGGTGCCCGGTGCAGATCCTTAGCGATACCAGCATCACTAATGTCCAGTAGGGAGGTGTTGACATCTGAAAGGCAAGAAGAACATGGCTTTGCCTTGAGAGACCTCTCCAGGCTCGGCCCACTTAACATGTTCCGAACATAAAATGCTGTATCTAACCGTCACTGCCTTACCTAAACACATATGCACACAACACAAAGTAACAAAACAGGAAGGGAAAATATATACACCGCCACCCGTCCGCGGGTGGCCAGGCTACCTCCTGTCACTGTACAGGCGTCGTCGACCACTCGGCTGACCGTACCCTGGGGACCAGGATGCCCTCCGCTGAGGGGCTCGTATAGTCCTCCTTAATGAGTCTTGTGCTGCCCTCCAAGGCCGTCCCGAGCCCCGGATAATTGGTGGGAGACCCTTGCTAGCGCAACAGAGCACCCTCCCTGTTGTCTTTCGCCTTCTCGGTCTGGGGCGGGAAGCTAAGTAAACAGGGGACCACGGCGCCCTGGGCTGTGGCACTCTGTTACTCCTCCTTACTGTCGTTATGGGCTGCAATGCTATCTCCTCCACCTCTTGGGCTAGCCCCAGCTGATCCACCATGGGAGGTTCATCTTCCCCTTGGACCTTGCTAATGGTAGAGCCTTTCTCCCTACTTCTGTTAGTGGGCTGGGAACCTCTACCCAGTGGTGGGATAGCCTTATTGGAGCAGTGAACCATCCCCAGCTGTAGAGCTTCAGGGCCCGCTGCCTCCTCCGGAGCCTCCAAATCCACCGGGGCCTGTTCTTCCCCCAGTGCCTGATTCCCTTCCCTTGCTCGTCCCCTCTGTTTTTTACCTCTTTTGGGGTCAAACAATTTACACTGATTAATGTGATACCACTTCACCCGGCGAGGCAATTGAACCGCATAGACCATAGGGCTAGCCTTGTCGACTATGCTGTATGGTCCCATATACAGTGGTTCAAATACCCCGACCCGGGCGAAGCTTCTCACCATCACCTGGTCGCCCACCTCCCAATCATGGTGACTGTGGGGTTCCAGCAGCAGCCTATTGGCACGGTGCTGTTTACCCATGTTGTTGGCCGCCTGCCAGTGAATCTGTTGAAGCTGTTCAAACAGATTCCTGACGAAGCGGTCCCGGTTCACCTCTCGAAGCTGCCCTGCGGTGAGAACCGGCGCCAACACATGCACTGGGGTTCTCATGATCCGGCCCGTCATCAGCTCATGGGGTGAGTACCCTGTGCTCTTTGACTGACTGGCCCGGATTCCCATGAGGACCAACGGTAAGACCTCCACCCACTTGTTTGGTGAGTCTCCCGTCTCCTTGCGCAGCCTTTCCTTTAGGGTCCGGTTCAGGCGTTCTACGGGGCCTGAGGACTGAGGGTTGTAGGCGACATGCCATTTGGCTCTTATCCCAGCACCTTTAGGGTGGCCTGCATCACCTGGCCGGTGAAGTGGCTTCCCCGGTCGGACTTTACGATTTGAGGTAGACCCCACCGAGAGAACACCTCCCTCACCAGGATTTTTGCAGTCCCCACCGCGGTAGCTGTTCGGCAAGGGAAGGCTTCCACCCACTTGGAAAACACATCCACCAGGACAAGGCAGTATTTATAACCTCCCTGGGCAGCCGGTAGGGGTCCGATGTAGTCGATCTGGATCGACTGCCATGGTCCCTCTACCCGCCTGATGTGTCCCATAGACACCTTCCTTTTCTGAGGGGCTGGGTTGTTTGCAGCACAAACCAGACAGCCCGCACAGAAGTTGCGGACGTCTTCCCGGAGGCCTGGCCACCACCCTGCCTTTTCTACCCGTTGCCAGGTAGATTCCGGCCCAGGGTGTCCCGCACCTGGACCCTCATGGGCCAGCTGAAGGAATTCCCTCCGGTGTTGTGGCGGCACTACCCATTTGTCCCCTTTAAACAACATGCCTTCCTGCACAGCAATATCTGCAGCACTGTATGGGCCCTCCGCCTTTTCCCCCTTTTTGATAGCAGCCAAGGCAGCCTTCAGGATCGGATCCTGCATCTGGACTACTTTAAGGTCCGGGGCCGCAGCCGCCCCTACGCTCCCTTGTGTCCCTGGCTTGCTTCTTGCTGCTGCTATCCTGCCTGCCTCGTATGGGTCCCATGAGCGACATGTACTAGCACCTTCCCTTGCCAGCAGGTCTGCCTGCTGGTTACCTTCCCCCCGTGGCTCAGTTTTGGAGTGGGCCTTTACCTTATGGATATATAAGTGGGTTTCTCCCACTGCAGCCACGATCTTTTCTAGCAGGGGTTTGGTCACAAGGGGCTTCCCATCCGCAGAGGTGTACCCCCGGCGTGACCAAATCGCCAGATACTCTGTACACGAATTGCAAGTGAACATGCTGTCCGAGCAAATCGTGTATGGGGTAGGGAATTCCTCGGTGTGTGTGACCACATACATCATCGCTGAGAGTTCCGCCTGCTGGGCACTCAGGGTGCATGGGAGTTTAAGAGCCAAGGCAATCCCTGCCTTGGGATCCCAAACTCCGCAGCCTGTGAGTCTTGTACCCGCGGACACTGAACTGGAGCCATCAACGTAGATCTCGTGGCCTGTGGGGTGTATCCCTGCCCGAAATCCAAAGTTGATGTCCCATACTCCCTCCACAGAGCATCGATGCGGCTGCCCTGGATAGATTAAATTTGCTGCGAGTCTGGGCTCGCAGAGGCCCTTGACCTTTAAAGTCATTTGGGAGAGGAGGAGGGTCCAGCGAGTGATTCTAGCACTCCTCACTGTCCTGTCCTTAATCCTCCCGTCCAACAGCATCTGCGTCGGGGTATGATGGGTGAGGAGTGTAATGGGGGATATTCCGGTAAAGATCTGAGCTCTCTTTACTGCCCAGTAGGTGACAAGCAAGTGCCTCTCACAATTGGAGTATCCCTTTTCTACCTCCGTGAGGACCCTGGAGGAGTACACCACTGGTCTCAGCTGATCGTTTCGCTCCTGGAGCAACACTGCACTTAAGCTGTCGCCACTGGCTGCCACCTCCAGGAAGAATTACCCCCCAGCATCAATTGCCCCATGGGCTGGTGCTACCTGCAGGTCTCTCTTAAGACGGACAAATGCTGCCTCACAGCCCTCGTCCCATTCCCACTCGACCCCCTTATGTAGGAGTCTGATCAGAGGGATGGCAGTGGCTGCATAGTCCTCGATGAAGTCCCTACAGTAGCCAGTGATTCCCAGGAAAGACCTTACCCCCGACACATCCCTAGGGACACGGAGTTCCTGCACTGCCTTTCTTCTAGCCTCATCAATGGCCCTTTCTCCTGCCCTTATCGTCAGGCCCAGGAATTTTACCTCTCCTAGACCTATCTGGGCTTTCTTAGGGTTAACTTTAAAACCCCCTTCCTTCAGTAAGACCAGCAGTTCGGCCAGCAGTGGACCGTGTTCCTCACTGCTGTTTGTGAACAACAACAGGTCATCCACATACTGGACCAGCTGGTGGGGTTGGCTGAAGCCTTTTAAGCAGTTCGCCATGCATTGGTGAAAGATGCTGGGACTATTATGAAAGCCCTGTGGGAGGCAGCTCCATGTATACTGCTGTTCCCGGAAGGTGAAGGCAAACTTGTACTGGTTTTCCCTCCGTACAGGGATAGACCAGAACCCATTGGATACGTCCAACACTGTGAACGTGGTTGCGGATGCAGGGATTTCCCCTATCAGATCCGCAACCGCCGCTACTGTGGGAGCACAAGCCGGGATGTTTTTATTGAGCACCCTATAATCCACCGTAGCCCTCCAAAAATTGTCCGGTTTCCTAACCGGCCAAAGCGGGGAGTTGACATGGGTGGCTATGGGTCTCAAAACCCTGCTCGACAAGCGAGCTTAAAGCTGTCTCCAAGTCTGCTTCTGCCTCTCGGGGAAAGCCATACTGCTTTTGCGGGTGGGACATGGGATCCCCATCTATTCTAACCTCCACTCCTGTGACTGTCCCACAATCGTGTTTATGGGTGGCAAATGCTGCAAGATTTGCTTGCACATAGGCCCGGTACTCGGCCGGGGTGTTACAGAACCTCCAGGTCATAACCCACTTTTGGCTTCATTGTACACAGAATCCCTTTTCCCTGTTTTTTATCAATAACCATGACTTCTCCCTCTGCTCCCATGCCCACTGTGCCCCATAGACATTGATTCCTCAAGTCTACTACGATCTGGCGAGCGATGATGAAATCAGCCCCCAAGATCCCTTTTCCCACCTGCTCCCAGTTCATCAGGACGCACTTCCATTGTGTTTGGAGTGCTCCAAAACGAACTGCGAGCGGGACTGAGAAAAACCCAGCCTTCTCATTTCCTGTGAACCCAACTCGTTGATACGGCACCCCATTTGATAGAGGTGAGGTTGCGGGGTCCTCCGAATGGACTATCGTGCTGGAAGCACCAGTGTCCAAAAGGTAAGTACCCAATACACCCTCAACCTCCATCTTGACCCAGGGTCGTCCCCAGGGGTCGTATTCTAGTGGGCACAGGTATGCAGGCTGGGTCTGGGCTAGTCACGGCCTCTGTACTGGCAGGGTTGCTGGTGCTTCCCTGCCTGTTGCCGTGGCTACCTTCCCAGTCCCCTCCAGCGCTGTCCTCACTGCAGCTACTATCTCATCAAGGGATGGTGAGGAGCTCCCTCCACTTCCCCCACTCTGGGCGGCTCCTGAAGAAGTCCCCCCATATCTCTTTACTGGGCTCCTGCAATCCCTTTTAAAATGCCCAGCTTTCCCGCACCCGTAGCACACTCTCTCCTTATCAATCGAGCGGCCACCCTCCTGGTGCCATTCCCTTTTGGGAATCGAGTTGGGTTTTACTTCATTTACCCGACCTTTGGAGGTTTTCTCCTCCTCCCCTCCTCCATTCCATTGGACCAGTGCCAGTTGCCTGACCACTGCTTCCTCGGTGAGGTTGGGGTCCCGGGAATCGAACCACAGTTCTGCCCTGGCCTTGAGCCGGGGCAAGCAGTTTGCCACCAGCATCCTCAGCCAGCGGCCAGTCTGTACCGTGGAAAGATTCGCCCGGTCGAGGAGCTCCCCACAGGCTGCGTGGTATACCACCCACATCCTGTCCGCAAACGCCTGCAGGGTTTCCCCTGCGAGCTGCCTTGTCCTTTCGACCCATTCGAAAGGACTACCGTCGTCGAAGCCCATAGCCTCAAGGACGGCCCTCTGGACCTCAGTAAATGTACGCTGTCCCCTCCGGCATTCTGCCGGTAGGGCCTGGTACAATTTGCTGTCCAGAGAGAAGAACAGCAGCTTGGCTGTCTCTTCCTCGTCGCACCCATTAATTTCCACTGCCTGCATCACCTCCATGAAGTAGATAGATGGGTCCCCACTGCGAGTGAGTTTGGCCAAATGAGCCACCATGGCCCTGAGTGATTGAACTCCATGGGGAATAATAAAGTCGCTCTCCAGTGCTCCCCTACCTTGGCCACCTGCCTGTGGAGGACCATACTTGCGCTGCCTGACCGGGCACATCCGCCCTTGTTCAGGATCTTTCTGCGCTGGTCCCTCTACCTCTGGCTGTCCCACCATACCCGGTGCAGCAGACAGTGCCTGGTCGCCTGATCCAGTCCTTAACTGACCCTCGGCTGGAGCCTCACATCCCTGCTGCCGAGTGAGACACATTGGTCCTGTCGCCAGCCCTGGGTATGCTATTACCTGCGTGCCCCGCTCCTTCTGGTACCCCACCGGACAAACCACCGGTGCCTCAGGAGGTGGTCGAGCGTCTCTTGCCTTTGGATTCTCCTCTACCCCCCAATACTCTCCTTTGTCCCCTGTGGACCCTCTGGGTCCTATCAGGGAGACCATCCCCTTTGCCTGGGATAGAGCATGGGTGAGAGTTTTAATCCTCTCCTGGCAGGGACCGTGATCTGCAAACTCACTGCTACTGGCCACTTTATAGGCTGCCTGTACATCTTTTTAATTTATTCTCTAGTTCCCAAATTTTCTGGGTGTACCGAGAGTTCTGTTCCCGGAGGGACCCCTCACTAACCTTGGCCTCAGTGACCTGACACTGAAGATAGTCCCGGCTATTTCGGAAGGTCTCCTCCAACTGCCTCTTCCTTTGCTGCTCCTCAGCTAATTCGGCCAGCAGGTTGTCCCCAACCGCAGCCCAGATAGCAGAGAGCTCCTCTGATTCCAAGACCTTCACCCGCTGGTGGAGCTTTCGGACTTGGCGGGTGAGGCAGATAAGCCAGATGGCCTTTTCCACCCTCTGGTTGTGGTCCTTCCCTGCTGTCCACTGAGCAGCAGCATCCACTGGGCGCTCTGCCCGAGTGAGGACTTGCACCCAAGGTTTGGTGAGGTTCACCTTGCCAAAAATGTATGAGGAAATTCTCTCCTCCATTTTAGTTTCCTCTCTTATCACCTCATCTGTTATATTAACATCTCCTGTTTGCTTATGTCCTGCCGCAATCACCATATTCTGTAAGGGGTTTTCAGGGAATGTTGTTGTGCCTTGGATGTCTCTCTCTGGGCTTCTGCCCTCACAGCTTATGCCTGGCCTGTGAGGTACCCTGAGTGCTGCAAGAGCACCCCTGGAGAGACTGTGTCCACAGCTTATGAAGGGGGTTTTGAGACTCCTGCGTCCCCACAGCTTATGCCTAGCCTGTGAGGCACCTGTGAGTGTCAAACACTCCTAACCCCTTCTTCCCTAGCCTGTGACACACAGTTGAGCATTTTCGAGGCGCTCCTAGCTTCCCTTACACTGTTCTAATATAAGACTCACGATCAGGAGATATAATACAATAGAACTGAGACAAGGTGATTCCTAGAGGAACTTAGGCTTCCAATTTATTTGACAAGGTGTATCTCAACAAACAACAATATACCAACAAAACAATCCCCCTAAATCCCACTAAAAGGACACAACGAAAATCTTTACACAGGTTGAGCAGTACAATGCCCAACCTCCCACCTTTCCTGGCCTAACTGAGTTTGGAGTTCCGGGGACCAGAGGTTATACTCACTACTGTGCCTTCTGCAAGTCTGGTGGTTTGTTTCTTCTATCTTCGGTGTCTTCGGACACTGGTTTTCCTTCAGTGCCGAGAGGCTTGCTGGTTGTTGGATCACGAGGGCAGAGAACCACACACACTACGTCAGAAACCCCTTTTTATAGACAGATTATCCAGTTCGCCTTGCCTGCTGAAATCGATTCTTCCCATTGGTGGGCTTTGTGATTTTGAAAAATGCAGCAGTTTTAGATTATTGTGGGTTTTTTCCACTGATGTTAACCTACTCAAAGTTTGAGTGTGTTGATTGCGTTGGCCTCCTGTAGCCATTGTGTAGGCCCGTGGTTTGTTTTGGGTTCCCTAGTTTTCAAAAGGTCTGCATAATTTCCTTCCATAGTGTAAACATAGGGAAGACAATAGCCCGATAATGGCTATGGGTCAGTCCCACAGTTTTCGAGCAAATGCTCTCCCATTGGCTTGAAAGCCCCATGCTTCGGGCTGACTCTGTCCCACCATTGGCCCTCCGGTGTCCTCTCCCGTCCAATCACTGCTCTGCCAAGATCAAACTGTATCGGTTTCAATTCACAGCAAAGACTGATCCCACAGCCCTTTTCCTTCTGGTAAAATGAGGGGGTTTTCGTCCTCCCCTACAGGTGGAGCAGGTAAACACTCTGTATATCTCTTCCTAGGGCTGAGCTGCCTCCTGAACTCTCTCTTCATCTTCATCAGTGCTGGAGCCCAGGTAATCGGCCAACTCTTCAGCGACTCGGTAAGTAAAATTTCTTTTGCATATTCGCTGGAGATGGCTTTTGGTATTACAGCCTTTGCAAGTATAGTCTCTGTATCGGCACTGGTGAGCCCTGTGATTTCCTCCACAGCGCCAGCATGGGGCTGGTTGGTTGGCCCCATGTGGTGGACTCAGGGTTGCGTTCTCGGGGTAGCAGTCTTACCTCTAAAAGGCACCAGTCGGTTCACGGTACTTGCCGGGTTAGAGTCCTGGGGGTGAGTCACCATCCTCTTGGAATCACAGGCCGAGGCCATGAATGCCTGGCTGATGTTGATTGCCTTCTGCAGGGTGACCGTGGTGTCCGCAGAGGGCAGCCTGTGGAGGAGGCCCTCGTGGCCAATTCCAGTAACAAAGATGTATCTCGGTGCTTCGGTGAGGTGGTTACCAAAGTCACACGGTGCAGCCAATCGTCTCAGGTCTACAGCATATTTTGTGATTTCTTGGCCTTCGGGCCGCCAGTGGGTGTAGAACCGGTGTCTGGCTGTGAGGATGCTCTCTTTCGGCTTGAGCTGTTCCTGTATCATCGTTACGTTTTGGTTGTCAACTTCTCTGGGGCTAGCAAGTCTCTGACAAGGCCATAAACTGTTGGCCCACAACTGCTGAGCAGGATAGCTCTGCGCTTATCAGCCAGCGAGGTCTGTGTATCTCCAGCCAGGTCGTTCACAATGAAGTAGTGTTCGAGCCTTTCCACAGAGGCATGCCAATCTTCCCCATCAGTGAATTGTTGAAAGTTGCCAAGGTTAGTCATTTTTCGCATGGAAATTCATAATCTCATCGCCAGTTATTGTGTCTGTAAGCACTCTAGGAATAACTCCACGAGGTAAGGTATTGCACTTGAACAATTGTGACCTTAGTCCATTTATTGCAGCTTCTGAATGAGGGTATAGTAAGGTGAGCTCCCTTTTATACTTGGTTAGCTGCAGTGTGCAGGTGACCCCTAGGTCTCCACCAGTTGCACCCTCTAGTGGTACAGGTATAGTGTATACAGTGTGAAGATACATTCAGTGGCCTTATGTAACTGTACATTGAGTGTACAGGGTATATACATACACAACAGGTGCCACTAGGCCGACCCATGGCGAGGGGAAGGAGAAGCCGACCAGTCTCTCCTGAGATGCAGCCTTCAGCAGATGTTAATCAGGTTCTGTCATTGGGGGAGGAGACCAATGCCCTTACAAGATCACTCGTGGCAACTGTCAGTGGGGTGCGTGATGAGATAGTGACACTGTCGGGAGAAATATCAGCACTGAGACACGAACTGAGGGCAGGCATTTCAGAGGGTGTGCAAACAATGGCAGATGCAATGTGAGAGCTAGCTTCTGCAATAAGGGCACAAAGGCCGGATACCCAATGACACTCACACTTCAATCCACTCACCAGCCACCGGTGAGACCCAAGCCAAGCCCCCAATACCCACCTCACCACCATCACCGACCCTATGAGGAAGTGCACTTTCCCTGAGATGTGTGTGAGGGATGGGTGCAACCTTTCTTTGCTGTTGTTGTTGTTGTTGCTGTTGTTGTTGTCGTTGAAGTGTATTGTAAAATATCCAATAAAAGATATTTTGCATTAAGACTGAATCATGTTCCATTAGGACCACTCAACATTTAGGGACAACTGTAAAAAGTAAAAATCCCTCACCCCCTACAGTCATGCATGCCTGCCACCCCTAGCCCTGGCGGGAGGGCTAGCCGGTGCGTTCTGCCATCGGCAAGGTGGGAATACTCTATTTTCAGTAGCTGATTTATCTTTCATTTATTTTTGATGATATTGTGCAGCTGTTGTGCTGAAGATGTTGTGATGGTTTGCTGATGTTGTGAAGGTGTTTACTGCTTTAGAATCCTCTAACTCACCTCCCCCCCACCCCCCCAACACCCCCTACCTCTGGCTACCTGCGCTGATTTCTTCAATGTAGGTAAGGTTTTTCTGTGCCTACAAAAGTGGCCACATACACTGGCCTAAGTTAGTTTGGAGTAACTTTTAGTTGGCCAAATTTGCTTCTATGGCCAAAAGAGGCATAAGTGGCTTGTCACACCCCTTTTTGGAGATAAAAAACAAAACTAGAAAAAAACCTAACGAACTGACTTACACTGGAGCAAGTTAAATGGGGAAATTTGCGATTTTTAAGTTACTACAAAAAAGCTACTTACTCCCCCAAAAAATGGGGCACCTCCTGGGGAAATTTGAGCCCAATATATTTATAGAACATCTTTGAGTTTTCCTTAATTTTACTTGTCTAGAATTTTTCATGCTCTCTCTTAGCATTCCTATCCTACTCATTTTTTAAGTACATTTCTGAGTTTTGTATCATCTTTGAAACGATGCCCTGTATACCTTGGTTCAGGTTATTAATATATATCAAAAACAGCAGTGATCCTAATGCTGACCCTGGGTAACACCACTGTACACTGTATACATCCTTCCAGTCTGCAAAACAACCATTCACCACTATCGCCAGAAATAAATACTTACTTTTTGGAAACAAAATGACTGCCACTTGTGCCGACACAATTATGGTGACTTCGCTTCAAAAATAATTCTCTGCCTGTGGAGTGCTTCACTATTTGTGAGGATGTATTAAGGCGGTATATAAATGCTAAGCATTTCATTGCTGCATTTGGGAGTCAACCAATTATGCTTTATGAACCAGTGAAAAGCTTTGCACTTTAGTGGAAATAAATAACAAGTAACGGAACTCAAAAGTCTGCCTAATAACTTTGCAGGGATGATAATTCCATGTTATATTATTTTTAATCTCCCCCCCCGCCCTTGAAGCTTTAACTTTATATTTTCAAATGTTAACCTCTCTGTGGTATCGAAGCACCCATCCAGCAGAGCTTTCCTCATCAATGCCTCAACTGGGGTGGTGGTTGTCGTTCTCACCAATTGAGTACACCCAGCATGTGAAAATAACAAGAAAACAGTTGCTTCTGATTGCTTCAATTCAAGGTTTCAATTTGTCTTAAGTATCTTTTCCCGAAATGCTTTTTTTTATTGTTTCGATACAGCAGTTGTCTTTCAATATATAATGGGGATGGGGGGGAAGGGGAAATCATGATCGTTCCAGTTCATTTTTAACATAGAACTCTTATGACGATGTACTGGATGACCTTTTGAAGCAATCCGCTCTGTATTGTTGCTATATTATAATAATTCAGGGTATTTTAGTTCATCTGTCAGTCTCCAGGGAGGACTTGTAACCTTGGTTCGGTGAAAGAAAAGCAATATAACAGAAAATAAAATGGGTTTTCTCTATCCATCAATAGACTATTGTTCTAGCCCCTTAAAGATCTACTCAAAGAAAGTAATGGAAAGACAGTAAAAACAAATATTTTACGTGGCCATAAGCTTTTCCCAATGATTATCGTCAGGAAAAATGAAGAGACACCAATTTAAGGTTTTCTGCTTGATAACATATACAGCTAACCCCTGACCTCTCGTCTTCCTCAAGTGATTTTCAGTCATTCACAATATAAAGTTCAGCTGTCTTTGAGCAGAATGCATTGGTTACGTGGTGCTGTGCAAAATAAATGATGGCTCAGGAATGTGGATGTGATTCTGCAAGCCAGCATTTAAAAACAAAATCTGACAACTAATCTCCTTCACTGAAAACCATGCAATTTGCATACTCATCTCTCCACCTCGTACTGAGGGAGTGCCAGAGGTGCCATCTATTGGATAAGAAGTTCTCAGGTGCACGTAAAAGATCCCATGGCACTATTTTGAAGAGGAGCATGGGAGTTCCCCTGTTGTGCTGGCCAATATTTAACCCTCAACCAACATCACTAAAACAGATTATCTGGTCATTATCACATTGCTATCTGTGGGACATTACTGAGCACAAATTGGCTGTCCAGTTTCCCTGCATTCAAACATTGACTTTGCTTCGAAGTACTTAATTGGTTGCAAGATGCTTTGCAAGATCTTGAGGTCGGGAACGGTGCTATATAACTGAAAGTTAGTTGTTTCTTTATCTTCTGCATCTATTTTGAACAGACTAGAAAATCCTGGGGGCCGAAATTGCCCGTTTTTGCGCCCCATTAGAACTTTTGGGAGGTGCTAATGCGGCGCCATGGCCTTTTCGCCCAGGGGCGGGCGGTGGTAGTGCCTCGGGCGAAATCCCCCCCCCCCGGAGGTTTTGCAGGGCGATGTGCCAGTAGCGCCGACCCGCTTTGCACCCTGCTGGGGAAATTGCCCCACGGCCCGCGAATCGAAGCCGGGGCACTGCTTAAAGGGGAGGCCGTGTGCGCCCCAGACCGCCATTTCATTTTGTCGGACGACTCTTCAGGCAACCCAGCAATGGCAGCCCTCGCCTTTTGGGTACCGGGCTGTTGGCCCAGTCGAGCGCGTCTCTGTTGGCACAGTGGCGATGACGAAAGGGCCTGCAGAGTGCGCAGTGGCCTCCCTTTTAACTCAAGCTTCCGTGTAGCGCCGGCCTCTTCAGCACGGCGCTTCGATCAGCACGGAGCTGCCGTCGCGGGAGCACCCCTCTCCCCTGTCCCTCACACAGTGCTCCACCTCGTTTCAGGGGCACAAAGCCCAATTCCTCACCAGGGACGGGTTTTCCAGGCCGGGCGATAAAAGCCCTGGACCCAGAAGGTTACCGCCCCCCAATCGAGACGCGGGCCAATTTCGGCCCCCTGATTTTAACCAGCTGAATTAGCCGATTTTGTGGACACACTAAACAGTTGGGGTGCTACAATAGGTTTGTGTCATGTATGCAGACCATGTATACTAACTGTATAGTCACATAAGGTGCGCCACCAGAGGGCAATGCAGTGGGAGACTTGAGGGTCACCTGCATAGGTGTGCAGAGTCCAGTATAAAAGGCTGCCCACCATGCTTGTGCCTCACTCTGGAGTTACAATAAATGGGACTAAGGTCACAACAGCTCAAGTGCAATATTAGACTTCGTGGGGTCATACATAAGAGTATTAAAGACATAACAGTTTGGGTACCCATGCATGAGGAAAGGGACAATCAATCAGGATTCACCCAATGTGAGTGCAATCCAGTCACTCCTGCTGCAAGGTTCATGTGTGTGGGTGTCAGGTGAGCACACAAATCGGGGCAAATCTTGTTGTGTATGGAGAAATAGTCAGACTGAACACTGTGAGCTCAAAGTAAAGTGTGACCAAGTCTTTTATTGCAGGTCTCCAGAATGCCTCTCCAACCTGAGAAGCCTCCTTAAATACCTGTTCTCCCAAGGGATTATGGGATCCCTTGGGACTCCAGGGGATGAGCCCTCTGGTGGCGGTGCAGAGTAATTACAAGTCCACATATATAACAACACTCCCCCCGAAAAAAGTCAATAGTGTAACTATTGACAATGTGAGTCGATCTGGGACCCTTCTTGCCCTGGTTGATCGTCTCGGTGTGAAAGCTGGTGTTGTGGAATCATTTGTTGGGCCCTCGCTGGGCTGCTGTGCAGCTGGCCTTGCTGGGCTGCCTGGTGCATTGGGCCCTTCAGGGCTGCTGTGGATGATGGGTTTTGCTTTGTGGTCAACCGTGGTGCCGGTTGCCACTGGTGTGTAAATTGGGGGATCAAAAATGGTAAGGTCCAAGATGGGTTGCTCAGGATAGTCCGTGAATCTGAGTTTGCTTTGGTCCAAGTGTTTCCGGTGAATGAGTCCATTTGAAAGTTTGACCCGAAACACCCTGCTCTTTGGCCACAAAGGTGTCAGGAAGCCACTTGGAACCTTGTCCATAATTCAATACAAATACAGGATCATTGATTTCAATTTCGCGTGACTCATTTGCGTTATCATGATATGCACTTTGTTGAAGCCGCCTGCTCTCTACCTGTTCATGTAGATCAGGGTGAACTAACGAGAGCCTTGTCTGAAGTGCTCTTTTCATGAGCAGTTCAGCAGGTGGGACCCCAGTGAGTGAGTGGGGTCTCGTGCGGTAGCTAAGCAGGACTCGGAATAGACGAGTCTGCAGTGAGCCTTCAGTTACCCTCTTCAAGCCTTGCTTGATGGTTTGTACTGCTCTCTCTGCCTGACCATTAGATGTTGGTTTAATCAGGGCAGATGTGACATATTTGATCCCGTTACTGGTCATGAATTCTTTGAACTCAGCACTGGTAAAACATGGTCCGTTGTCGCTCACCAGGATATCGGGTAAGCTGTGAGTGGCGAACATGGCCCGCAGGCTTTCAGTAGTGGCAGCGGATGTGCTAGCCGACATTATCTCACACTCAATCCACTTGGAGTATGCGTCTACAACCACAAGGAACATTTTACCCAAGAACGGGCCTGCATAGCCAATGTGTACCTGAGACCACGGTTTGGAGGGCCAAGACCATAAACTTAGCGGCGCCTCCCTGGGTGCATTGCTTAACTGCGAGCATGTATTACATCTGTGAACGCAGGACTCTAAGTCCGCATCGATATCGGGCCACCACAAGTGGGATCTGGCTATCACTTTCATCATTACGATGCCTGGGTGAGTACTGTGGAGGTCATTGATGAAGGTTTCTCTGCCCATCTTGGGGACCACTACTTGATTGCCCCACAGAAGGCAGTCTGCCTGGAAAGATATTTCATCTTTGCACCGCTGGAACAGCTTTATCTCTTCCTGCATTTCCACTGGGACACTGGACCAGCTCCCATGAAGCACACAGCTTTTGATTAGAGATAATAAGAACATAAGAACATAAGAATTAGGAACAGGAGTCGGCCATCTAGCCTCTCGAGCCTGCTCCGACATTCAACAACATCATGGCTGATCTGGCCGTGGACTCAGCTCCACTTACCTGCCCGTTCCCCATAACCCTTAATTCCCTTATTGGTTAAAAATGTATCTATTGTGATTTGAATACATTCAATGAGCTAGCCGCAACTGCTTCCTTGGGCAGAGAATTCCACAGATTCACAACCCTCTGGGACAAGAAATTCCTTCTCAACTCGGTTTTAAATTGGTTCCCCCGTATTTTGAGGCTGTGCCACCTAGTTCTAGTCTCCCCAACCAGTGCAAACAACCTCTCTGCCTCTATCTTATCTATCCCTTTCATTATTTTAAATGTTTTTATAAGATCACCCCTCATCCTTCTGAACTCCAACGAGTAAAGACCCAGTCTACTCAATCTATCATCATAAGGTAACCCCCTCATTTCCGGAATCAGCCGAGTGAATCGTCTCTGTACCCGCTCCAAAGCTAGTATATCCTTCCTTAAGTAAAGTGACCAAAACTGCATGCAGTACTCCAGGTGCGGCCTCACTAATACAGTTGCAGCAGGACCTCCCTGCTTTTGTACTCCATCCCTCTCGCAATGAAGGCCAACATTCCATTCGCCTTCCTGATTATCTGCTGCACCTGCAAACTAACTTTTTGGGATTCATGCACAAGGCCCCCCAGGTCCCTTTGGACCGCAGCATGTTGTAATTTCTCCCCATTCAAATAATATTCCCTTTTACTGTTTTTTTTCCCAAGGTGGATGACCTCACATTTTCCGACATTGTATTCCATCTGCCAAACCTGAGTCCATTCGCTTAACCTATCTAAATCTCTTTGCAGCCTCTCTGTGTCCTCTACACAACCCACTTTCCCAATAATCTTTGTGTCATCTGCAAATTTTGTTACACTACACTCTGTCCCCTCTTCCAGCACATCTATGTATATTGTAAACAGTTATGTTCCCAGCACCGATCCCTGTGGCACACCACTAACCACCGATTTACAACCCGAAAACATAGAAACATAGAAACATAGAAAATAGGTGCAGGAGTAGGCCATTCAGCCCGTCTAGCCTGCACCGCCATTCATGGCTGAACATGTAACTTCAGTACCCCATTCCTGCTTTCTCGCCATACCCCTTGATCCCCCTAGTAGAAAGGACTTCATCTAACTCCTTTTTGAATATATTTAGTGAATTGGCCTCAACAACTTTCTGTGGTAGAGAATTCCACAGGTTCACCACTCTCTGGGTGAAGAAGTTTCTCCTCATCACGGTCCTAAATGGCTTACCCCTTATCCTTAGTCTGTGACCCCTGGTTCTGGACTTCCCCAGAAAAGGACCCATTTATCCCGACTCTCTGCTTTCTGTTAGCCAGCCAATTCTCTATCCATGCTAATACATTTCCTCTGACTCCGCGTACCTTTATCTTCTGCAGTAACCTTTTGTGTGGCACCTTATCGAATGCCTTTTGGAAATCTAAATACACCACATCCATCGGTACACTTCTATCCACCATGCTCATTATATCCTCAAAGAATTCCAGTAAAGAAGTTAACTATGATTTCCCCTTCATGAATCCATGTTGCGTCTACTTGATTACACTATTCCTATCTAGATGCCCCGCTATTTCTTCCTTAATGATAGCTTCAAGCATTTTCCCCACTACAGATGTTAGACTAACCAGCCTATAGTTACCTGCCTTTTGTCTGCCCCCTTTTTTTAAACAGAGGCGTTACATTAGCTGCTTTCCAGTCCGATGGTACCTCCCCAGAATCCGGAGAATTTTGGCAGATTATAACGAATGCATCTGCTATAACTTCTGCCATCTCTTTTAATACCCTGGGATGCATTTCATCAGGACCAGGGGACTTGTCTACTTGTCCCATTAGCCTGTCCAGCACTACCCCACCAGTGACAGTGATTATCTCAAGGTCCTCCCTTCCCATGACCAGCAATTTGTGGCATGGTTTTTGTGTCTTCCACTGTGAAGACCGAAGCAAAATAATTGTTTCAGATCTCAGCCATTTCCACATTTCCCATTATTAAATCCCCCTTCTCATCTTCTAAGGGACCAACATTTATTTTAGTCACTCTGTTCCGTTTTATATAAAAGCTTTTACTATCTATTTTTATGTTTTGCGCAAGTTTACTTTCGTAATCTATCTTTCCTTTCTTTATTGCTTTCTTAGTCATTCTTTGCTGTCGTTTAAAAGTTTCCCAATCTTCTAGTTTCCCACTAGCCTTGGCCACCTTATATGCATTGGTTTTTAATTTGATACTCTCCTTTATTTCCTTGGTTATCCACGGCTGGTTATCCCTTCTCTTACCGCCCTTCTTTTTCACTGGAATATATTTTTGTTGAGCACTATGAAAGAGCTCCTTAAAAGTCCTCCACTGTTCCTCAGTTGTGCCACCGTTTAGTCTGTGTTTCCAGTCTACTTTCTCCAACTCTGCCCTCATCCCACTCTAGTCCCCTTTGTTTAAGCATAGTACGCTCATTTGAGACACTACTTCCTCACCTTCAATCTGTATTACAAATTCAACCATACTGTGATCACTCATTCCGAGAGGATCTTTTACTAGGAGATCGTTTATTATTCCTGTCTCATTACACAGGACCAGATCTAAGATAGCTTGCTCCCTTGTAGGTTCTGTAACATACTGTTCTAAGAAACAATCCCGTATGCATTCTCTGAATTCCTACTCCAGGCTACCCCGTGCGATTTGATTTGACCAATCGATATGTAGGTTAAAATCCCCCATGATTACTGCCGTTCCTTTTTCACATGCCTCCATTATTCCCTTGATTATTGTCTGCCCCACCATGAAGTTATTTTTTGGGGCCTATAAACTACGCCCACCAGTGACTTTTTTCCCTTACTATCTCTAATCTCCACCCACAATGATTCAACATTTTGTTCATTAGAGCCAATATCATCTCTCACAACTGCCCTGATATCATCCTTTATTAACAGAGCTACCCCACCTCCTTTCCCTTCTTGTCTATCTTTCTGAATTGTCAGATACCCCTGTGTGTTTAGTTTCCAGTCTTGGCCACCATGCAACCACGTTTCGGTAATGGCCACCAAATCATACCCATTTGTAATGATTTGTGCCGCCAACTCATTTACATTATTTCGAATGCTGCGTGTATTTAGGTAGAGTGTTTTGATACTAGTTTTTAAACCATGATTTTTAGTTTTGACCCCTCCTGCAGCCCCTTTATATTCATACATATTGTCCCTTCCTATCACCTTGTGTTTACACTTACCCCGGTGCTACTATGCTCTGTTGCCTCCTGCCTTTTGCATTCTTTCTTGGAGTCATGTTCATCTGAGCTCTCACCCACTCTAACTAGCTCAGAGCCCTCTCCTGGGTTCCAAATACTCCTCGCATTGAGGCACCGAGCTTTCAGGCTTGCCTTTTTATTACACGTTCACCCTTTAGAATTTTGCTGTACAGTGGCCCTTTTTGTTTTTTGCCTTGGATTTCTCTGCCCTCCACTTTTACTCATCTCCTTTCTGTCTTTTGCTTTTGTCTCCATTTTGTTTCCCTCTGTCTCCCTGCATTGGTTCCCACCCCCCTGCCAAATTAATTTAACTCCTCCCCAACAGCACTAGCAAACACTCCCCCTAGGACATTGGTTCCGGTCCTGCCTAGGTGCAGACCATCCGGTTTGTACTGGTCCCACCTCCCCCAGAACCGGTTCCAATGCCCCAGGAATTTGAATCCCTCCCTGCTGCACCACTGCTCAAGCCACGTATTCATCTGAGCTATCCTGCGATTCCTACTCTGACTAGCTCATGGCACTTGTAGCAATCCCGAGATTACTACGTTTGAAGTCCTACTTTTTAATTTAGTTCCTAGCTCCTTAAATTTGTCTCGTAGGAACTCATCCCTTTTTTCATCTATATCATTGGTACCAATGTGCACCACGACAACTGGCTGTTCACCCTCCCTTTTCAGAATGTCCTGCACCCGCTCCGAGACATCCTTGACCCTTGCACCAGGGAGGCAACATACCATCCTGGAGTCTCGGTTGCGGCCGCAGAAACGCCTATCTATTCCCCTTACAATTGAATCCCTTATCACTATCGCTCTCCCACTCTTGTTCCTGCCCTCCTGTGCAGCAGAGCCAGCCATGGTGCCATGAACTTGGCTGCTGCTGCCCTCCCCTGATGAGTCATCCCCCTCAACAGTACTCAAAGCGTTGTATCTGTTTTGCAGGGGGATGACCGCAGGGGACCCCTGCACTACCTTCCTTGCACTGCTATTCCTGCTGGTCTTCCATTCCCTATCTGGCTGTGGACCCTTCACCTGCGCTAAGACCAACTCACTACATGTGCTACTCACGTCATTCTCAGCATTGTGGATGCTCCAGAGTGAATCCACCCTCAGTTCGAATTCCGCAACGCGGTCCGTCAGGAGCTGGAGGCGGATACACTTCCCGCACACGAAGTCGTCAGGGACACCGGAAGTGTCCCTGAGTTCCCACGTGGTACAGGAGGAGCATATCACGTGACCGAGCTCTCCTGCCATGACTTAACCCTTAGATACACTTAATTTTGCGACAACAATGTTAACAGGAGTCCTGGCTTGTCTAGGTTTTGATCTGCCGGGCAGTGACGGGTGATTGCTCACTCTCAAATGCTTCCATAACCATGGCTAGAGCTGCGGACTGCACTATTTCCACCCCCATGGTGGGCAATGGCAGCCTACTGAGAACATCAGTGCAGTTTTCTGTGCCTGGCCTGTGGCGGATGGTGTAGTTGTGTGCGGACAACATGAGCGCCCATCTCTGGATGCGGGCCGATGCGTTGGTATTTATCCCTTTACTCTCGGAAAACAGGGATATAAGTGGCTTTTGGTCAGTTTCCAATTCAAATTTTAGTCCAAACAGGTATTGATGCATTTCCTTTACCCCATAGACACACGCTAACGCTTCTTTTTCAATCATGCTGTAGGCTCTCTCAGCATTAGACAGACTCCTGGATGCATAAGCAACCGGTTGCAGTCTCCCAAAATCATTAGCTTGTTGAAATACACAACCGACGCCATATGGCGATACATCACATGCTAGTACCAAATGCTTACATGGATCATGCAACACAAGCAATTTGTTTGAGCATAATGATTTTCTCGCTTTTACAAAGGCATTTTCTTGGCTTTTGTCCCAAACCCCCATTCGTCTCCTTTTCGTAGTAAGACATACAGTGGTTCTAACAGTGTGCTGAGAGCTGGTAAGAAGTTACCAAAGTAGTTCAAGAGTCCCAGAAATGACCGCAGCTCCGTCACGTTTTATGGCCTTGGTGCGTGCTTGATTGCCTCTGTCTTCGCGTTAGTGGGCCTGATGCCATCTGCCGCAATCCTCTTTCCCAAGAACTCCACTTCAGGCACCAGGAAAACGCACTCCAAGTGTTTTAACCTGATCCCCATGCAGTTGAGTCGACTAAGAACCTCATCCTGGTTCTGCAGGTGCTCGACTGTGTTCTGATCTGTGACTAAGATGTCGTCTTGGAGGACCACGGTGTGCGGGACCAACTTCAGTAAACTTTCCATGTTTCTCTGGAATATCGTTGCCACTGATCGGATTCCAAATGGGCATCTGTAATAAACAAAAAGACCTTTGTGCGTGTTGATGCAGGTGAGGGCCTTCGATGATTCTTCCAGTTCCTGCATCATGTAGGCTGAAGTCAGATCCAGCCTACAGCATGATTGAAAAAGAAGCGTCAGCGTGTGTCCATCGGGTAAAAAAAATGCATCAATACTTGTTTGGGCTAAAATTCCAATTGGAAACTGACCACAAGCCACCTATATCCCTGTTTTCCGAGAGAAAAGGAATAAATACCAACGCATTGGCCCGCATCCAGAGATGGGCGCTCACGTTGTCCGCATACAATTATGCTATCTGGCATAGGCCAGGCACAGAAAACTGCACTGATGCTCTCAGAAGGCTGTCATTGCCCACCACGAGGGTGGAAATGGCACAGCCCGCAGATCTAGCCATGGTTATGGAAGCATTTGAGAGTGAGCAATCACCCGTCACTGCTCAGCAGATCAAAACCTGGACAAGCCAGGACCCCTTATTATCTCTAGTCAAAAGCTGTGTGCTTCACGGGAGCTGTTCCAGTGTCCCAGTGGAAATGCAGGAAGAGATAAAGCCATTCCAATTCCAGCGTATCTTTCAAAGCCAGCTCTTGTCGAGCAGCGTGGGACCATCGCCCGGTACCACCCAGAGTGGTAGCTTGTGCACAGCTCCTTCGTAGGAGACCTTTACGGTAGCACTGCCGATTACAGGAATCACTTCTTTAGTGTAAGTTCTTAGTTTCGTGCGAACTGGAGTTAAGGCTGACCTTGAGGCCTTGTTGCACCACAATCTTTCGAAAATCTTTCTACCCACGATGGACTGGTTCGCGCCCATGTCCAGCTCCATTGACACCGGGAGTCCATTTAGTTCAACATTCAGCATTATCGGGGGACAATCCGTGGTGAATGTGTGCATCCCATGTACCTCTGCCTCCTCTATCTGAGGCTCTGGTTCGTCATGATCCTCCATGAATCTGTCCTCCTCTGTAACATGGTGGTTTGCAGGTTTAACAGGCTTAGCAGCTCGCCTGCGCACTCGTTGGAGGTGTCTCATTGTCCCACAGCCCTTGCAAATGTATTCTTTGAATCGGCATGAATGGAAACCATGATCACCCCCGCAGCGCAAACAAGGTGTTAATGTCCTTGCATTCATCACCCTTGATGGTGGCCTCTGAGTCATCTGCGGACATGCAACTGCAGGTATGTGTGACCTGCCATGTACATTACGATTCGAAAACAACATCACTTGTTCACAGTATTTGTAGCAGCACTTGTGTGCTGAGAGATTTGCTTCATATTGTCACTGGTGGCAATGAACGCCTGGGCTATCACTATGGCCTGACTCAAGGTTGGGGTCTCTACAGTCAAAAGTTTGCGCAGTATGGTTTTGTGGCCAATGCCAAGTACGAAAAAGTCTCTGAGCATGTGCTCCAAAGGTCCTTCAAATTCGCAATGTCCTGCAAGGCGTCTTAGCTCGGCGACATAACTCGCCACTTCCTGACCTTCAGATCTGTTGCAGGTGTAGAACCGGTACCTTGCCTTCAGAACTCTTTCCTTCTGGTTCAAATGCTCTCGGACCAGTGTGCACAAATCGTCGTACGATTTCTCCGTGGGTTTCGCTGGAGTGAGCAGATTCTTCATGAGGCCATACGTTGGTGCCCCACAGACAGTGAGGAGGATCGCCCTTCATTTGGCAGCGCTCTCTTCCCCATCTAGCTCGTTGGCCACGAAGTATTGGTTGAGTCGCTCCACAAAAGCTTCCCAATCATCTCCCGCTGAGAATTTCCACAGGATGCCCACTGTTCTCTGCATCTTTGGGTTCTCTATCTGTATCTTGTTGCCAGTTGTTGTGTATGGAGACAGAGTCAGACTGAACACTGTGAGCTCAAAGTAAAGTGTGACCTTAGTCTTTTATTGCAGGTCTCCAGGATGCCTCTCCAACCAGTGAAGCCTCCTTAAATACCAGTGCTCCCAAGGGATTATGGGATGAGCCCTCTGGTAGCTGTACAAAGTAAATACAAGTCCACATATATAACAACTCTGACTTCCTCTCTGGTCAAACAGCCCACTGAAATGTGCAGCAGGTCATTTTTCAAGTGGATATTGGTTGGGAGCCTTTCTGGCAGTACATTATCAGAGAGCCACAAGCCAAGGTTCCCTGCTGCAATCTCATTTTCGGAAAATAATCTCCACTCGCGAATTAAGAAAAGGTCACTGGGAAGAAGTACCAAAGGTCGCAAGGTGCCCTGTAAAAGCAAACTCCAACACAGTTCAGCGACTTTAGGAGACCAGAAAGATGTTCAGTCAGCTGTTCCATTGCAGGATTTCAGACGACAATTCAATAAAATGCTAATAGGGCTGAAAATCTGTTTCTTGGCAACATCACCAATAATTCTTCATGTATGAGAGTGTCAGGAGGATACTGATTAAAGGTGAAAATCCTGGATTGATTTTTTCCCCTCCCTACTGCACAAGTGCTGAGACCAAAGATGTAGGACGGAATTTCCTCCAGACTTGAATCCAGATAATAGCTTAATCTGGTCTCAATTAATCAAATAGCGCATAAGATCGCGGAAATTTGTGAATAAGTGAGTTACGCCTGTAAGAACAATATGCCCAAGTAGCTGAGATCTTTTAAATCTGTCCATTGAACCCTTCACACAAATTAGTCCCCGCCCACGCTCCCAAGACTGAAACGAGTTGCCTCCAATTGTGCTTGTGAGGAGAAAATTTCATTACATTGCGCCCAGATTCTCAGCCACATGGGCACCCGTGGTCACAGTGCACTGCAAATCAGCTGACCAGCAGCGAATTAAAGCTGCAAAAATGTTTTTTTAATTATTCGTTCCTGGGATGTGGGCGTTGCTAGCAAGGCCGGCATTTATTGCCCTTCTCTAATTTCCCGTGAAGGTGGTGGTGAGCCGCCATTTCAGAGGGCAGTTAATAGTCAACCACATTTTAGGTCTGGAGTCACATATTGGCCAGACTGGATAAGGACAACAGATTTCCTTCCCGAAAGGACATTAGTGAACCAGTTGGGTTTTTACAACAATCTGGTAGTTTCATGGTCACCATTACTGATGCTAGCTTTTAAATTCCAGATTTTATTTAATTAACTGAATTTAAATTCGCCCAGCTGCTGTGGTGGGCTTTGAATTCCTGTCTCCGGGTAATTAATCCAGTCCTCTGGATTACTAATCCAGTAACATAACCACTATGCTACCCCCTTTAAAAAGACTTGAACTATGGCTCAGTTTCTGGATATTCCTCTGCAGGGAGAGAAAAGTTAAAAATATGCCAGGCTCTGTGATTGAAATTAATTACTGTAACCGTTGCCAGGAGAAATAAGTGTTGCTCACCTTGTCGCCTCCAGTGTTACTCTGAAGGGTAAATTTTTCCCTCACTTTTTATACCATCCCACAGGAACATCCGAGTCCCCACTGGCTCTGCACCTGTCACTATCGCCAGATTTCGCTGCTTGTTTGCACTGATTCATGGGAGATTTTAGGTTTGGACTTATCTTAAGCAGTTTGCACGGAAACTCGGGAGCAATTCAGCTAGTCAAACACAATTTCACGACTGCGCCCATGGAAGAAACTCCAGGCTGCAACCTTCCACCTTTGCACTCCGTGAATATCAGAAATTCGGGCATATGGTACATGTGACTCCCCAACTGACCCAATGAATAGATTGTGCCCAAATTTCAAAAATACAACTCTTGTAGTCGAGGCTTCCACTTGGAAGCACAACATTGGGAAAAATCTCCTTCAGCTGTAGTGCAATTCCGATTGAAATGCGGCAATTCAGCACACATTGGCATGTCTAGGTCTGAATGGCTCAATCCTACAGCAAACTGTCCATCCATCAACTGAGCCATTGGGGCAGCTCATTATTCACATGGGGGAATTATATTGAATCTGAAATCCCATAGGGCTCAGCAATCTCCGCACTGTGGAACAGAAATAGGTGTCTGACTCATTAAAACAAAAACACACTGGAGATGTACAGCAGCAACTGACAAAAAAAAAACATGGGTTAGAACTTTGGGTGTATTTTTGTTCAAAAGCTGATGGGAATAGGTTTGCAATTCCAGCATTTTCTGTTTCCATTTCTGAATTTAAGTGTTTAGATGTTGGGATAGAAAAATACAGAAATGGACCCAAGAAATTATTTGACAGAATGGGCTCAAATTTCCCCAAAGCTGTTTTTTGGCGCATTTTTCTGGGGCCCAACTGCGCCAAAAAAAAAAATCCAACTTTCCCTGTTTGAATTGTTGATTTTGGCGCTCCATAGCCTGTCCTTTACTTTTCGGGGTAGGGCATAAGATCTGCGCCAAAAAGATCGGGTTGCCAGAGTAACGAGGGACACCCTGCGGGCTGAGGCTGGAAAGTGAAACATATAACACATTCTGGCCAGCTCACAGCAACCTGTACAAGCACCTTGCACACTGCAGCAGCATTCCATCATTAAATTATTAAAGTATTTCGGCCAAAAATATATCGTCATACCCCCCCACCCCGCCCCCTCCTGCTGCCGCTCCTAACACTGGCCGAAAGACCTCCCAGTGACAGTGCCGGGTGCTGCTCCTAATCCTGGTCGAAAGGCTTCCCTCCCCTCCCGAGCCAGTGCCGATTGCCGCTGCTAGCCCTGGCTGAAGGGCCTCCTCTCCCGATGCCAGTTTCCGCGACTAGCCCTGGTCAGAAGGGCCTCCCCCTCCTGGTGCCGGTTGCCGCTCCTAACCATGGCCGAAGGCCTCCCCTCCCCCTCCCCTCTCCCCTCTCTCCTCTCCTCTCCTCTCTGCTGCTGCTGTCCCGACCGTGGAACTGCACCTGCTGTGCTGATTCTTTTACCTGTGCCGATTTTGTTAACTGCCCAGAAAGTTTTTCCAGAGTGGTCACATACTCCGTCCTAAGAAAAATTGGAGTAAATCGGAGCTGGCCAAACTTGTTTAAATGGCCAGAATTGGCGCAGGTGGCAGGTTACGCCCCCAATGAGGTAAATAAATCATAGCCTAAAAAAAATCCTACCGAAGTGAATTATGCTAGCCCAGAAACTTTGGGGAAACTTAGAGATTTTAATTTCCTGCAAAAAAAAACGGTGCAGTCCAAAAAAACGGCGCAGATAATTGGGGAAAATTGAGCCCAAATATGAGTGATATTTGAACTGGTTAGTTTATATATCAATAAACTATGGGGGAGAAATTGGGATAACTTTCACCTCCCATTGTGTCCCCGGGCACAAATAACATTGTGACCAGGAGCGGCACCGTTAACAACCCCCACTCATAACATCAGCATTGTGTGCCCAACACCGAAATTGGGTTTTGCCCCCTGAAGCTGCACCGGGCTGATATGTCCTTACTATACAGTATAAATGCATACGAGGCCCATACTTGAAAGAAGGTCACTCTGTGACCAGTTACCTTTATTACCTCGACCTCAAGTGATGGAGGTGGGTGGAGCTTCCCCTTTTATACCTCAAAGTCCAGGTTAGGAGTGCCTCCCACAAGTTCGCCCCTTGTGGTCAATGTTCTCAAGGTGTACAACTTAGGTCAGCTTATACATGGGTTACAATGATAGTTGAATACATGACATTACCTCTCCCCTCCAAAGTCTTATTGGGATCACAGGTTTAGTCTCTCTGGTAGTTTATGCTCCCTTGTAGAGCGCCTGAGTTGGGGCTCCGGTTGTTGGGCACTGGCCTGAGTGTCTGCTGTCTGCGGTGCCTCAGGCCTGTCCGGACTATCCACAGTGACTGGGCTCTCCTCCACTTGGTTCCGGTGTTCGGTCACCTGTGGTGGAGTAAACTCTACATCGTGTTCTTCCTCTGCTTCTTCTATGGGGTTGCTGGACCTCCTTTTAGTTTGATCCATGCGTTTGCAGCAGATTTGTCCATTGGTAAGTTTAACTACAAAAACCCTATTCCCCTCTTTGGCAATCACAGTGCCTGCAAGCCATTTGGGCCCTGCAGCAAAAACGGGGTCATTAACATCAATACATCGTGCCCTCGCAGTCCTGTCATGATAGTCATATTGTGACTGACGCCTGCTCTCAACAATTTCTCTTATAGTAGAGTGTATAAGGGATAACCTGGTTTTGTGCATCCTTTTCATTAGCAGCTCTGCGGGTGGAACCCCTGTGAGCGAGTGTGGTCGGGATCTATTGGCCGACAGGTGACGTGATAAGCAGCTTTGTAGGGAATCCCCTTGGATTCTGAGCATCCCCTGTTTGATTATCTGCACTGCTCGTTCCGCCTGGCCGTTTGAGGCCGGATTGAACGGTGCCATTCTGATATGGTTGATTCCATTGGCTGCCATGAAGTCCTGGAATTCAGTGCTTGTGAAGTACAGGCCATTGTCGCTGACCAACACATCCGGTAGACCATGGGCGGCGAACATTGCCCGTAGACTTTCTACCATGGCAGAGGATGTGCATGAATTTAAAGTGGCACACTCAATCCATTTGGAGTCGACGTCTACTGCAACCAAAAATATTTTTCCCATGAAAGGACCTGTGTAGTCCACATGGATGCGTGACCATGGCTTGGCGGACCATGACCAGGGCTAAGGGGGGCTTCCCTGGCTGCGTTGCCCAGCTGAGCACACGTGTTGCACCTGCGAACACAAAGTTCCAGGTCTGCATCTATCCCTGGCCACCAAACTTGTGACCTGGCAATTGCCTTCATCATGACAATGCCCGTGTGCTCATTGTGAAGTACTCTGATAAACACCTCTCTGCCCATCTGGGGCATGACTATTCGGCTTCCCTACAGTAGGCAATCGGTCTGAATCGAGAGTTCATCCTTGCGCCTATGAAAAGGTTTAAATTCCTCAGGGCATGCCCAGTACGTGGCTGCCCAGTCCCCATTCAGGACACATTTCTTAACTAAAGACAGTAGCAGGTCTTTATTTGTCCAGACTTTAATCTGACGGGCTGTCACAGGTGAGCCTTCACTTTCGAAAGCTTCAACAGCCATGACCATCTCAGCATCATGCTCAGTTGTTCCTTCAGTGGTGGCTAGTGGGAGCCTTCTGAGTGCATCGGCGCAGTTTTCAGGCCTGGTCTGTGCCGAAGTGTGTAGTCATAGGCGGCTAACGTAAGTGCCCACCTCTGTATGCGGGTCGATGCATTCGCATTTATGGCCTTGTTGTTGGCCAAAAGGGACGTTAGGGATTTGTGATCTGTCTCCAACTCAAATTTCCTGCCAACAGGTACTGGTGCACCTTTTTTCTGCATAGCGCTTCCTTTTCTACCATTCCGTAGCCCCTTTCTGCCTGGACCAGACTTCTGGAGGCATAAGCTACTGGCTGTAACTGACCATTGGCATTCACATGCTGCAACACACACCTGACCCCATAGCATGACGCATCGCACGTTAAAACAAGTTTCTTACACGGGTCATATAACGTTAACAGTTTGTTGGAGCATAACAAATTGCATGCTCTTATCAAAAGCCCTTTCCTGGCTGTCTCCCCAGACCCATTCGTGACCTTTGCGTAGGAGCACGTGTTGCGGCTCTAACAGCGTGCTCAATTTGGGAAGAAAGTTCCCAAAATAGTTCAAGAGCCCCAGGAACGAACACAGCTCCGTCGTGTTACGGGGTCTGGGTGCTCTCTGGATCACTTCTGTTTTGGATGCAGTAGGGCTGATCCCATCTGCTGCTACCCTCATCCCCAGGAATTCTACCTCTGAAGCTAAGAAGACACACTTCGCCTTTTTCAGTCGCAGTCCTACCTGGTCCAGTCTGCATAGCATCTCCTCCAGGTTGTGGAGGTGTTCTTCAGTATCGCGACCTGTGATGAGGATGTCGTCTTGAAAAACCACCGTCCTTGGAATCGACTTGAGGAGGCTTTCCATATTTCGCTGAAAGATCGCGGCAGCCGAACGAACATCTGTTATACTCAAACAACCCCTTGTGTGTCGTGAGGGTGGTCAGCTTCTTCGACTCACTCGCCAGCTTCTGGGTCATGTAAACTGAAGTCAGGTCCAATTTGGAAGAATGTTTGCCACCGGATAGCGTCGCAAAGATGTCCTCCACTCTCGGTACGGGTACTGGTCTTGGAGAGACACTAGATTGATGGTGGCCTTGTAATCGCCACATATCCTGACCGACCCATCCGCCTTGAGCACCGGCACGATCGGGCTCGCCCAGTCACTGAATTCGACTGGCGAGATGATGCCTTCCCTCAGCAGGCGATCCAATTCGCAGTCTATTTTTTCCCGTATCACGTACGGCACCGCTCGGGCCTTGTGGTGTCCGGGTTTATTTGAATCACTACCTTAGCCCCCATGAAAGTGCCGATGCCGGGTTGAAATAGTGAGTCAAATTTGTCCAGGACCTGTGAGCATGATACTCGCTCCACAGAAGAAATTGCATTGATATCGCCCCATTTCCAAGTCACGACAACAAGCCAATTCCTCCTCAGTAGTGCAGGACCATCCCCCGGGACAATCCAGAGTGGCAACCTGTTCTCCGAATCTTTGTGGGTCACGACTACAGTAGCGCTGCCGAGCACCGGAATCATCCCCTTTTTATATGTCCATAGCTGTGCGTCAATCGGCAATAATTTTGGCCTCTTGGCCTTGGACACCCACAACCTTTTGAACTGTTTGATACTCATCAGGGACTGGCTGGCCCCCATGTCTAGCTCCATTAATACTGGGATGCCATTGAGGAGCACTTTCATCATTATCGTTGGCGTCCTGGTATATGAACTGTATATATGCTCCACATGAACTCGCTGAACTTCAGCTTCCAGCGATTTCCCCCAGTATTCATTTGGCCTCGTAGGGCTTACATCAGGCCCGTCCTCCTCGTACATCAACCTTGCTGCAGGCTTCCTGCACATACGCGCCAAGTGACCGCTGACGTTGTAGTTTCTGCAGGTATATTGCTGATACCTGCAAGCTCTGGCTAGGTGTTTGCCTCCACACCTCCAGCATGAACTGGAGGCCCCGTTGTTGAGAAGAAAAGGTCCATTACCAGTCGATCGTCTCTGACTGTCTCTGTAACTGTCCTTAAGTGCACCATTAACAGGTGTTGATGGCCCCATTACTGGCCGCATTGTCCATTGCGATGGCATGAATCGCCGTTCAGCTAGCCATTGTGTCTGTTGAATTCCCACTTTGGGTTCGACTACATGCTGGGGCATATCCGATTGCCCTTGTCTGCCTAGAGAACTGTGTGCCGCATTAACAATGTTGACTCCCTGGTCGTTTGCCGCATTTGAGCCAAGATTTTTGTCATACATCATTCTAGTCTCTTCCTCCCCGAAATAATTGTCTGGGCTATCAGAGCCACCGCTTCCAAGGTCAAGTCTTTGGTCTCAATCAGTTTCCTGAAAACCCCAGCATGCTCGATGCCCTCAATAAAAAAGTTTTGCGGCATCTCCGTTCTGCATGTATCTGGGAACTTACATAGGCTTGCCACTCGCCGGAGATCTGCCACGAAGTCTGGAACACTTTGCCCTTCTCGCCGCCGGTGCGTGTAAAACCAGTGTCTCACCATGTGTATGCTGCTCGCCGGTTTAAGGTATTCCCCAATCAACTTACTGAGCTCTTCGAACGTCTTATCCACCTGCTTCTGTGGCGCTAGAAGATCCTTCATCAGGGAGTACGTTCTGGATCCACAAACCGTCAGGAAATGAGCCCTGCGTTTGTCGGCCGAATCCTGTCTCAACCATTCCTTAGTGACAAAACATTGCTGTCATCTCTCAATAAAGTCGTCCCAATCACCACCAAAACAGTACCTCACTTCTGTGCTGCTAGTGGCCATGCTCGCATGGTTTAAATCCCAGTTTCTCGTCGCCAATGATATGTCCTTATTGTACAGTATAAATGCACATGAAGCCCATACTTGAGAGAAGGTCACTCTGTGACCAGTTAGCTTTTTTACCAAGACCTCAAGTGATGAAGGTGGGTGGAGCTCCCCCTTTTATACCTGAAAGTCCAAGTTAGGAGTATCTCTCACAAGTTCGCCCCTTGTGGTCAATGTTCTCAAGGTGTACAACTTAGGTCAGCTTATACATGGGTTACAATGATAGTTGAATACATGACATCGAGCGATAACAGCAACAACTTCAGGGGTCCGGTGCCCAGTGGCCAGCCACTACTGGGAACAAATTTAATTGGGAGGTGGCCGGCAGCTTCTGAAAGAAATCTCCCATTTTCTTTTCCGTTCTGGTGCCACTTTGCACGTGGGGTTCGTGCCCCGATCGCACAGCCCGGCACTCTTCTTGAGGTCTGGGCTGATCGCACATCACCCCTGCTCCCCAGTGGTCCAGGTAGATGGGTTACCAATGTGCAGAATATGCAGCTTGGGCCCTTCCCTTTAATTCAAGGAAGAGCCCCACGTACGCAACAGCGCCAGGCGGCCCAGTGCGTAGTGCTGCTGAGCCGTGCGCCCTGCTTCCGCCCCAGAAAGGAAGTGGAGCACTTTGATTTATTGAGAGAGGGGAGACTTCTGTGCCTGCTCAAATGGGGCAGTACCGAAACAATCAAAGGCAACTTAATCAGATTGAAAGTAAAAATCAACCATTTAAGAAAGTTACATAGAAACATAGAAACATAGAAAATAGGTGCAGGAGTAGGCCATTCGGCCCTTCTAGCCTGCACCGCCATTCAATGAGTTCATGGCTGAACATTCAACTTCAGTACCCCATTCCTGCTTTTTCGCCATACCCCTTGATCCCCCTAGCAGTAAGGACCTCATCTAACTCCTTTTTGAATATATTTAGTGAATTGGCCTCAACAACTTTCTGTGGTAGAGAATTCCACAGGTTCACCACTCTCTGGGTGAAGAAGTTCCTCCGCATCTCGGTCCTAAATGGCTTACCCCTTATCCTTAGACTGTGACCCCTGGTTCTGGACTTCCCCAACATTGGGAACATTCTTCCTGCATCTAACCTGTCTAACCCCGTCAGAATTTTATATGTTTCTATGAGGTCCCCTCTCATTCTTCTGAACTCCAGTGAATACAAGCCCAGTTGATCCAGTCTTTCTTGATAGGTCAGTCCCGCCATCCCGGGAATCAGTCTGGTGAACCTTCGCTGCACTCCCTCAATAGCAAGAATGTCCTTCCTCAGGTTAGGAGACCAAAACTGTACATAATACTCCAGGTGTGGCCTCACCAATGCCCTGTACAACTGTAGCAACACCTCCCTGCCCCTGTACTCAAATCCCCTTGCTATGAAGGCCAACATGCCATTTGCTTTCTTAACCGCCTGCTGCACCTGCATGCCAACCTTCAATGACTGATGTACCATGACACCCAGGTCTCTTTGCACCTCCCCTTTTCCTAATCTGTCACCATTCAGATAATAGTCTGTCTCTCTGTTTTTACCACCAAAGTGGATAACCTCACATTTATCCACATTAAAGTTTTAGTAAACAAGACATCAATGGGAGTATGTCACTGGTTGGCAGATAAATATGTCTGCACCTTCTTTAAAGATTGCATCTTTCTCAACAATCTCAAACTTAAAAAATATTAGGGACATTTCTCAATCTCATATCAATTTCAGAAAGTAAAATAGTAATTTGTCAGAAAAGCTTATTAAAACTGATCAACATTTGTCACATTTGTTCACGACCTCCCCATCCTTTGACCTGTGCTAGTCATCAGTTACTGATAACTTCACACCCACTTTACTGAATTTGCAATATCGGTTTAATGCATGAAAACAGAAGATAGGAGAGTGAATTGTGTATATTAAAATGATAACATACAAATTGTGTAATGTATGCACCTGTGAGCATACTCACTCACAGGTGCAAATATTGCAAATGGCTAATGAAATACTGTAGTTTTGCAACCGCTTTCGGTCATTTAAAATTGCCTCAACCATAAAAGGTATTTATTATTTAAAGAGTTATTGATTACTTCAACAAACCTGTGGCATTCTAATCTAAAACACGCAGCTTTGCCAATCAAGTCTATAAGTCTCATGTTGGGCTTAATCCTCATACATCAATCTCATAGATGGCTTGGATACTGTAATCAATAACAACATGGGACTCTTGTAGTCTCAAGCAGTTTAAACATGTTGTTCGACCAACCCTCAAGAACCAGTCTGTTCTTGTCCTTTTCAGATCGCCTGCAGTTCTAACCTTTGTCTGACAAGCCTTCGCCTTCCTGCATTCTCTAGCCTATTGTTAGTGTCCTTGATCAGATTGTGCTAATGTTAAATGGAATACATGGAGTGGAACACAATACAAATAGCTTGAGCAATGATATAGCTGTACGCATGTTACACTGCGTTAAGTTCAATACTGTGCATCATTGTCAGGATAAAGTGGATTTCCATGTCATGGATCCAGCATACATTTGTTTGTTTTTTATTGTGTCTACTGTTTTACTAATTACATGAAAATGATTGATTTCTTTCTCATTAGCTGTGTGCTACCATTGACAGATCTTGTAATATTCACGACCATTGCTCCTTCGGCGCTCATCAATGTGGAGCTTACAGGCTGGTGCCTGAAAGGACAAAAAAATGGAGGCTAAAGGTGGAACATGAGCATAGCCACAGTGATCCTTTGTAAAAAAAATTGGACACTCAGGAATGGGAGCTTAAATCAAAGTGTAAACTGTTCGACTTTCAACCTCATAACATTACTTGAACCATTCACTGAGATCACTGCCTCATCGTAATTCCTGGACATCTATTACTGCCATGAAATAATGAACCAAGCTTAAGTTTTCTGCTTCATTGAACTTACATAAGCAAAAAAAAAATACCAATCACCAGGATTTAACTTATCTGTTTGCTGCTAAAATTACATTTTGCACTCAAGCTACTTGCAATTTATTTGCAGACTGGTGCAACCATTGTATTGTTTTTGGTGAGTGCCTTTCCAACATATTTTTTCTTTCATTGATCTTTGGAGCCTGAGTCACCATCCTTCAGCGAAAAAATATAATGAAATTGCAGTTAGAGGCTTCTTGTGAGCAGATGACTCTGATGGGCAAAAAAAATCTACGAATCTTGCTGATGGTCCCGGAGATTTGGACACTTGTGCTCCTGGACCTCTATGCACAGGCCTGCTCAGAGACCCATGAATCACAGGGGCACATGTGGTTCGCAAGCACCCCTGGGATCACGTGAGACAGCCGAACCAATAAAAGAAGGGAGATCCCATTCATATTTATGGAAATTCCGTATGTACGGACCCCGCATAAGTATGAATGGGAATACTTCCAAAAATATCTCTACACTTCAAATAAATAAAAATATCTGTTTACTTAAAATACATTTTTAAAAATCATCACATATTTAAAATGAATCAAAATGGCATTTAATTCAATATTTAAAACAAAAATTTAATTTTTTGAAAAATTAATTTACATATTTTAAAAGGTCTAAAAATAAACTTACCATATTTTACATGTGTTTTAATCTTTAAATAAACAAAGAAAATGTTATTTTTATGTCCTTTAAAAGTCTTACACTGGTAAAAGCAGGCCATACACCTGCTTTTAGCAGGCATAAGAATTTCATGGGCATTCGCTGGGACGAAGTTGGGCAAATAGCCCTGCTCTCCGCCCGCCGAGGCCCTTTTCCTGGGGATTCATACGATCTATCAAGAAACTTCTTGGTAGATCCAAGTTCTGGGTTTTAGCGCATGCCGACCACCAGGTACATGGGCATTTATTTGCGGATTGGAGGCATTTCCCCGCAGGAAACCACCAGCCACCAAGCACAAATTCAGGGCCATGGTGTCTAGATTCACACATGAAAAAGTTGGACTTGACTGAGGCAGGTGAGGTCACTGCCTCGTAAATCCCCCAACCTCTTCAGCAGAGGAAGGGAGAAAAACGTAAATAAAAAACAAGGGAAATGCAAACTGGCACATATGAGCTCACTATATATTTTACAGTGAAGCTATTGTACTGACTCGGTATGAAAATATACTGCAGGCTTATACAAGCCTTTGCCAATGCTGTTTAGTAAACCTCCACATGAATTTTCTTTTCCCATTGGAAAATACCTTCCGCGACTGAGACATTGAGTGCCTGGTGTGAAAGCCTCCACTGTAATAAATCCGACCCTGACATCTTATGGCTGATGATAACATTACTTGCTGAGGTGATCAAACCAAGCACAAGTTAAGACAGTGGCAATGCTCAAGCAATCGTTACAAGAACATAATGATATTACCCCATTACACTTCTTGAGGAGAGTCGTAACCCATCCTGTACTCTGTAACTTTATCTCTGCAACTGACCTCTTACATTGCAGTTAGAGGCTTCTTGTGAGCAGATGACTCTGATGGGCAAAAAAAATCTACGAATCTTGCTGATGGTCCCGGAGATTTGGACGAACGAGGATTAATTAGCAATCTCGTTGTGCGAGGCCCCTTGGGGAAGAGTGACCATAATATGGTGGAATTGGGCATTAGGATGGAGAATGAAACAGTTAATTCAGAGACCATGGTCCAGAACTTAAAGAAGGGTAACTTTGAAGGTATGAGGCGTGAATTGGCTAGGATTGATTGGCGAATGATACTTGAGGATTTGACTGTGGATGGGCAATGGCAGACATTTAGAGACCACATGGATAAACTACAACAATTGTACATTCCTGTCTGGCATAAAAATAAAAAAGTGAAGGTGGGTCAACCGTGGCTATCAAGGGAAATCAGGGATAGTATTAAAGCCAAGGAAGTGGCATACAAATTGGCGAGAAATAGCAGCGGACCCAGAGACTGGGAGAAATTTAGAACTCAGCAGAGGAGGACAAAGGGTTTGATTAGGGCAGGGAAAATGGAGTACGAGAAAAAGCTTGCAGGGAACATTAAGACGGATTGCAAAAGTTTCTATAGATATGTAAAGAGAAAAAGGTTAGTAAAGACAAATGTAGGTCCCCTGCAGTCAGAATCAGGGGAAGTCATAACGGGGAACAAAGAAATGGCGGACCAATTGAACAAGTACTTTGGTTCGGTATTCATTAAGGAGGACACAAACAATCTTCCGGATATAAGAAGGGTCAGAGGGTCTAGTAAGGAGGAGGAACTGAGGGAAATCCTTATTAGTCGGGAAATTGTGTAGTTGGGGAAATTGATGGGATTGAAGGCCGATAAATCTCCAGGGCCTGATGGACTGCATCCCAGAGTACTTAAGGAGGTGGCCTTGGAAATAGCGGATGCATTGACAGTCATTTTCCAACATTCCATAGACTCTGGATCAGTTCCTATGGAGTGGAGGGTAGCCAATGTAACCCCACTTTTTAAAAAAGGAGGGAGAGAGAAAACAGGGAATTATAGACCGGCCAGCCTGACATCGGTAGTGGGTAAGATGATGGAATCAATTATTAAGGATGTCATAGCAGCACATTTGGAAAGAGGTGACATGATAGGTCCAAGTCAGCATGGATTTGTGAAAGGGAAATCATGCTTGACAAATCTTCTGGAATTTTTTGAGGATGTTTCCAGTAGAGTGGACAAGGGAGAACCATTTGATGTGGTATATTTGGACTTTCAGAAGGCTTTTGACAAGGTTCCACACAAGAGATTAATGTGCAAAGTTAAAGCACATGGGATTGGGGGTAGTGTGCTGACATGGATTGAGAAATGGTTGTCAGACAGGAAGCAAAGAGTAGGAGTAAATGGGTACTTTTCAGAATGGCAGGCAGTGACTAGTGGGGTACCGCAAGGTTCTGTGCTGAGGCCCCAGCTGTTTACACTGTATATTAATGATTTAGACGAGGGGATTAAATGTAGTATCTCCAAATTTGCAGATGACACTAAGTTAGGTGGCAGTGTGAGTTGCGAGGAGGATGCTATGAGGCTGCAGAGCGACTTGAATAGGTTAGGTGAGTGGGCAAATGCATGGCAGATGAAGTATAATGTGGATAAATGTGAGGTTGTCCACTTTGGTGGTAAAAACAGAGAGACAGACTATTATCTGAATGGTGACAGATTAGGAAAAGGGGAGGTGCAACGAGGCCTGGGTGTCATGGTACATCAATCATTGAAGTTTAGCATGCAGGTACAGCAGGCGGTTAAGAAAGCAAATGGCATGTTGGCCTTCATAGCGAGGGGATTTGAGTACAGGGGCAGGGAGGTGTTGCTACAGTTGTACAGGACCTTGGTGAGGCCACACCTGGAGTATTGTGTACAGTTTTGGTCTCCTAACCTGAGGAAGGACATTCTTGCTATTGAGGGAGTGCAGCGAAGGTTCACCAGACTGATTCCAGGGATGGCGGGACTGACCTATCAAGAAAGACTAAATTAACTGGGCTTGTATTCACTGGAGTTCAGAAGAATGAGAGGGGACCTTATAGAAACGTTTAAAATTCTGATAGGTTTGGACAGGTTAGATGCAGGAAGAATTTTCACAATGTTGGGGAAGTCCAGAACCAGGGGTCACAGTCTAAGGATAAGGGGTAAGCCATTTAGGACCGAGATGAGGAGAAACTTCTTCACCCAGAGAGTGGTGAACCTGTGGAATTCTCTACCACAGAAAGTTGTTGAGGCCAATTCACTAAATATATTCAAAAAGGAGTTAGATGTAGTCCTTACTACTAGGGGGATCAAGGGGTATGGCAAGAAAGCAGGAATGGGGTACTGAAGTTGCATGTTCAGCCATGAACTCATTGAATGGCGGTGCAGGCTAGAAGGGGCGAATGGCCTACTCCTGCACCTGTTTTCTATGTTTCTCTGTTTCTATTCACCTGTACTTACACACAAGGTCAGGGAAGTTAAGGTTGATTGGTTATTGTCATGTATCTCACACTATTGTATATAACTGTATCTTACCACGCTATACATGACTGTAACTAGATATGCCCTGCAACCACAAGCATACTTCACCACCAGGGGTGCACTTGCAGGAGACACTGCATACCTGTTCCACACAGGTATATAAGGGCAAGTCTCATGCAAGTGAGGCACTCGAGAGCTGTGAAATACAGATGCAGATCCAGAGTGACCTTGACTTCAGCATGTGCCTCGTGTCAGTCTGTACTGCAGTGTCAGGACTTTACAGTGGCGACGAGGATGGGATTTTTTAACTCTTAGGCCTACCCGATCCAATCGACTTACTACTTCCTCCAAATTGTGGAGATGGGAGTTGGTGTCCCTGCCCGTGATCAGTATGTCACCTTGAAACACAACCGTCCCCGGGATGCACTTGAGCAGACTCTCCATGTTGCGCTGGAATATAGCAGCTGCTGACCTGATGCCGAATGGGCATCGATTGTACATAAAAAGGCTTCGATGTATGTTGATGGTGGTGAGTAGCTTAGAATCTTTGGTCAGTTCTTGCGTCATGTATGCAGATGTGAGATCTAGTTTCGAGAAAGGTTTTCCTCCAGCCAATGTGGCAAATAGGTCCTCCGCTCTGGGCAGCGGGTATTGGTCCTATCGGGAGACTCTGTTTATGGTAGACTTGTAATCCCCACAGATTCGTACGGATCCATCAGGCTTCATGACGGGAACGATGGGACTTGCCCAGTCGATAAATTCCACGGGTGAGATAATGTCTTCCCGCAGAAGCCGGTCCAGTTCGTGTTCAATCTTTTCCCTTATCACATAAGGCACAGCTCTAGCCTTGTGATGGACCGGTCTGGCATCCTGTGTGATGTAGATTTTAACTTTAGCCCCTTTGAAAGTGCCCACACCTGGCTGAAAGAGATGTTCAAAATGACTTAGAACTGTTGAGCAGGAGGTCCGTTCCTCTGATGACATGACGTGAACATCATCCCATTTCCAATTTAGTTTTGCCAGCCAGCTTCTCCCCACAGGTGCTGGGAGATCTCAGTGGACAATCCATAGGGGAAGTCGGTTCACCGTCCCTTTGTGTGTGACTGAGAGCATGGCACTGCCAAGGACTGGGACGATTTCTTTGGTATAGGTCCTTAGTTTGGTGTCGATCCTTGTGAGTTTTGGTCTGTTGCTTTTGTGCGGCCATAGCTGTTTAAATTGTTGGACGCTCATGAGAGACTGACTAGCTCCCGTGTCCAGCTCCATGTTGACAGGTATCCCCTTGAGTAGGACCCTCATCATTATTGGAGGCGTCTTGTTGTAAGAACAGTGGACATTGATCGTGTTGACCCGCTGTACCTCGACGTCCCGGGCACTGTCCCCACCGTCTTCTGGTCCGCTTTCCGACTCTTCTGATTCGTATACCAGCCGAGCTGCTGTTTTTCTGCACACGCGAGCCAGATACCCTGTATAGTTGCAGTTTCTGCAAACAGCATGCTGAAATCGACACCCCCTTGTTGAGTGCCTTCCCCCACATCTCCAGCACAGACTGATTCCATTGTTTCCAAAGGATGAGCTGCGTCTGGCTGATCTCTCTTGAGCTTCTCTCAGTCTGTAGTTGATTGCTCGCATTGTGGGTTGGTAAGCTGTGAACGGCCGTTCATGTGGCCGTTGATGGCTTCTGGCGCCACTGCCTGCTGTTGAAGGCCTGCTCTCCTGCCTTTGTCTGTGTGTGAGGGTAGCAGCTTGTTTCATGCTGTGAACCCCTTGTTCCGATATTTTGTTAGTTTTCATACCCGCAGTATAGATCAACCTCGTTTCTTCTTCTCCTGCCAAGAATGTCTGTGTGACCAGTGCTGCTGCCTCTCGGGTCAAGTTCTTGGTCTCTATAAGCTTTCGGAATATGCCCGCGTGGCCTATTCCTTCAATAAAAAATCTCTCAGTACTTCTCTCCTTAGTTCATCGGAGAACTCACGTAAGCTAACCAGCCTCCGAAGTTCCGCCACAAAATCCGGTATGCTCTGGCCCACACAGCGCCTGTAGTTGTAGAACCTGTGTCTGGCCATGTGTAGGCTGCTCGCTGGCTTCAGGTGGTCTCTCACCAGTGTGCTCAACTCCTCAAACGACTTGCTTGCTGGTTTCTCAGGTGCCAGCAGGTCTTTCATTAAGGCGTATATTTTTGAGCCACAGCTGGTCAAGAGATGGGCTCTTCTCTTGTCTGCTTTATCGTCGCCCAACCAGTCTTTGGTTACAAAGCTTTGCTGGAGCCTTTCTATAAAGTCCTCCCAATTGTCTCCAGCATTGTATATCTCTTCTGAGTCGTTGGTAGACATTCTGTGGATACTGTGATCCCGTAACTCGTCGCCACTGTAAAGTCCTGACCCTGCAGTACAGACTTACACGAGGCACATGCTGAAGTCAAGGTCACTCTGGACCTGCACCTTTATTTCACAGCTCTCGAGTGCCTCACTTGCCTGAGACCTGCCTTTATATACCTGTGTGGAACAGGTGTGCAGTGTCTCCTGCAAGTGCACCCCTGGTGGTAAGGTAAGCTTGTGGTTACAGGTCATTTCTAGTTACAGTCATGCGTAACATTGTAAGATACAGTTATATACAGCAGTGTGAGATACATGCGCCCGAGGTAGAATTTTTGGACAGAAGGATTGCCGCTGATGGAATCCGCCCAACAGAATCCAAAACCGAAGCAATTCGTCTGGCACCCAGGCCCCAGAATGTCTCGGAACTGCACTCCTTTCTCGGGCTACTCAATTACTTTGGGAACTTTATGCAGAACTTGAGCATGCTGCTGGAGCCTCTCCACATGCTACTCAGAAAGGGGTGTGATTGGCATTGGGGGGACGCCCAAGAACGTGCCTTCAATAAGGCACGCAACTTTCTATGTTCCAACAGTGTTTTAGCCTTTTTTGACCCAGGTAAAAAGCTAGTTATTACATGTGATGCGTCAGCGTACGGGGTCGGGTGCATTTTACAGCATGTCAATGATGCGGGTAAATTACAACCCATTGCTTATGCCTCCAGGTCACTTTCGCGGGCGGAGCACGAGTACGGTATGGTTGAGAAAGAGGCGCTCGTGTGCGTGTATGGTGTCAAAAAGATGCAACAATACCTTTTCGGGGCCAAGCTCGCATTAGAAACCGACCACAAACCCCTCACATCCGTGCTATCCAAGTGCAAGGCAATAAACGCCAACGTATCGGCGCGCATTCAGTGGTGGGCACTCATGCTGGCATCTTACGACTACACAATAAGGCACAGACCCGCAACAGACAACTGTGCCGATGCGCTTAGCAGGCTACCTCTGGCGATCATGGAAGGATCCGACGAACAGGACTGTGAGATGGTCATGGCAATCAATGCCTTTGAATCCACAGGTTCGCCCATGACGGCTCGCCAAATCACAGCATGGACAACCAGCAACCCCACATTATGCTTAGTCAAACGATGTGTTTTAATTGGTGACTGGGCAGAGGCTCGTGATGCCTGCCCCGAGGAGATCAAACCTTTCCATAGGCGCATGCATGAACTATCATTACAGGCAGACTGCCTGATGTGGGACAGCTGAGTAGTTTTGCCCTTGCGAGGCAGGGAGGCATTTGTCCGGGAGCTCCACCACAAGCACCCAGGGATCGTCCTTATGAAGGCCAAAGCCAGATCCCACGTCTGGTGGCCTGGCATTGACGCGGATTTGAAGCGCTGCGTCCGGCGGTGCACCATTTGTGCCCAACTCAGTAATGCCCCCAGCGAGCCCCCCTAAGCCCCTGGCCCTGGCCCACCAAACCGTGGTTCATGTAGACTATGCGGGCCCATTCTTGGGCAAAATGTTCCTCGTAGTCGTCGATGCATTTTCAAAGTGGACCGAGTGCACCATTTTAAACTCGAGCACCACCTCCACCACTGTGGAGAGCCTCAGAACCATGTTTGCAACGCACGGCATTCCTGACATATTGGTCAGTGATAATGGTCCGTGCTTCACCAGCACAGAACTACAAGATTTTGTAGTTGACCACGGCATAAATCACATTAAGACGTCACCGTTCAAGCCGGCCTCCAATGGCCAGGCGGAGCGAGCAGTGCAAATCGTTCAACAAGGCATGCTAAAAATCCAAGGCCCCACGCTGCAGAGCCGCCTGTCCCGACTGCTGCTGGCACACAGATCTCGTCCGCATTCGTTGACTGGGGTTCCCCCCGCTCAACTATTGATGTAACAGACCTTAAAGACCAGGCTCTCGTTAAGATGGTGGCTTGGGGTGCTGGTGCCTTCCCCTTTAAGCAGGGACGATGTCTGCCAGCTTCTCGACCCGTGAAACTGGCGATGACATCTGCTCATGCCAGCCTCGCGACACGCGGAGCAATTTCCCCTGTCGGCGCAGGGTTGCCGCATACAGCGATGATGTAATCGGCAGTTGTACAGCAGTCCGGGGCGCTAATCATTTTGCCCACTGATCTCCAAATGGCGTTAAAGTATTTATAACTGAGCACCATTTTAAAGCAAAAGTATGGAAAATTAAGTTTAAAAAGTTCTGACGTGTTCAGCTGGACGTTCGCAGAACTATTTAAAGTTTAATTCAGACCCGTTTTAATTACTTTACAGCCAGTGAAGTTGAGATAGCTCCTGAAGATTCTCTTCCTCAAATTACATTTGGGAGCATTTCACACGTGAGTTATGCCGTCCATTTTATGTCAAGGAAAATCCACTTCACATCAATGTGTGGTATAACTGTCCTTTTTTTTAAATTTGTGGGCATCGCTGGTAAGGTCAGCATTTATTGCTCATCCCTACTTTCCGTTTGAGAAGGTGGTAGTGAGCCACCTTCTTGAACCGTTGCAGTAGTGATTTGGTACAACTCAGAGGGCTGCTAAGAGTCAAACAACATTGCTGTAGGTCTGGAATCACATATAGGCCGGACCAGGTAAGGACAGCAGATTTCCTTCCCAAAAGGACATTAGTGAACTAGATGGGTTTTTCCGACAATCCAGTAGTTTCATGATCACCAATACTGATACTAGCTTTTCATTCCAGATTTATTTAATTAACTGGATTTAAATGCCCCAGCTGCTGTGGTGGGATTTGAGTTCACGTCTCTGGATTACTAGTCTAGTAGCATAACCACTATGCTACTATGCTATCTCCCTCCCGTTCCCAACCCCTGCTCACAATTACAGGCCAATCCCCTGTTTGCAGCTCCTGTGTTTCAAATATTAACTGAGCGGGGGCTTTACAGAATGGCGCAAATTAAAAGTGAGCATTGATTATAGAATGTGCGTTAAAAAGCATCACAGCAACAAAGAAAGCTCGAATCTGAGGATATGATTAGTTGCATATTTCTTTAATAAGTCTGCTAGTCAAAGGTGAGTACTGCAAGTGAACAGATGGGCCATTAACATTCGGATTACTTTTCTTCCGGTACAACACATTTCAAAAGTGAAATGCCAAACTATTAAGGCAGACACCGTCAAAGGAATACTATAAATATTTTTGTCTACATGCTGGAAATCCCTATTGTCAAGAACATGATGTATTGTTAAAAGGTCAACTAACAGGGCTGAGGTTTTTGTGAAATTAAAAACTTGACAACCTTTCAGCACAACGACAGAGAGAACATCGACACCTTAAACAGATGCAGCATACTGCATCGTTTTGAAAAATAATCACATCCTAATCCACTCATGTTTAATACCTTGTGCACATCTTCTGTAGATGCATTCAGCTTGAGGCAGTTTTATCACCTAAATAGTTTTATCTGTATTTAACACATTATCTCTGTTTGCAGCTGCCAGGGAACTGGGAAAAAGAACTATGTTCAATTTTTTTTAGCATAAATACAATTTGAATGCAATGATAAAAATGACTTAATCCACAGCCTAAAAGTGACAAATCATATGCAACTTCTCCCTTTTCTTGATGTTTAATTCATTTGACAACAGAAAAGTAGCAACAAATGTTATCTGACAGTGGTTAAAGTTTTATGAATCGTTGGTGCGGTTATTTTACAAAGTAGAGAAAGAAATTAGAAATCAAGCATCATAAAGTTGTCCAACTTGGCAGTTGTGGGTTAGTTTGCTCTAGTTAGATTTTGTTTGATCACGAGTAAGTGGCAGCCCGATGTGTCCCCAGGAAAAATCAGGATGGATTTTCGGCTTTGCCATTTTCAGGGCGAAAACGGAGGTGGGGTGGGAAATTTAACACCGAATTAACGTTTGTGCTGTGTGGAGCAATTTTTGTCATTTGGTCCTTCGCAGCGCAAAGGGAGGCGTTGTACGACTTTCGCGGCGCAAAATCACGAACCGCGCCAACTTTAGTACGTGGCCGGGAACGCTCCGAGCCAGGCCTTGGGAGGGGAAAAAAAACAACAACAAAAATTAATTCACAAAAACATTCAAAAAACATTGTCAACACCCTACCCTCACAAATCGCTACAAAAATGTAAAAGAACAAAAACTGGAACTTACCTTTTTTGCAGTTTATCTACCTCACCGCCGCCGGTAGGGCTTTTTTCTGTGTTTTCCCTCGCGGTCATCGCGGGGCGCGTTTCAAGGTGTACGAGTCGGGTGTTTGTTGAAACTTCTGACGATGTCGTAATGGGAGTCGTTGCACACCTGGCGCAGTTCTCCCCGGCGGTGCCTCTAAGCGCCACCGCAAAACCCAACCAAAGGATCATCCCCGAACACAAAAGTGCTCACTACCCCATTTTTCACCGCAGAGGGACAAAACCTGGCAAAAACCCGGTCGCAAACGACTCAAAAATCCAGCCCGATGGGTTTACGCACAAAACACCCTGTGTCATGAGTTCTAAATCAATTTTTAAAGGCAATAATTAAATGTTTGATTTTGACAAAGCTTGGTTTTTGCTGCTCATCAATTAGGGCTGATGTCTTTATTGGGAAGAACTCCAAAGCACAGTTTAGCCTTGAACTATATGGTTTCCTGAATCATTTGAATATAATATTTACATTTGCTGGCAAGAATATTATAACCAGACAGGTAACATTTAATCAGAGGTCACACATAAACTTCTGTTTGTCAAGTCACTTGAGAGCTGCTTGCAACAAAACTGAAAAACACACTCACAATCGGCAAAAGGACTTCTTTCAGTGGCTTTTGAAGTTAATGCACGATCTGATTCAAGGAAGCCTAAAGAATCCAGGTGTGTACTGAGTTAACTGATTTCAACCAAAATAGCACATGGGCTGATGCAAGTAAACTAGCTCTCCCTGGGTGCATGAAGACGAAAATAGAACCAGGTTTCCAGTTTCTGATCACTATGGTTGGGCTTGGCTGGGATACTCTCCAAGAGGCAGATAGCCTGCAGACACTCGGGTCTCTCGACTTACACATGAAGAGTAGCAAGATACTGATTGGCGGGTGGCACCCATTGAAATGCAACTTAACAAGACTTGTTGGAAAAAATACAATGTGCTACAAATAGTCCCAGAAAATTTCAAATTGTGGGTCACTTCTTGACATTACTAATTGGGTAATCCGTCTTCTTCTTGGGTTCATGTCAGGCATACATTCTGACAAAACTCAATAAACTCAACTCCATTCTGACTAAACTAATAATTGCCCAAATTCTCTTTCGAACCTCTTTCGAACTCTTATTCTAGGTGACATTGTAAATGGCTCCTTCTCCTCAGGCACTGCATCCCTCCTTTTCAAAACCACCAGTGCCTCTATTCTGCACAAACCCATTCCCGACCTGACTGTCCTCACTAACTACAGCTCCAGCTCCTAGGTCTTTGCATGTCTTGTCAATTCGCAGATCCATGCCCATCTCTCCTGCATGTCTAAATCTCTCCAATCAGGCTTGTACCCCTCCTACAGCACCAAAGATTATTCTAACCAAAAAAGGAGGCAGACAAAAAGCAGGAAATTATAGACCAGTTAGCCCAACATCTGTTGTTGGGAAAAAGCAGTCGCGGGACATTTGGAAAAGCAAAATTCAATCAAGCAGAGTCAGCATGGTTTTATGAAAGGGAAATCATGTTTGACAAATTTGCTGGAGTTCTTTGAGGATGTAACAAGCAAGATAGATAAGGGGAAACCAGTGGATGTGGTGTATTTGGATTTCTAGAGGGCATTCGATAAGGTGCCACATAAGAGGTTACTGCACGATAAAAGTTCACGGGGTTGGGGGCAATATATTAGCATGGATAGAGGATGGGCTAACTAACAGAAAACAGAGAGTCGGGATAAATGGGTCATTTTCCGGTTGGCAAACAGTAAATAGTGGGGTGCCGCAGGGATCAATGCTGGGTCCTCAACTATTTACAATCTATATTAATGACTTGGATGAAGGGACCGAGTGTAATGTAGTCGAGTTTGCTGATGATACAATGATGGGTGGGAAAGCAAATTGTGAGGAGGACACAAACAATTTGCAAAGGGATATAGACAGGCAAGGTGAGTGAGCAAAAATTTGGCAGATGGATTATAATGTGGGATAATGTGAGGTTATCCACTTTGGCAGAAAAAATAGAAAAGCAAATTATAATTTAAATGGAGAAAAATTGCAAAATGCTGCAGTAAAGAGGGATCAAGTGGTCCTTGTGCATGAAACAAAAAAGTTAGTATGCAGGTACAGCAATTGATCAGGAAGGCAAATGGAATGTTGGCTTTTATTGCAAGAGAGATAGAGTATTAAAGTAGGGAAGTCCTGCCGCAACTGTACAGGGTATTGGTGAGGCCACACCTGGAGTACTGCATACAGCTTTGGTCACTGTATTTAAGGAAGGATATACTTTGTGACTTCGACTATGGTGCATTATCTCCCCCTTGTTCGGCTTGACATGATCAACTACTCAACCTTCAACACTTTCCTCCAATGCCTGTCCTCAGCTATCCATCCAACTACATAGGATAGTCCTTGCTTGGTTCCACTCTTACTTCTCTGATAGTCAGAGCATCTCTAGAAATGGCTTCCCACCCCTATTCCATCATTTCCGAAGTCTCCCAAAGATTCAACCCTCTTCCTCATTTGCATGTTGGTATCAAATTGAAAACAAGGGCATACAATGTGGCCAAGATTAGTGGGGGGCGAGAGGATTGGGAAACTTTTAAAAGCCAGCAAAGAACGACTAAAAAAATGATAAAGAGAGGGAACATAGACTATGAAGGTAAACTAGCACAAAATATTTTTAAAAATAGTAAGAGTTTCTACCGGTACATAAAAAGAAAAAGAGTGGCTAAAGTAAATGTTGGTCCCCTAGAGGATGAGACAGGGGAATTAATAATGGAGAACAAGGAAATGGCAGAGACGTTGAACAAATATTTTGTATTGGTCTTCCCGGTAGAAGACACTAAAAACATCCCAATAGTGGATAATCAAGGGGCTATAGGGAAGGAGGAACTAAATACAATCACTATCACTAATGAAGTAGTACTCGGTAAAATAATGGGACTAATGGCAGACAAGTCCCCTGGACCTGATGGCTTCCATCCTAGGGTCTTAAAAGAAGTGGTTGTAGAGACAGCCCTCTGGGGCAGAGAATTCCGTAGATTTACAACCCTCTGAGAGAAGAAATTCCTCCTCACCTCAGTTTTAAATAGGTGGCCTCTTATTCCGAGACTATGGCCCCTTATTCCGAGACTATGTCCCCTAGTTTTAGTTTCCCCTATGAGTGGAAATATCCTCTCTGCTTCCACCTTGTCGAGTCCCCTCATTATCTTATATGTTTCAATAAGATCACCTCGCATTCTTCTGAATTCCAATGTGTATAGGCCCAACTTAATCAACCTATCTTCATAAGTCAACCCCGTCATCTCCAGAATCAACCTAGTGAAACTTCTCTGAACAGCTCTAATGCAAGTATATCCTTCCTTAAATACAGTGACCAAAGCTGTACGCAGTACTCCAGGTGTGGCCTCACCAATACCCTGTACAGTTGCAGCAGGACTTCCTTACTTTAATACTCTATCTCTCTTGCAATAAAAGCCAACATTCCATTTGCCTTCCTGATCACTTGCTGTACCTGCATACTAACTTTTTTGTTTCATGCACAAGGACCGCCAGATCCCTCTTTACTGCAGCATTTTGCAATTTTTCTCCATTTAAATTATAATTTGCTTTTCTATTTTTTCTGCCAAAGTGGATAACCTCACATTTTCCCACATTATAATCCATCTGCCAAAATTTTGCCCACTCAACTTGCCTGTCTATATCCCTTTGCAAATTGTTTGTGTCCTCCTCACAATTTGCTTTCCCACCCATCATTGTATTATCAGCAAACTCGACTACATTACACTCGGTCCCTTCATCCAAATCATTAATATAGATTGTAAATAGTTGAGGACCCAGCACTGATCCCTGCAGCACCCCACTATTTACTGTTTGCCAACCGGAAAATGACCCATTTATCCCGACTCTCTGTTTTCTGTTAGTTAGCCCATCCTCTATCCATGCTAATATATTGCCCCCAACCCCGTGAACTTTTATCGTGCAGTAACCTCTTATGTGGCACCTTATCGAATGCCCTCTAGAAATCCAAATACACCACATCCACTGGTTTCCTCTTATCTATCTTGCTTGTTACATCCTCAAAGAACTCCAGCAAATTTGTCAAACATGATTTCCCTTTCATAAAACCATGCTGACTCTGCTTGATTGAATTTTGCTTTTCCAAATGTCCCGCTACTGCTTTTTCCCAACAACAGATGTTGGGCTAACTGGTCTATAATTTCCTGCTTTTTGTCTGCCTCCTTTTTTATAAAGGGGCGTTAGATCCCATCGTCCCTCTCGAACCTTCCATTGTATGTGCTGTTAGACTACTTGTCTGATGTCCTGTCTGGGATGAGGCTTAACTTCCTCCAGCTAACCCGTGGGAAGACTGAATCTATCGTTGCTGTACCTGGTAAAAACTCCACATCCTCACCCTCTCGAGTCCTAGCTACTGTCTCAGGCTGTTCGCATTAAATGTTATTTTTAACTATTCTATCACAGAGGAAGGAAGGTTTCCGAGCGAGGTAACAGTGGAAACCAAAATGGGTGAGAAAAAAGAGAGGTAAGGTATCAGTAATGGCACATGAAGAAAAACCAGATAGAAAGAAATGGAAAAATGCACAAGTGGCTGTTATTCTGTCTGGGATTTATGATCCTCCATCATTCTCAATTCTTTACAGCAGTACTGAACTGGTACTCAGAGTATGACCAGTGTTCTTTTTGAAGAGAACATGCAATCAACTTGACAAAATCATGCTGATAAATATCTAAAAATCTGATCCTTGAATATCTTCACAATAACTGACCAGGGCATATATTTCATAGTTAACATTTCAGCACCTAACATCCAGCTTAAAGCATCTGGAATATGGCAGAAAATCAATACAGTGAAAGAAATCACTTCACAGAATGGAATGTACAAAAGCCTCACCTGCAGCAGCCATTTCAACAGTAGGAGGCACTAACGCTCCACCGATCCCGTCTTCTTTCCGAAGCTGTGTGTGAGTAAGCTGGCAGGACTTCCACAGCATTAGCAACCTGAAATTGGGAAATTGTGTAGTGGGCTCTAGTGCACAAATTGGCTACACCGACAAAATACTTCCTAAGAATAGCTTCTGGCTGTCTGACATGAAAGCTAGAAGCAAAGAAAGTCCAAGTGAGAAACTATGGATTCCTGCAATTTGTCCCTATTTAACACGTAGAAAGTAATTACCAAGGAAACTGGATTTCAGTTATCACAGAACAACAGAGAGAGAATTATGGAATGCGATCACCTGAACATCCATAACAATTCCTTGAATCCAATTCAATAAATTCAAATTCTGTCACTGAAAACCATTATCCCCTGTAATTACATCATCTTGTGGCTTCAGCGTATATCATACAGCGTACAATTGCACTTGTTTTACAAATACAGCCATGAAACTGGGGTGACAACAGTTAGAGCTAATGCTTAGACATCAGTTGGTTAAGTGAGACACCATTTTTATTTAAAAATCGTACCTTTATTCTTCCTCTCTGGAAAGTGATGATTCACACTCAGTGCTGCACTAAATATGGCCATCCTTCCTATATGAAGAGGCTTGACGGGGTGGTTGTGGAGAAACTCTTTCCACTTGTGCATGAGTCCAAAACAAGGGGGAATAAATACGACATAGCCATTAATAGATCGATTCAAGAATTTAGGAGGCATTTCTTTATAGGGAGTGATGAGAATGTGGAAATCACACCCATATAAAGTGGTTAAAGCAGACAGCATTGACACATTTAAGGAGGAACCTTGACGTATATATGAGGGAGAAGGGGATATGGCGGGAAGAGGTAATTAGATTGGCGGGAGGCTCGTGTGGAGTATAAACACTGGAATGGATCAGTTGGTCCAAATTACTTATGTCTGTGCTGTAGATTCTATATCGTTCCATGGTTGGGGGAGGAGCGGGGGAGATGGGGGAAAGAAAGCATCACATAACGGCTGAAACTTTACTGCCAATTTTTCTCCACTCCTTTGGATCTGCGAGACCAATTGGAGCATTTTCACTGTTGCCTTGGCCGAGACTAATGTACGCACCTGTGAGTATGCTCACAGGTTTGTAGAGCTGTTGCCTTCCGCGAGAGGTGGGCACCGAAGCGACTTGAGTGCATCATCTCAACAGGGAACAACATTTGAATTTAATTTGATTTGGCAAGGTTCTCTTTAATGTTTAATTGTTAGTTTGTTGGTTTTGGTGCCCTTTAAAAAAAAAGGGGACACTTGATTTTAAGTTACTTTTAAAGAGTTGTAGAGTTCTTGCATTGTGCGTGGCTTAGGCAGTCACGTGATGTTTGCAAGACTCAATAAAACCCCAGTCTGTTGTGTCTAGGTCATCCACGATGAGTTATGCAGTTGTGAGCCTAGTGGATGAACTGGTAATGGCAGTATGATTTGTTAAACGTTTATTAATAAACTAATTACTTCTTAATAGTAATGCGTTGCTATGAATTCTTAAGTAAGGAACCCATGAAGCAAGTACATTACAGAGACCAACTAACTCAGACTAAGGATCAAACTGGGGATACCATTCACGTGCTTAGATTGTATTCAATTTTCATCTGCTTTGGACCCAGGTGAAAGTAATCCGTGGGTTTAGTCTCATAGTAATTGCTTTCCGATAGACCTCCTTGTCCCAGAATCTTCACCTTCTCCTGAATCAGATTGAAATGGAACACTATTATGATCACTTGATATTAATTTAAGTTAAAGCCTATTTCTCGCTTTCATAGCAGGAATTTGGAAAAATCGTCAGGAAGGCTAGAACCAGACACAAGGCAATCCAAGTCTTCAAACCACTTCCAGTCCAATTGCAGCAGTTGGTACAATGTACTAACATATTCAGGAAGGTAGTTGGAGTGAATCGGTTAATGGAGACACTGTGGAACATTTGGCAACAGTGCATGACAGGAGGACAAAGTGAAATTCCTGCCTGTGATTTTCACCACTCCCGAAAAGAGACGTACTAGTCAGTGACTGAAGTGAAAACTGAGATATAGTCGGAATGGTGCAACGAAGTAGGTTAAAAAAAAATGGGAGGGGATGATAGAGAGGGAAGATAGCAATATTGTAAGAAATGAACCTTTAAGCCAGATGACATTTTCTCGTGGGTCTGACCTGGTGCAAACATTTTTTTTAATTCATTGGACGTGGGCCAGCATGAATTGTCCATCCCTAATTAGCCTTGAGAAAGTGGTGGTGAATACAATTGCGAGGCAATTCCAGAGGGCAGTTAAGAGACAACCACATTGCTGTGGGTCTGAGACCAGATTGGATAAGGATGGCAGATGTCCTTTCCTAAAGGACAATAGTGAACCAGATGGGTTTTTACGACAATCTGGTAGTTTCATGGTCAGCATCACTAATACTAGCTTTTTAGTCCAGATTTTTATGTAATTAATTAAATTTAAATTCCCCAGCTGCCAAGGTGGGATTTGAACTCATGTTTCTCCAGATCATTAGTGCAAATCTCTGGACCTTACACTTGTGTACATGCACTTGTGTCGGAATATAATCCTCTGAGGAACTGGTGTGTAAGGCAAGAAAATGCTCCCATGCGCTGAACGAAAATTTTCATTCACGTTTACTTCTTGTGTTTCTGAGAAAGAAGAAACTAAAATCGAAAAGCATATAATGGTTGTACAAAGTCACCAAATGCCGACACCTCAAGCTTTGTATCTTTTGTGGAGTTCACGAGCAAGGGTTCTCTGGTTACACACAGCTGCTCAATGTTCAATAGTGTCTCCAGCAGGCGATTCAGCCTTCCGGCCTCCGGAGTCGGTACATTGTATGTAGGCTTCCACCCCCACGGTGGGTTGGACGGCCAATCAAATCATGCACGAACTACAGGCTTCCAGGTGCCAACTCTCAGTCTTGCCAGTTCCTTCTGATTGAGAATGGCATGGAGTCAGGAGCTGAGACTAATGAACCAAAATTAAACTTGAAGTATTTCTTAAAAGCTGACAGATCTGCAGTAACTGTTAGGACTGGTTTAAAGAAGAAAGATAGAAGGAAGTGCATTTAGAATGGTACCTGCCAGAAGGCTCTTTATCTCCAGAGTACCAGAGGTTTGAAATTTGTAGTTAGCAGGTGAAATCAGAACTGAAATTCTCTGCTCTTCCTCACTTAAGATCTTGGAGTGTTTGTATTCACTTGCAGCTGCAGCACGCAATAGGTTTCTAAAGTGTCAACATATTAAAATGGCTGAAATGCAGACTTAATCTCATACACATTAACTATGAAATTAATTTGGGTGCCATAAAAAAATGTGTCTACATAATTTTGTTATGTGCTTCACACTGATTTCCACGTTGAAGCTTTAATCAGTTGAAAGGCTCAGCCTTAATTACAACTTAAAATGCAAGATGGGAGCCTGTGCGGGGAGGCAGAGGGAAGATGAGGGGAGACGGGGGCGGAGGATGGAGGGGAGAGTGGTGGAGGTGGGGGGTGAAGAAACCCAGGGCGGGGAACAGGAGGGGCCACATTGCAGCAAAGTTCTGGGGGGGCCAAGTGTGTTGGAGGGGCGGGCCTGGGGGCTCTGTGCCTCGGTGCGGGGAGTGTTCAGAGTGGGGTGGACGGGTTGACTGCGCAGATGGCGATTGGTGGATGTGGTGTGGTTGGCGTCGCGGGGGCGTGGCTCCGGGGTGGCCGGGGCTGGGGGCTCGACATCCGGGGGTGTTTGGCATTTGGGAAGGATTCTGACGGGACGGGGCGGGTTGGGTGCGGGGGGACTGTTCCCGGTGTTGGGTAGGTCCGGAGCCGGGAGGGGGCACGCTCTTGGGATGGGGGGTGGGCTGTTTGGGGCTGGGATTGTGGGGGACTTCTTCGCTCGGGGAGTTGTTGGCCTATGGGGTTCCCTGTCGCGGAGAGTTGTTGATGCCAGTTCATTGGATGTGTTCGGGAGGGAGTTGGATGTGGTCCTTGCGGCTGGGGGGGTCGGGGGTGTGTGGAGGGGGCGTGGGGGGGGGGAAGGTGCTGGGGTGGGTGATCGGCCATGATCTTGTTGAATGGCAGTGCAGGCTCGAAGGGCCGAATGGCCTACTCCTGCACCTATTTTCTATGTTTCTATGTTTCCAATTGATTGGCTGATGATGTCTCATGATTTAGTGCTGCTCGCAAACAAGTTGCGCTATGATTGCACTGCGTAAAGTAATCATTAGCCAATCAGTTGACCATTATCCAATCAATATGACTCGATAGTGACTGTAAAGGCAAATTAATAATTTTCAACAATTGTTTGAAGACTCAAGCAATAAAATGCTGATTTGATGGAGGAATTGACTGTTTGTTATCCTCACAGATTAGCAACAATCCATGGAGTTCTTTCACAACAATTCAAAATATATGGGGTATATTTTTCTTTTCTTTGTGCCTGTAGAACTAGTTTCCAGGTACAAAGGATATATCAGGCCTCCGTCTCCCTGGAATTTTTACTGGGGATCTCCGAGTGACACAACTGGACCTGGATTGCTGGCTTCCCGTTATATTCTTCCTCGAGCTGCCATTGTTGAGATTCCGAATGGCAACTCTCTAAAATACCTGGCACGCAGCTCCATCCCCAGGCCCCTGCAAAACAAAGAGCAGGTCAAAGACTCAAGTGACAATTTGAATAATTCTACTGTACACCCACAAGGCACTCTGGAGGACTTGCGGCTGTTGCTTTCCAGGAGCGGGGTTATCATAGACTACTGCAGCACAGAAGGAGGCCATTCGGCCATTGAGTCTGCGCCAGCTCTTTCGAAGAGCTCCAGTTAGTCCCACTCCTCTGCTCTTTCCCCATATTCCTGCAATTATTTTCTCCTTCAGGTATTTATCCAACTCCCTTTTGAAGCCTGCAATTGAATCTGTATCCAGCACCCTAACAGGCAGTGTATTCCAAATCTTAACCACTTGTCGTGTAAAAAAGCATTTCCTCCTGTAGCCTCTGGTTCTTTTGCCAATCACTTTAAATTAGTGCCCTCTGGTTAGCGACCCTTCTCTTTATTTACTCTATCTAAACCCTTTGTGATGTTAAACACCTCTATCAAATCTCCTCTCAGCCTTCTCTGCTCCAAGAAGAGCAATCCTAGCTTCTCCAGTCTATCCACATAACTGTAATCCCTCATCCTTCGAACCATTCTAGTAAATCCCTTCTGTACTCTCTCCAAAGCCATCATGTCCTTCTTAAAATGCGGTTCCCAGAATTAACACAATTCTCCAGCTGGGGCCAAACTACAGCTTTATATAGATGTAGCATAGTTCCCTGGCTTTTGTACTCTATGCCCTTATTTATAAAACCCGTTTCTTAGGCTTGCAGCTGCATTTGCATTTCCTCTGTATTCCCAGGTGCATGGTCCAGCCAGGGGGTAAGTGTGTGCTTCGAGTCCACACAGGTGCAAATGGACCATAGGAAGAATACCAAGACAAGCTGCTTTGATCTGAAGTGCAATGCATCTTTTGGCTCCTAGAGAGGAAATGCTCCCCCTTTAGGATTTATTTTGGAAGCAATGTTTAATAACATGACTTCTATGCAAATTTATACTTCAGCCAGTCTTAATGTAGCACTGGGTGACATTTAGTAAGAGCTCTCTATGATACCATTGAATGCTTGAATGCATAAAGCCAATGAACAGATGACAAATTTCTTTTCATGAAACTTAGCCAAGCAATGGAAAGCATTGGAAGCAATGGAAAGCACAAATGGAAGAAAAGTGATGGTCTGGCTCTGGTTCTCTCACTGTTCAATATCAGTACGGAGGAAGGTGCTTTTAATAATTACAGTCATAGAATCATAGACATTTACAGCACAGAAGGAGGCCATTTTTGGCCCATCGTGTCCGCGCCGGCCGACTAAGAGCTATCCAGCCGAATCCCACCTTCCAGCTCTTGGTCCGTAGCCCTGTCGGTTACAGCACTTTAAGTGCACATCCAAGTATCTTTTAAATGTGGTGAGGCTTTCTGCCTCTGCCACCCTTTCAGGCAGTGAGTTCCATACCCCCACCCACACCCTCTGGGTGAAGAAATTTCCCCTCCTATCTCCACGAAACCTCCCCCCAATTACTTTAAATCTATGTCCTCTGGTCGTTGACCCCTCGGCCAAGGGAAACAGGTCCTTCCTATCCATTCTATCCAAGCCCCTCATAATTTTATACACATCAAATAGGTCTCCCTTTAGCCTCCTCTGCTCCAAAGAAAACAGACCCAGCACCTCCAATCTTTCCTCATAGCCAAAATTCTCCAGTCCAGGCAACATTCTTCTGAATCTCCTCTGCATCCTTTCCAGTGCAATCACATCTTTCCTGCAATGTGACCAGAACTATACACAGTACTCCAGCTGCAGCCAAACCAATGTTTTATACAGTCCAAGCATATCCTCCTTGCTCTTGTATTCCATGACTAATAAATGCAAGTATTCCATATGCTTTCTTAACCATCTTATCAACCTGGCCTGCTACCTTCAGGGATCTGTGGACCTGCACTCCAAGGTCCCTTTGTTGCTCTACACTTTTCAGTGTCATACCATTTAATGTGTATTCCTTGCCTTGTTAGACCTCCCCAAATGCATTACCTCACACTTCTCCAGATTGAATTCCATTTGCCACTGTTCTGCCCATCTGTCCAGTACATTGATATCTTCCTGCAATCCGCAGCTTTCTTCTTCATTATCAACCACACAGCCTATTTTAGTGTCATCTGCAAACTTCTTAGTCCCCACCGCTTATAGCGTGCATGTTGGTGTTAAAACAATGTTCCCACTGTAAGGAGTGGGCGGTAAAATGGCTGCGCGATGTAATGCATGAAGCAAAGTTATGGATTGCCTCTGGATCTCCAGCTCTGGATCGTTACAATTCTTCCTACTGGCCCGGAGTCCCTTGCAGACTCAGTTTGCCACTACAACAAAACTTCCACATCCCATATAGCCCAAAATAGCCGGTGCCATTAGTGTGTTCTAGGCGGTGGTTAATCTGTTTTATTGATAGTGGTGGTTGAGGGTTGAACACCAAAAGAATTCAGTTCTTCTTCAAAAATGTGCCATTGAGATATTTTACCCACTTGAATGGGCAAAATGGGATTGAGTTTAATAGCTCATCTGAAAAATGACAACTCTGGCAATGCAGCATTCCTTCATTGATGCAATGAAGTGTCAACCTCAATAATGTGCTGGAGTAGGACTTTAACCCATATCCTTCTGAATCGAAGATGAGAGTGCTCTCACCGAGCCAACCTGACACTAGCTCATTCATTATTGTGTTTGTAATTTTGTTCCACAGCACACAAGACAAACCTTTCACAGATTTGGTTGTCCAGGTTTATGTTGTTACATACCCAACCAAAAGGATAATAAGTAGGATAAACAGCGATTTACTTGTACTTCTTTCAATTTAGTATAGTGTTTTCACTGGTCATGATGTGGTCTCCTCTACATTGGGGAGACCAAACACAAATTGGTTGACTGTGTTTCAAGACACCTTCATTCAGTCCGTAAGCGTGACCCCGAGCTTCCAGTCACCTGTAACTTTAATTCTCCACTCCACTCCCACTCTGTCCTCTCCATCATCGGCCTCCGACACTGTTCCAACGAAGCTCAATGCAAACTCAAGGAACAGCTCGTCATCTTTTGTTTAGGCACTTTACAGCCTTCCAGACTCAACATCAAGTTCAACAATTTCAAACCATAACCTCTGCCCATATTTCTTTTCCTTTTCCTCCCTTTTCCTTTTACAAACCTCCACCCCCACTTTTTTTTCTTTCCCTTAGCAGATGGGTCAACAATCAGGGCATAAATTTAAAGTAATTGGTAGAAGGTTTAGAGGGGATTTGAGGGAAAATTTCTTTACGCAGAGGATTGTGGGGGTCTGGAACTTACTGCCTAAAAGGGTGGTAGAGGCAGAAACCCTCACCACATTTAAAAAGTACTTGAGTGTGCACCTGAAGTGTTGTAACCTGCAGGGTTACGGACCTAGAGCTGGAAAGTGGGATTAGGCTGGATAGCCTCATGTTGGCTGGCATGGACATGAAGGGATGAAATGGCCTCCTTCTGTGCTGTAAACTTCTGTGATTCTGATTTCCACAGCAGCTGGTGATGATTCTGCCATTCACACCCTATCGAGACTCATCTTTTGTTTCCTAACGTGCATTTACCATCTAATTTTTGCCCATCATCCCTTTTGTCTCTCTAATCTCTCCTGCCTTCCACCCTATCATGGACCTTCCCTTTTGTTCTTTCCTCCCCTTCCCCTTTCACTGCCTCTGCACACCCTTAAGAATCTGTTACATCTCAAACTTTTACAGTTCTGACAAAGGGACACAGACCCAAAACTTTAACTCTGTTTCTCTCCACAGATGTTGCCTGACCTGCTGAGATTTCCACCATTTTCTGTTTTTATTTCAGGTTCCAGCATCTGCAATATTTTGCTTTTGGATAAGAAGTAGAGCTTGTTTCAGTCCTCTGCCTATGGTGCTCTGTACTGAGTTGTTATGGCAACTGCCTCAACAATATAAAAGGAGCATTTTCTAACACAGTTCATAAAAGCAAATGTAACTTGTTTTCTTGTACTTAATTTTCAATAAATTGTTTTTATGAATTTTACGGTTGTTAAATATCACAAGTGTTTAAGTGCCAATAATTGCCAGTGTAAAATGAACTATATTTTAAAAGAAAAGGCATGAATAGATTACAGTTTCTGCATTCAAATAATTAGTAAGAAACCAGGGGCTAGATTTTACACTTCTGTGCAGATCACCCAAAAATGGGCGGTATTTCTGGTGTGTGCGGTAAAAAAGGGTTTTCAGATCGCCAGCTTCTCACCCATTCGCAAAGCCCCTAGTCTCCATTTTTGAAATTGGGCATTACCATGAGCGATATGAAATGGGCGGTAGCGTTAAATCTCTGACCTCCTGACGTAAAGTGTCGCCATTCTTAGCAACGGCATGGCAATGCTCGATTCCCGCAATTCAGGAGGTCAAGGGTCATCATGACATGCGCAGAAGAGGAGACAGAGAGAGAGGGAGCTGAGAGGGACTGAAAGCGTGTGTGGGTGTGGTGTGTGCTTGTTTGGCTGTTGTGGGAGGCACAAGGGAGATTCACCAGCAGCAAAAATTCTACTAAGCACTGAGTTTTTGTCCAACAAATAATATATAACATGGAAGGGATGAAGGAGGCCCTGGAGCTTGTAGCCAGGAACACTGGTGACAGAAGGCTCCCAATGGTCCCGGAGCACTGCACTGCACCCCAACGTGTCGCACCCCCATTGCCAACAACACGAGAGCCATGAGCAACATCTTTCTTCTGGCTTGAAGCACGTTCCCACCTCGGTACCGTCCTCTCTCATATCCGTCCAAGCAACGGGCTGGCTGTCATCACCCCCCCGCCACCCCTCCGCCCCCAATGAAGCATCGCCTGAGGAGCTCCTCGACCAGGCGCTTGGTCAGGGGGGTAAGGGGAAGGGGTAGAGGCGGGGAGGAGAAGCGGGGGTTGGGGGGGGGGGGGAGGGGGAGGGGGAAGGTTTGTTTTTTACAGATATACTTATGATTTCAAACAAAAGTTTGGTTTAAGTGTTTTTTATTTAACAAAACCTTGTTGCACATTGGCTCAGTTAGCTGCACCATTACACACTGGTGATTCCTTAACATGAAAGCATATAATTATACTTAACTTCAATCAACTTGAACTTTAATTGTCACCAAGGTGATGCCCACCATTGATGTATGACCTGCACACCCAGCAGTGTGTCAGCCTTGTAAATAACACCAACGTTCTTTCAGGCAAAGCACTCATTGATGAGCTCCTGATGTAAGAGTCTTGCAGCTATCATGCCACCACGGGCCCTTTCATGCAGTCTACAGGGGGGCGGGGGCATGGCTTCAGCTTCAGCCTGATTGTCTGGCCTGAGGTCAGCGTCCACCTCCTTGTCCTCCTCTTCCTCTCTCTGGTGAGCTGGACTGTCAGACTCTTCTGGCAATTCTTGTCCCCTCCTGATATCCAAGTTGTGCAGTATGGAGCACACCACCACGAATTAAGCTATCTGCTCAGGGTGGTATTGGAGCTCACCTCCTGAGTGGTCCAGCCATCTAAGGCGCTGCTTCAGCACCCCAATGGTTTTCTCCACAATATTGCAAGTGGCTCTGTGGCTCTCATTGTATCACTTCTTGGCTTCGGTGTAGGTGTCACGCAGGGGTGTCATCAGCCAGGTGGCGAGGCCATATCCTTTGTCACCAAGCATCCATCATTGACCTTGTGACTGATTGTTAAACAAGTCAGATACAGTGCTCTCACGCAGGATATGAGCATCAATGATGCTGCCTGGAAATTTAGCATTCACTGCCATAATAATGTACTGGTGGTCGACAACGAGTTGCACATTCAGGGAGTGGAAGCCCTCTCCATCCTGAAAAGGTGCCGACATCGAGATCTGCATACAGTCTCTTGCTCCCTGCACCTTGGAGAAGTTAGCATTTTGGGAGAATCCTAAAGCCCTCTTAATCTGAGCCTCCCTGGTCAGAGGGAAGCTGATAAAATCCATCCTGAATGTGTACAGGGCTTCAGTGACCTGTCTAATGCAACAATGTGTGGCATGCTGAGACAGACCGCAAATGTCGCCAGCTGAGGCTTGAAAAAAACCCGAGGCGTAGAACGACAGTGCCGCGGTGACTTTGACCTCGATGGACAGTGCAGTACTGATGGTGCTGGCAGGCTGCAGATCTGTCCTTATGAGCTGGCGTACCTCAGTGATAACCTCTTTGTGCAAGAAGTCTCCGAAGGCAGGTGGTGTTGGGCAAGTTGAGATAAGACTGCTTCTCCCTGTACTTGCGGGGGGTGTAACGTCTGGTCCTCCTCATCAGTCTGGCACATCTTACATTGGGCACATAATGCTGTGGAGCGTACCTTTGGCCATCTCGAGTCTGCAGCATGTAATTGGTCATCAAGAGAGGGTGAGAAAGGTCAGGCCCCATTGCAATGTTTTCCACTGATTGATCACAAAGAATGAATGTTCCTACGAAGACACCTATTAAATTCCAACCATTCACAGTATGATAAAGATGTTTGTACAGATGTTCACATCACCTCCAAAGACCTCCAAAGTACATTCGAACTTCCCCGAGGTTGAAGCAGAGCAGCCTTTTAAATGATGCGGCATGTGATGTAGAACATGGCATCCATAACCATTAGTTCCGGTTAGTTCCACTTTTTCCAGGCGTTTTTTTGGGCGAGCGATATTGTGTGCGAGGTGGTGAAAATGACGCTGGGTGATCTCTGGGCGTTAGTTTCAGCAAATGTGATCTTTACAACAAAAAAAAATGGGCAGTCAGTATTATTGAATCTCAGCGTTAATTGCGTGCGGAAACTAACACCGGGCAATATAATGGGCATTGATTTCGCCCTTTCTGATGATTCCACCCAAAAAAAGTGGGCGGGCGGTATTATTTTTTCCCGGCGTTACGTACATGGGGAAAGTAATGCTCGGCGATAAGTGTCTGAAAAATGGCTGTCAGTTTCCATTTTGTGGCTAAATGGGTGCTATCTAGGCGTTATACGTCATTTCAGCGGTAAAATGGGCATTAAGTGGATGTTAAACATTTTTTTAAAAAGTGGAAAATCTAGCCCCAAACCTTGACTATACTTCTGTCCTTTTGCTAAGAGACCTGGTTATCTTGCATGTATCGAGGTCTGAAAAGCATCCTACAATTGAGATTTAACCTGACATTTGGTCTCGGAAAAACTAGAGGGAAAAGAAACTGTACAAGCAGTGAAGCTTCAATGAATGCTGACCACATGGTCTGGTGGCCCATTTCAGATTACTGAGAAATCCACGCCAATGTATATATTAGCTCCATTAGGTGTACACTATTCTTAATCAGTTTCATGTTCTTAGAATTGGTTATGGTTATTACCATTAGTTGTTCTACATGAGGCATTTGTTTCATGCTTGGTTTAATTCTAGATACTTCAATTGAGATAAGAACATGTCACTTTCTTCCATTCTTATTTTTACTAGCTTTACAATCTGTGTGCTGAGAGAATATCATCTTCTGGGACACATATTTGTTTTGTTAAACACTGCAAAAAGTATTGACTCAAATAATCTCACATAATTAAACAACACCCCATTAACATCTCCTTTCAGGAGGACCAAGTTCCTTCATGCTCAATATTTTATAGATTTTACTTGAAATTTTGAACATTTTTGCATCATAATCTGAAGAGCTGTGATGGAATGACTCAAATGCACCCACCTTCCCAGATGTCAATTGATACAGAAGTACCATTGGGGCAGCAAAAGTCATAGGTCTAATTAGATCAACTGATCAGAACAGAGAAGTAGGAAATGTATCAATCAAATATAAGTAAAACAGATACATATGCCTTCAGCACGTTGCCAACACATGGGGAGTGCTTTTGGTTTCCTGCAGTCATTGGGCAGATGGTGGGTGTTGTGATAGCAGCAACGAGGAGCCCACATTAACATCCGGCCTCATTAGCATGCGGCCACGAGTGGCAAAAAGATGCTCCAAGGCAGCCTGCCAATCAAGAAGGGAGCAAAATCATCTGGCTCCTACGCCAAGCCAGTGGACAGTACGAACCAAGGTGGGGGTGTGGTGGTGAGGGGCAGGTGGAGGCTGAGGTGCTCGGGGACTGGCAGAGGGTTGGAGTATTTTTTACCTGTGGTCAGGAGGAATAATAATATGTCTGGGCAAATTATATCATCGTCATTTGTGGTGACACCATCGTGACAAAATAATACCCAACTCCTATTGGTCTTTTGCTTACCCCCACCCAAAATATCATTTATCAAAAGCTCTTTCATCAAGACTTTGAGCTTAAAATATATGAAGCCCAAATTTTTAAAATCATGCAGGACTGGAAATATTTTTTGTAGGTTAAGGTCCATTTATCGCCACTCGTGTGAGGAATAATATGCTATACGTGTCTGAAAAGTACAGATTATGAGGCACATTCATCTCTTGCTGTTTGCTCCACTGCAGTCTTGACTGAAAGCTCATATCTATCCACTGTCAAACAAAATTCTAATTTATTTCATCATTGATCCATTTAAAAAAGGAAATTCACATCTTAGAGCTCAACAAAAGGACGTCTGTCGTAAAAGTCCTGGGAAGATGCAATTGTGACTCAACAAATAGATTAAGACCAACATTGGTTTCCAAATCAATTCTCAACTTCTGGCAAAGATCAAAGATGAGAAGTTTGACATTTAAAATCTTTTGGTGGTTTGTCAGCTCAAGCATATGCACTTGGACCCTATGTACTTGCACGTAATCTACGCCTTCTCCTGGTGTTCAGGTCAATATTGAAGTGGTTTTGAAAGAGTACTCCAGAGGATAGGGAAGCAACAGGTGATCAGCCTCTGACAGTGGAATGGAGAGAATAGTCGAGAGTCACAAGAATGAAGGGTGTGGGTGGTTGGAGATTAATTCTCAAATGGAGGAGGTAAAACTATGAAGCGATTGGAAATGCGGACCTTGATACTGATTGGCTGAGGCATAGCAAACCACTACAGCTGGATTAAAAAAAGAAAGACTTGGATTTATGTAGCGCCTTTTACAATCACCGGCCGTCTCAAAGCGCTTTACAGCCAATGAAGTACTTCTGGAGTGTAGTCACTGTTGTAATGTAAGAAATGTGGTAGCCAATTTGCACACAAGCACGCTCCCACATACAGCAATGTGATAATTAACAGATAATCTGTTTTTTTGTTATGCTGATTGAGGGATAAATATTGACCAGGACACCATGGATAACGCCCCTGCTCTTCTTCCAAAAATTGCTATGGGATCTTTTACATGCACTTGAGAGAGAAGACGGGACCTCAGTTTAATGTCTCATCTGAAAGTCAGCACCTCCGACAGTGCAGGCTCCCTCAGCACTGCACTGGAGTGTCAGCTTAGATATTTTGTGCTCAAGTCCCTTGGGACTTGAAACCACAATCGTCTGGCTCAGAGTAAGTGTGCTACCCATTGAGCCACAGCTGACAGGAAAGTGGCATTGGATGATGCATCAAAGTTTGGTTACAGAGCTCTGAATTAGTTGAAGTTTAAAATGGGTGGAATTGGGAAGGCTTGTCAAGAAAGTATCGACGAAGGCTTCAGCAGTGAAGTAGCGGAAATTACAGGCAATAATCCAGAGGCAGAAGCAGTCAAGGTGATGAGTCGGATTTAGTGTTGGCAAGCTCAACTCAAGATTGAAGAGAACACAGATAATGGGAAACATTAAGTTGATAAGCTCCTTACATCTAGTATCTGAATTAAGAGGGAAGAAGCTCAAGCCATACAGTTCATGGTGACGTTGAAGAGTTTGGGATTGTCTCTGTCCTTCAGGATGACTCTGGTATAACTGTAGGGTTTGGATGTGAAGAAGAATGGCAGTACTGCTTCAGATGGTCAAGCCAGATCTGGGATCATTGTTGCACTAATCTGTGCAATATGGACGAATCCATGCATGTTGGGTGCGTTGAGGGTAAGAGACTGTCCAGAATCTGGTGGGGACAAGGGTGCCACTGGTGGAAGCAAGACGGTTGAATGGACGCTGGTGAGGAAGTTAGGGGAGAATAGCAGAGAAAAAAGGATAAACAAAAAGGAATATGAATCCCAGATTTTTTGCGCAGTCCTATCTTAAACCAGTTACTTATTTTTAAACTTTGAAATGTATCATGTTCCTCCCTGGTAAAAAAAAGCATTTTGTTACTTAGCATAGAATTAATTGAAAAGTAAATGATGTACTGCGCAGTGCATTGAGAACATAAGGGTTTAAAAGAACATAAGAACATAAGAAATAGGAACAGGAGTAGGCCATATGGCCCCTCGAGCCTGCTCCTCCATTCAATAAGCTCATGGCTGATCTGATCATGGACTCAGCTCCACTTCCCTGCCCACTCCCCATAACCCCTTATCCCCTTATCGTTTAAGAAACTGTCTATTTCTGTCTTAAATTTATTCAATGTCCCAGCTTCCACAGCTCTCTGAGGCAGCGAATTCCACAGAAATTGCTCCTCATCTCTGTTCTAAATGAGTGGCCCCTTATTCTAAGATCATGCCCTCTAGTTCTAGTCTCCCCCATCAGTGGAAACATCCTCTCTGCATCCACCATGTGAAGCGCCCTCATAATCTTATACGTTTTGATAAGTTCACAGATCATTCTTTTGAATTCCAATGAGTAGAGGCCCAACCTACTCAACCTTTCCTCTTAAGTCAACCCTCTCATCTCCAGAATCAACCTGGTGAACCTTCTCTGAACTGCCTCCAAAGCAAATATATCCTTTCGTAAACGTGGAAACCAAAACTGCACGCAGTATTCCAGGTGTGCTACTAATAAAACATCAACCATAGCTATCTTGAACCATATTACATTATGCTTGCAGAAGCTGTTGAGTGCTGGCCTATTTATAGTTGAGACAACAACATGAGCCAAAACATTATAGCAATATCCTAAAATGTCGAGAAAATGTTTCTGCTTGTGAGGATTCCAAAACTAGGGGTTGTAAATATAAGATATTTACTAATAATTCCAATAAGCAATTCAGGAGAAACTTCTTTACTCAGAGAGTTGTCAGAATGTGGAACATGCCACAAGATTGAATAGTACAAGCGAATGGCATAGATATATTTAAGGGGAAGCTAGATAAGTACATGCGGGAGAAAGCAATAGAAGGATATGTTGATAGGATGAGATGAAGTAGGGTGGGAGGAGGCTCATGTGGAGCATAAACACCGGCATTGACTTGTTGGGCTGAATGGCCTCTTTCTATGTTGCAAATTCTGTATAATACACAAAAGCAAAATCCTATTTCTCTCTTCATTTGACTTAGTGAAATTTTCACAGAATTGTATTTTATATCTGTAGACAGTGTTCCAGAGGTCATGCCTTCTTAACTCAGGTCCATAATAACTCAACTCCAGCTCTGAGCTTTGCACAGGATGTAATTCTCCAGTTTATTCTCCTATGATTGGAAGCATTGCTAAATTATCTTAATTGTTGCCCAGATTCGATGGTGCATAGATTTGGTCTCAAGGTTGCAGCACAATTAATTCAAAACCAGCAAAAATGCCAATTCTATCTTAATAGTGCCAATGGCTAATATAAATTGGCTATGTTAAACTTTTGCTGAATAATCACCATTGGGGGAGATGGCTGAACTCTTAATATAACATTTTAAATATTCAGAATGATTAATTCAAAAACATTCAGATATTTCCATTGGGAAAAGAATTGTCCAAATGTATCTAAAGACTTATCAAATTAATATTTTCTTCAGAAACTCAATTCAAAAAACTTTTGCAAATGTCAAGTTTCATGAGGCAGCCTAGAACCTACAAAATGAGTCAACAAAATCTGTAAATGGGAAGAACAGAAGCAGATGAAGTTCAATACAATTAAGTCTAAAGTACTGAACATTGGAAGGAAAAATTAGGGCATCAGTTCTACTCTGAGTGGTGTCAAAGCAGCTTTGGTGCAGGAGGTCCAAATGTGTTGATCGTCTCAGCATTTAACATGCCCAATCATTGTGGAGCAGCAATCTACGAAGCAAGTAATTGCCAAATAAGCAGCATATCATTCGGAAATGCCATCTTGGGCAAGTACAGTGCTGTTCTGAGAAGAACATTACTGTGTAATGTGCCCACTTTGGGTCATCAAGACAAAAGAAACACTCAGGCCTTTGTGACATTGCAGAGAGAAGCTTAGTGTCATAGGACTGAGTTGTGAGGAAAGACTTGGGCTACGTTGTTTTGAAAGGAGGCAACTAAGGGGACTTCATAGAGGTGTATAAGTTGCTGTCTATTATGGTAAAGGTAAACCCAGAGGAAAGTAGTGTAATGGTTATGTTACCGTCCAATAATTTAGAAAACATGAGTTCAAATTCCACCATGGCAATTTAAGAATTGGAATTCAGTTTTTCTTTTAAGTTGGGAACTGAAATCAAAATCTATTGCTTTGTCCAGAAGACCCAACGGGTTCACTAATGTACTTTAGGGAAGGAAACCTGCCGTCCTTTCCCAATGTGGATGAAACTTAACTGCCATGTGAAGTGGCGGAGGATGCCAGTTGCATCAAATAGTGTAGTTGTATCAAAGAAAGAATAAAGAGGGCGGGACCATTTAGCTGCAACATCAACATTGAATTAGGACAACAATGAAGGCTCACCCAATCCAATTAACCCTGCAAAGTTCTCCGCGCTAACATCTGGGGAATCATGCCAAAGTTGGGGAACGCTGTCCATAGATTAGTCAAGCAATAGCCTGGCAAAGTCATATTCTCAATCATACCTATCAGCTAATGTCTTGCACTCCTCCATCACAATCCCAGGAGATATCTGTAATGTATTTAACCCTGTGTAACCTGCATGACACCTGACCACCAGAGGGCCCATCTGTTGAAGTCCCAAGGGATCCCAGCATCCCTTGGGAGCACAGTATATAAGCAGGCCACCCACGAGGTACCTGCACTCTGGAGTCTTATTAAAGGAGCTAAGGTCACACTTGCTCATTGTACACAGTACTCAGTTTCATCCTTTATTTTGAGTGTACCAGGTAATGAGGTAACGAGGTAACGAACAACTGCGCGAAAATGCAAAGAACAGTCGGTATCCTAGAGAAGTTATTAGAAGGGGACGATTGGGAGGCCTTCGTGGAGAGACTCGACCAATACTTCGTGACCAACGAGCTGGAAGGGGATGAGAACGCTACCAAACGAAGGGTGATCCTTCTAACTGTCTGTGGGGCAACAACCTATGGTCTCATCAAGAATCTCCTGGCCCCGGCAAAACTGACAGAGAAATCCGATGAAGAATTGTGTACGCTGGTCCAGGAGCACCTAAATCCTAAGGAAAGCATTTTGATGGTGAGATATTGGTTCTACACGTGTTAACAATCGGAGGGCCAGGAAGTGGCGAGCTATATCGCCGAACTAAGGTGTATCGCAGGACAATATGAGTTTGAGGGTTTCCTAGAACAAATGCTCAGAGACTTTTTGTGCTGGGCATTGGACATGAGACAATCCTTCGCAAACTGTTGACTGTAGAAACTCCAAATCTAAGTAAAGCCATAACGATAGCCCAGGCATTTATGTCCACCAGTGACAACACCAAACAGATTTCGCAGAGTAACGAAGTTTCAGCCAGTACTGTGCATAAAGTAATGTTGGTCTCGAGCAGAAATGTACATGGCAGAACATACATGCCGGCTGCTGTGGCCCGACCTCAATTGACCCATAGTCTGCCATCAAACATTAATGCGAGGCAGTTAACACCTTGTTGGCGCTGCGGAGGTGACCATCGACCCCATCAACGCGGCTTAAAGCACTATGCATGCAATGGTTGCAGAACAATGGGACACCTCCAACGAATGTGCAGGCGAGCTGCAAACTCTGCAAACCAAAACGTTACAGAGGAAGATCGATCCACTGTGGATCAGGCTGAATTGGAGACTCGTACGGAGGCGGCAGAAGTGTACGGGGTACACACATTCACTACAAAATGTCCATCAATAATGTTGAAAGTTGAATTGAACGGTATTCCAGTATCTATGGAACTGGACACGGGGGCAAGTCAGTCCATAGAAACATAAAAACTAAGTGCAGGAGTAGGCCATTCAGTCCTTCGAGCCTGCACCTCCATTCAATAAGATCATGGCTGATCATTCACCTCAGTACCCCTTTCTTGCTTTCTCTCCATACCCCTTGATCCCTTTAGCCGTAAGGGCCATATCTAACTCCCACTTGAATATATCTAATGAACTGGCATCTACAACTCTCTACGGTAGAGAATTCCACAGGTTAACAACTCTCTGAGTGAAGAAGTTTCTCCTCATCTCAGTCCTAAATGGCTTACCCCTTATCCTTAGACTATGTCCCTTGGTTTTGGACTTCCACAACATCGAGAACATTCTTCTCGCATCTAACCTGTCCAGTCCCGTCAGAATTTTATATGTTTCTATGAGATCCCCACTCATCCTTCCAAATTCCAGTGAATACAGGCCTAGTCGCTGCAGTCTCTCCTCATATGTCAATCCTGCTATCCCGGGAATCAATTTGGTGAACCTTCGCTGCACTCCCTCAAAGCAAGAACATGCTTCCTCAGATTAGGAGACCAAAACTGAACACAATATTCCAGGTGAGGCCTCACTAAGGCCCTGTACAACAGCAATAAGACAGGCCTGCTCCTATACTCAAATCCCCTAGCTATGAAGGCCAACATGCCATTTGCCTTCTTCACCGCCTGCTGTACCTGCATGCCAATTTTCAATGACTGATGTACCATGACACCCAGCTCTCGTTGCACCTCCCCTTTTCCTAATCTGCCGCCATTCAGATAATATTCTGCCTTCGTGTTTTTGCCACCAAAGTGGATAACCTCACATTTATCCACATTATACTGCATCTGCCATGGGTTTGCCCACTCACCTAACCTGTCCGAGTCACTCTGCAGCCTCTTAGCTCACACCACCACCTAGCTTAGTGTCATCTGCAAACTTGGAGATATTACACTCAATTTCTTCATCTAAATCATTAATGTATATTGTAAAGAGCTGGGGTCCCAGCACTGAGCCCTGTGGCACCCCACTAGTCACTGCCTGCCATTCTGAAAAGGACTCGTTTATCCCGACTCTCTGCTTCTTGTCTGCGAACCAGTTCTTTATCCATGTCAGTACATTACCCCCAATACCATGTGCTTTAATTTTGCACACTAATCTCTTGTGTGGGACCTCGTAAAAAGCCTTTTGAAAGTCCAAATACACCACCTCCACTGGTTCGCCCTTGTCTACTCTACTAGTTACATCCTCAAAAAATTCTAGAAGAGTTGTCATGCAAGATTTCCCTTTCATAATCCATGCTGACTTGGACCGATCCTGTCACTGCATTCCAAATGCGCTACTATTTCATCTTTAATAATTGATTCCAACATTTTCCCCACTACTGATTTCAGGCTAACCGGTCTATAATTACTCGTTTTCTCTCTCCCTCCTTTCTTAAAAAGTGGTGTTACATTAACTACCCTCCAGTCCATAGGAACTGCTCCAGATTCGATAGACTGTTGGAAAATGATCACCAATGCATCCACTATTTCTAGGGCCACTTCCTTAAGTACTCTGGGATGCAGACTATCAGGTCCTGGGGATTTATTGGCCATCAATCCCATCAATTTCCTTAACCCAATTTCCTGACTAATAAGGATTTCCTTCAGTTCCTCCTTCTCACTAGACCCTCAATCCCCTAGTATTTCCAGAAGGTTGTTTTTGTCTTCCTTCGTGAAGACAGAACCAAAGTGTTTGTTTAACTGGTCCGCCATTTCTTTGTTCCCCATTATAAATTCACCTGATTCTGACTGCAAGGGACCTTTGTTTTTCTTCACTAATCTTTTTCTCTTCGAATATCAATAAAAGCTTTTGCAGTCAGTTTTTATGTTCCCAGTAAGCTTCCTCTCATACTCTATTTTTCCCCTCCTAATTAAACCCTTTGTCCTCCTCTGCTGATTTATAAAATTCTCCCAGTCCTCAGGTTTGCTGCTTTTTCTGGCCAATTTATATGCCTCTTCCTTGGATTTAACACTATTCTTAATTTCCCTTGTTAGCCACGGTTGAGCCACCTTTCCCGTTTTATTTTTACTAGACAGGAACTATTATTAGACAGGGATGTACAATTGTACATAATGTGTAAAAAAGCCTTCGACAGGCTGTGGGGCAAAAAGGCACACAGGCCCAAGCTCAGCCCCATTCACACCAAACTAAGGTCTTACACCAAGAACTAGTCCCTGAAGTCAAAGTCTCCTATGACAGAGCAGTACATGAACTCCCGCTGCGAATTGTGCCAGGGGATGGCCCCACATTGTTTGGCAGAAACTGGCTGGGAAAAATCCGCTGAAACTGGGATGACATTTGAGAACTTTCGTCCGTCGCCGATGCCTCAGGTTCTGAGCAAGTTTCCATCGTTGTTCGAGCCAGGCATTGGAAGCTTCCACGGTGCGAAAGTGCAGATCCATTTGGTTCCCGGTACGCGACCCATCCAGCACAAGGCACGGGCGGTACCGTACATGATGCGTGAAAAAGTGGAAATTGAGCTGGACAGGCTGCAACATGAAGGCATCATCGCACCGGTGGAATTCAATGACTGGCCAGTCCGATTGTCCCGGTACTTAAGGAGGACGGCACGGTTAGAATTTGTGGGGACTATAAAGTAACAATTAACCGTTTTTTGCTGCAGGACCAGTACCCGCTACCCAAGGCAGATGACCTATTTGCGACCTTGGCTGGAGGGAAGACGTTCATCAAGCTGGACCTGACCTCGGCCTACATGACGCAGGAGCTGGAGGAGTCTTCGAAAGGCCTCACCTGCATCAACACGCACAAAGGTCTGTTTATCTACAACCGGTGCCCATTCGGGATTTGGTCGGCTGCAGCAATCTTCCAGTGGAATATGGAGAGCCTTGCACAGTGGTTTTCCAGGAAGACATATTGGTTACAGGTCGGGACACCATGGAGAACTTGAAGACTCTGGAAGAGTTTCTTAGTCGGTTGGATCGTGTCGCGCTCGAAGTGTGTTTTCCTGGCACAGGACATCGAATTCTTGGGACGAAGAATCACAGTGGATGACATCAGACCCACAGCCGCCAAGACGGAGGCCATTAAGAATGCGCCGCGACTACAGAACGTGACGGAACTGTGTTCGTTCCTGGGACTATTTCGGTAATTTCCTACTTCGGTTAAGCACCCTGCTAGAACCCCTACATGCGCTACTACGCAAGGGAGACAACTGGATATGGGGGAATTCGCAAGAGGCTGCCTTTAAGAAAGCCAGAAATCTGTTGTGTTCAAACAAACTGCTTGTTCTGTATAACCCTTGTAAATGATTAGTGCTAGCTTGCGATGCGTCGTTATACGGGATCGGGTGTGTGTTACAACAGGCAATGAATCGGGGATTTTGCAACCGGTCGCTTATGCTTCCTGGAGTTTGTCCAAGGCCGAAAGGGCCTACAGCATGATTGAAAAAGAGGCTCTGGCGTATGTCTAAGGGGTGAAAAAATTGCACCAATACTTATTTGACCTCAAGTTTGAGCTTGAAACTGACCACAAACTGCTCATATCGCTGCTCTCTGAGAGCAAAAGGATTAATACCAATGCCTCTGCCCGCATCCAAAGATGGGCACTCACACTGTCGGCATACAACTATGTAATCCGCCACAGACCGGGCACGGAGAACTGTGCCGATGCTCTCAGTCGGCTGCCATTGCCCACCACCAAGGTGGAAATGGCACAGCCAGCGGACTTGCTCATGGTCATGGCGGCATTTGAGAACGAGAAGTCCCCAGTTATGGCCTGCCAGATACGGACCTGGACCAGACAAGATCCTTTACTGTCTTTGGTAAAAAAACTGTGTCCTCCATGGGAGCTGGTTCGGTGTCCCAGTGGAGATGCAGGAGGCGATTAAACCGTTCCACAGACGCAAAGATGAGTTGTCCCTGCAGGCGGGCTGTCTATTGTGGGGCAATCACGTGGTCTTGCCCAAGAAAGGCAGAGATATGTTCATATGTGAACTGCACAGCACCCACCCAGGCATCGTAATGATGAAAGCCATAGCCAGATCCCATGTGTGGTGGACCGGCATCGACTCAGATTTAGAATCATGTGTGCGCCAGTGCAACACTTGCTCTCAGCTGAGCAATGCACCCAGAGAGGCACCGTTAAGTTTGTGGTCATGGCCCTCCAAACCGTGGTCGAGGATCCACGTATACTATGCGGGATCATTTCTAGGAAAAATGTTTTTGGCAGTCGTGGACATTTACTCAAAATGGATTGAATGTGCAACAATATCAGTGTCCATGGCCACTATTGAAAGCCTACGAACCATGTTTACCACGCATGGCTTGCCCGATGTCCTAGTCAATGACAATGGGCCGTGCTTCACCAGCGCTGAATTCAAGCAATTCATGATCTGCAACGGGATCAAACACGTTACATCTGCTCTGTTCAAGCCCGCATCCAATGGCCAGACAGAACGGGCAGTTCAGAGCATCAAGCAAAGCTTGAAATATGTGTCGGAAGGCCCCCTGCAAACTCGCCTGTCCCGAGTGCTGCTCAGCTACCGCTCCAGACCCCACTCACTCCCCGGAGTTCTCCCAGCTGAGCTGCTCATGAAAAGAGCGCTCAAAACAAGGCTCTCTCTTGTTCACCCTGATCTCCATGATCACGTGGAGGGCAAGCGGCATCAACAAAGTGTGTACCATGACCGCACAAATTTGTCACACGATATTGAGATCAATGATCCTGTGTTTGTGCTCATTTATGGACATGCTCCCAAATGGCTCGCTGGCACGGTCACATCCAAAGAGGGGAGTAGGATGTTTCAGGTCAAATTGGCCAATGGGCAAACGCACAGAAAACTTTTAGACCAAATCAAATTGCGGTTCACCAACAGTTACGAACAACCCGAAGAGGACACCACCAACTTTGACCGTCCAACACACACACAAGTGGCAACTGACATCATGGTTGACCACGATGCCAAACTCATCACCCCCAGCAGCCCGGCAAGGCTGGCTGCCCAACAGCCCAGTGAAGAACTGACCAACCCACCCACACCCGCATTTGTACCGAGACGATCGACAAGGGAGCGTAAAGCCCCAGATCGTCTCACCTTGTAAATAAGTGTACTGTTGACTTCACGGGGGCAGTGATGTAATGTATTTAACCCCTTGTAACATGTATGACACCTGATCACCAGAGGGCCCACCTTTTGGAGTCCCAAGAGATTCCAGCATCCCTTGGGAGCACAGTATATAAGCAGACCACCCATGAGGTACCTGCACTCTGGAGTCACAATAAAGGAGCTAAGGTCACAGTTGCTCAGTGTACACAGTACTCAGTTTCATTCTTTATTTTGAGTGTACCAACATCCATTCCCACCAGTAGGACTGACCCACCAGTGGTATACAGTCAGGTGAAAGTGACCATCGGAGTCCTCAAAATTGATTCCGGACCCCATATTGTGGCTTCAGGTCAAACATGGCCAAGGAATCTTCCTGGTGATTACTACCAACCAACCTCCCAAAGCTGATGAATCAGTGCTCATTCACATTCAATATGACATGGAGGAAGCACGAAGGGAAAGAAGGGTACAGAGGATATTTGGGGTGTGGGACATCACTAAAAGTGGCTCAGTAGTACCACCATTGACTGAAGGACATAGCTGCCAGATTGAGCTTGTGGCAGGTGGTGAGAGAACCAGCACGAGGGAAAAACTTACAAGATCTCACACTCAAAAATCTACTGCACAGTCATTATGGAGATCAAGTTCCATCTTCACACTTAGGACACTCTTTGTGTTGCCGTGCTAAGTGTGATAGATTAAGAACCAGTCTAGCAGCTCAAAATTTGGCGCTGTCAGCCAGCAATGGCAAGATAATTATATACCACCACAATGTGTACCTATGTGGCACAGCTTATCCCTCCCACCTCCAGCACTATCAAGCCAGATGACCAACCCTGGTTCAATGAGGAGTGTAGAAGTGCAGATCGGGAACAATATCAAGCCTACTTGAAAATGAGGTACCAATCTGGTGATGCTACAACACAAGACTATGTACATGTTAAGCAGCAGAAGCAGCATGTTATAGACAGATCTAAATGATCCCACAACCAACGAATTAGGTCAAAACTCTGTAGTGCCATATCCAATCATGGTTGGTTGTGTACAATTAAGCAGTTAACAGTAGGAGTAGGCTCCAATATCCCTATCTGTACAAAAGATAAGGCTGAAGTGTTCACAACTTTCTTCAGCTGGAAGTGCCAAGTGGATGATCCTTCTCGGCCTCCTCCTGAGGTTCCCATCATTAGAGATGACAGTGTTTGGCCAATTTGATTCACTCCACATGACATCAAGAAACAACTGAGTACACCGGACACAGCAAAGATTATAGGCCATATTCTGGCTGTAATGCTGAAGAGATGTGCTCCAGAACTAGTCATGATTTTAGCTAAGCTGTTCCACTGCAGCTACAATTCTGGCATCTGCCCAACAATGTGGAAAATTGCCTGGGTATGTCCTGTCCACAAAAAGCAGGACAAAGCCGATTATTGCCCCATCATCCTACTCTCAATCATTCACAAAGTGACAGAAGGAGTCATCAACACTGCTATCAAATGGCACTTACTCACCGATAACCTGCTCGCTCATGCTTAGGGTCTGCTAGGACCACTTGGCTCCAAACTTCATTACAGCCTTGGTCCAAACATGGATCCAAGCTGAATTCCAGGAGTCAAGGTGAGAGTGACTGCTTTTGACATCAAGGCAGCTTTTCTATCACATGTGGTACCAAGAAGCCCTAGTAAAATTGAAGGCAATGGAATTCAGGGGGGAAACTCTACCGTGGCTTGAGTCATACCTGGCACAAAGGAAGGTGGTTGTGCTGATTGGAAGCTAGTCATCTCAGCCCCAGGACATCGCTGCAGGAGTGCTTCAGGGCAGCATCCTAGGCCCAACCATCTTCAACTGCTTCATCAATGACCTTCCCTCCAGCTTAAGGTCAGAAGCAGGGCTGTTTTGGGTGATTACAGTGTTCAGTCCATTCACAATTCTTTAGCTAATGATGTACTTCATACCCGCATGGAGAAAGACCTTGACACATCCAGGATTAGATTGATAAACTAACATTAGCACCAGACAAGTACCATCAATTATCCTCTCCAACAACAAAGTGCATGACCACTTCCCTTTGATATTCAATGGCATTACCAGCACCGAATCCCCTACATGGAACATCTTGGCAGTCATTACAACTTCCACTATCTCAAAGGTCAAGGGCAGCAGATGCATGGGAACACCATCACCTCCAAGCTTATCTCCAAGACAAACATCATCCTGACTTGGATATGTATTGTTGTTCATTCATTGTCGTTGGATCAAAATCCTGAAATTGCCGACCTAACAGCACTGTGGGAGTAGCTTCACCACATGGACTCCAGTGGTTCAGGAAGAAGGACCACCACCATCTTCTATAGTGCAACTAACTCGCCACTCCGGCACCCCAACCTCACCGCCCCTACTGTACCTGCCCATGCTCCAATCAGTGACCTGGACCTTGGTGACGTCCAATCCAGTCGCCCTCTTCACAGCCGTCGCTCTCTAGCACGCGCTGCACCTTGAAGTGGTATGCCCCACGCTGCCCCTTTGAAGGCCCCGACTTGCTGATAGTCCTTGCAGGTGGAGCGATGTGATCAGGGCCCAGGAGAGGCGTGGGTTCCGGGCCCAGAAGTGGCGAGGGCCCAGGGGCAGCATGGGCCAGCCCACACTGCGATATGTGTGCGCACTAGGTCTGTGCAGCAGAGCTGGTCTCCAGCCATTTTGGTTAATCCTTGTCACTGGACCAAGGCCTATCTCTGTCAAGCCGATGTGGTGGCTGATGTGCAACAGCCACCACATGTTAAAAAAAATCCATGCACAGGCATCTTCCACCCTTCAACATGTAGTTCGGGACCTGGAATATTAGGTACTTCATTGAAAGACCTGTGAAATCATCCTTTTTTGGAGTTATCCTCGATACGAGGCACCACCTATGATGATGATGAGTGCTACTAAAGAGGAGCAATAAATGTCAGTCTTGCCAGCATCACCCATATCCTGAGAATGGGGAAAAAAAATGAAACTCGAGATAAAACTTGAAAGGCGGACAAGGGGGCACCGATGCTAACTGATGAAAGGCAATGTTAATGGCTGATTTCAGGAACCTCCTTTTCATTTAAAGCATTATCAACAGATATCATGGACTTCCAAATCATTTATGAGATAGCTGGATGTTGCAATGAGAAGAACCAAAGCATTTTTCAGTGGATGAGCGAGGGTGGTCATCTTCAACTGTGTTCATCTGATGATGTTGTGGGGCGTACTTGGGCCTTGAATTAGACTTTGGATTTTTTGCGGGGGACGGGGGGACGGGAATTAATTCACGGAACAATAGGTTTGCAGAGGTTAAAAGCTGATGTTCACATCGAAAGGATTTTTTTTTGCTCTTTATAATCCCACATTGTTATGCACGCAGAGAAAACATGTTTAGCATCTCTGAATTATGTATAATGTGTAACACACTTCAGGCATGCTGGGGGAAAAAATGAAATTCAATGAAGAAATCCCCATGGGGTTTTCGTTGTTATGAATAAAATAAAATGGAAAAAAGCCAACTGGAGCCAATGCACTGGGAAAAGTATAGCACGAAGTGTAAAACAGGACAGAAATGAAGTAATGTGATCAGTTATTTAATTCAATTGCTTGTTTCTAACAGTATGATTCCAAAAATACGTGCATCAAAACACCACATGCTAAGTGAAGCCCTTGCTGCTTCACTTCTTTGTACATCACAACTTCATTTCACATTACCTGGCTGCTCAAAAGCAGAAATGCACTTGGACAATTAGCCTGCCGTTATGAACTGCAACTCGCTGAATATATTTTCATTAAAATTAGTGATGCAGTTGCCACCAGTGGGCTTTGTGTTTCAAGGCTGCTAAAAAGGAGGAATGTGTACCGTCCCTGAAAGCTGTTGCTTAAAAAAGGAATACACTGGGTGCTAATCAAATCAATTTCGCACGCACAGCCTCTCACAACAGACAGCTGCTGGAACTAATTCATTTTTTATGACTGCATAGAGGCAGTAAAAATGGTTTTGCTCACTCACCCGGTAGCCATTTTGGAGAGTTCCTTCACAATATTCTGTATTCAGATAGTGCCACTTGTGGAAGCTGCAATACAAAATACACCGGCGATGTTACGTTTAACTGGTTAACATCACACGCAATAATAAAACAATGGTCTCGAAATGAGGGTGGGTGCTCTCCAGATCTCCCACTATAACTTAGGCGAGAACTCCATAGAAACAAGATAAATGTTTACATGATCTGTTTGACGTTCTGCCGGATGTTCAGGAGTGGAATTTCAAGGGCCAATACATTATTTTTTACTGATTAAAACTTTTTTTAATATAATAGAATAGCCATTTAAACAAAAACACTGGCAAGCTTTTACCGCCAAACCCCTCCCCCACCCCCAATCATTTCCCCCATCTTCTCTGAAGACACTAAATCATCCAGAGTGAGGCTCTCTCGCTAATATTTCATCCAATGATCACACTGCAGGCACATGAGAGTCAGTAGGGTTTGGGCATCCATGCCAACCTGGGAAATTACCAAAAGCTGACCCTACACATTGTACAAATTAACAGCTCAGTAAGACTCTGAATCTAAACCTATGGCATGTCGTTGCACTGAAAGTGAAGTGCGACACAAGCTTATCATAATTTAAGCGACTGGCGTACCTAACGTTCCAGCACTGGTTTAGTGGAGTGGCATTTTGTAGTTAAATCTGCATGTGACAACCATGTAAACAATTTAACCGTGGTTCAAATGGACTATACTTTTATTCCCCTCCACCTCCCCCCTCACCGTAGTTCATAGAGGCATTTTTCTTCTCCCTACCCACCCACCGGACATTACCTTCAATTAAAACAACACTCGTTTCTTCAACCACACCCCCACCCACAAGTTCAAAATGGAACTTGTCTCCTTTTCCTGTTCAATGAAAACTGGTACTGGTTTGCCTCTTCCCTTCAGTTTATGTGAGCACTCCTGCTTCTCTCCCCTTCCACCCCTTCCCAGCTCAAACTGGTTCCGTCCCTCCTTCAGTTACTCATGGCTCTTTTCCTTCCCCCACCTCAGCCCTTGGTTTATGTAAGCCCTCTCCTCCCCTCCCCCTCAAGCACAATCCCAGCTTCCCATCCACACTGCGTGTTCCTGGATCTTCCTTTCCCTGTATCTCAACACCCCCACACCCCCCACCACCACCCCTCCAAAACTTCTTTTGGTTTCTACTAGGCGCTTCCAGGGAACTAATCATCATCATCATAGGCAGTCCCTCTAAATTGAGGTGACTGAACCGTCCAATACGGGAATGACAGTCCCTGTCACAGGTGGGACAGACAGTCGTTGAAGGAAGGGGTGGGTGGGACTGGCTTGCCGCACGCTCCTTCCGCTGTCTGCGTTGTTTTCTGCATACTCTCGGCAACGAGACTCGAGGTGCTCAGCGCCCTCTCGGATGCACTTCCTCCACTTAAGGTGGTCTTTGGCCAGGGACGCCCAGGTGTCGGTGGTGATGTTGCATTTTATCAAGGAGGCTTTGAGGGTGTCCTTGAAACATCTCCTCTGCCCACCTGGGGCTCGCTTGCCATGTAGGAATTCTGAGTAGAGTGCTTGCTTTGGGAGTCTTGTGTCAGGCCTGCGAACAATGTGGCCCATCCAACAAAGCTGGTCGAGTGTGGTCAGTGCTTCAATGCTGGGGATGTTGGCCTGATCGAGGACGCTAAGGTTGGTGTGTCTGTCCTCCCAGGGGATTTGCAGGATCTTGCGGAGACATCATTGGTGGTATTTCTCCAGTGATTTGAGGTGTCTACTATATATGGTCCATGTCTCTGAGCCAATCAGGAGGGCGGTTATCACTACCGTCCTGTAGACCATGAGCTTGGTGGCGGATTTGAGGGCCTCATCTTCGAACACTCTCTGCCTCAGCCGGCCGAAGGCTGCATTGGTGCACTGGAGGTGGTGTTGAACCTCGTTGATGTCTGCCCTTGCTGATAATAGGCTCCTGAGGTATGGAACGTGGTCCACGTTTTCCACGACCACGCCATGGATCTTGATGACTGGAGGGCAGTACTTTGTGGTGAGGTCAGGTTGGTGGAGGACCTTTGTCTTACGGATGTTTAGTGTAAGGCCCATGCTTTTGTACGCCTCAGTGAAGATGTTGACTATGACTTGCAGTTCAGTCTCTGAATGTGCGCAGATGCAAGTGTCATCCGCGTATTGTAGTTCAACAACAGAGGTTGATACGGCCTTGGATCTGGCCTGGAGACGACGAAGGTTGAACAGGTTCCAACTGAATCTTTAGTTTAGTTCCACTCCAGCGAGGAGCTTGTTGAGTGTGAGGTGGAGTATTGCAGCGAGGAAGATCGAGAAGAGGGTTGCCCTGCTTGACCCCGGTCCGGACTTGGATTGGGTCTGTGATGGATTCATTAGTCAGGATCACAGCTTGCATGTCGTCGTGGAGCAGGCGGAGGATGGCGACAAACTTTTGGTGGCAGCCAAAACAAAGGAGGATGCTCCATAGTCCCTCGTGGTTGACAGTGTCGAAGGCCTTTGTAAGGTCAAAGAAGGCCATGTACAAGGGTTGGTGCTGTTCGCTGCATTTTTCTTGCAGCTGTCGAGCAGTAAAGATCATGTTCGTTGTACCCCGTAATGGACGAACTCCGCACTATGACTTCGGGAGGAACTCCTCAGCCACAGGGAGAAGATGGTTGAGGAGGATTCTAGCGACGACTTTCCCAGTGGCTGATAACAGAGAGATTCCTCTGTAATTGCCGCAGTCAGACTTGTCCCCTTTTTTAAAGCTGGTCACGATTACTGCATCTCTGAGATCTCCCGGCATGCTCTCCTCCTTCCAGATGAGAGAGATGAGGTCATGAATTCATGCCAATAGTGCCTCTCCGCCATACTTTAGTGCCTCAGCGGGGATTCCATCCATTCCCGTTGCCTTGTTGTTCTTGAGCTGGTGGATGGCCTTTTCTACTTCATGCAGGGCTGGGGGTTTTACTGAGATGGTGGCGGGTAGCATGCTGCGGGATGGAGTCGAGGACACTCGAGTCAAAGGCAGAGTCTCAGTTAAGGAGATCTTCGAAGTGCTCCTTCCAGCGGGTCATGACTGCCTCGGTGTCCTTGATGAGTGTCTCCCTGTTCTTGGCCAGCAGTGGGGTGGGGCCTTGGGTGCTTGGGCCATTGGTGGCCTTGACTGCGATGAAGAATCCTCGCACATCATGGCTGTTGGCCAGCTGCTGAATCTCCTGTCCTTTCTCCACCCACTATCTATTCCTTAGATCGTGGGTTTTTTGTTGGACCTCGGCCTTAAGCCGCTGCACACTGTGTGGGAATTTTGGATTGCAAAATAAAACTTATCTCTGCTGGAGCAACAGCAGAAGGTGGTAAGAGCCAGGAAGAGCACCGAAGGGGGAGCCCGAGAGGGACACTGAAGGGGGAGCAGAAGGGTAAACCTGGAGGGGAAATGAAGACGAGGCTGGAGGAGCACTGATTTTAATTTGTGGACAAATGACCACTAACATAAAAATGTTGATTGTCCATGTGAAAGGCATCAGGATGGAATGGGTGCTTTGGGATTATCACAGCCAAGCCTGGTTCTGTTCTCAGCTGAGAACAACACACAAGCACTGTCTAGCTGAAGTGACTGGTCAGTATGGCATGGGTACAGTGGATCGAATAACCTCCCTTTGTGCTGTAAACATCTATGGTTCTATGCATCACAGCTCCAGAGCATTCACCTGCACACTTATGCCTGGTATTAGCAATGTATCACATAGTTAAGTAAATAAAATAGAAAGTGATGCAATGTAAAAGTTCAAACAAAACAGCAACAGGGCCTTCAGATCAAACCATTCCATAAACTGAGGCTGCCCCTCAACTGAGGCAACATCCCCTCAATAAGCTTATTGACCTATATACATTAAATTAAGATTATTAACATTGGAAATGAGTAAATGTGTTCATATTCTGTCCAAATTTATATCAAAAAATAGTTGAATAAAAAGTTCTCCCTGTCCCCATGAATATTTAGCAACTCTTTGGTTCAAAGTTTAATTCAATAATTACCCGTCTGTGCTCATCTCTGCAGTTTTCCACATTTTGCTTCAATAGCATTCACAGAACAAAAATATAATTTTAAAAAGTCCCACGCATCGCTGTTCAGCAAAAGACTCAAGATATCTAAACACAAGCTCTGAATTCAGCTGAAGCAATGTTATCACATACTGGTTTCCATGGCAATCTCCAGCTGCCGGACTCCCAATATACGCTTCAGTGTGAACTTTTACTCACAGCGCAGCAATGAGGAACAATGAATATTGTTTTCGTGGTGCATTGCGAAGACCCTTTGCATCTCTGCAAGAAGTGATGGCACCAACAAGGTCCACTTTCACCAATATATTGCCAGTATTTTGTTTATTGAGAAACCTTCAAAGTTAAGAACAGGAGTAAAGACGTGTCGATGAATTAAACGGTGGAGGTCAGGTGACACCAATCTCAGAGGAAGGGAAGAGTGAGAGGGTTACGTAGTTTGACAGTTTTGAGATCCTAAGAAAGAATGAGTTAGAAGGCAATGCAACAAAAATTTATTGTTAACACAGTGGTGATATTTTCCTTCAAACAATTGGGCAGCCATACAGGGCAAGGACACCAGCTTAAAAGCCTGGATTACACAGTCAACACCAATCAGGCACTTTGACTATATCAAGCGAATCTATGGCATACTTGCTCTAGCAGAAGACTGGACTGGTATTGCCATTCAGGCTTTCAGCACAGCAGATCTTTCCTTATTTGATTAAAACCAGTTGAGACCCAGTTATGAGGCACAGTAGGACTTCCTGTGGGAAAACTGCTGTTCATGTAAATCCCTCTTGAGAAGAACTTACACTATAACTGGGTTCAACGAAGTGTCCTTCAGAGGCATAAAGTGACTGTTTAGGCTTTCAATATAAACTCCACTCTAAAATAAGCATGAAAATACGTTAATATTTCTGAGAATACGATTTTGATGGTGGGTCATTGGCGAAGAAATCATCAGTGCCCAATTTCTGGGCGAAAAATAAGTGTTAGGGAGAGACTGAGGTCCGGGCACGAGCTCACACGCCTGAAACGCCCCCACCTCCACTCCCGGAACTGGCAGCCACATTGGCAGTTGGCAACCAGAGTGCCTGAGGCCTCTGCTAAATACAGGCATTAGTCCCCTTGAATGTGCTAATTGGGGCCGAACGCCTGTTTCAGGACCCTGATGCCAAAAATGGGCAGCAATTGGACAGCGTTTGTAACATGGCCATATATTGAACTGTGGCAAATGGAACAATTAAGCTAGAGTTGTGTATTGTTGTTGTCCACTTTGTCTTAGAACTGGCCCCAGACTCCAGATCAGCTTTGCTCTAAATTATGTACATTAGACTTTGAGGAAGCAAGGTCATTATGTATAAAAAGGGAAGCATAACTTTGGGCTTGATTTTCCTGGGTCCCACCCGGGAGACGGTGGGAAACTCGGAAGTTCAGGTTTCCCGGCATGTTAACTCCACAGTGTGCGTGCGACATCAGGGGCGGGTTACCTGCCTGGAAGTCAGCCTGATTGACAGGCTTGATTGACAGGCTGGCTTCCAGTCGTGCCGGGAACGCAGGTCAGGAGGCCACAGGACCAGTTAGGGGCTGGGCCCAGGAAGGTAGTGTGGGGGGAAGATGGGGGAGATCCAAGCACAGGGGGAGGTTGGTCTTGATTCCCCTGGGTGGGGGGTAGGCCTGATCCCCCGGGGTATGGAGTTTGGACCTCCAGAGGGGTGTCCAAGCCCAGTGGGGGTCTGATCCCCGACCTCATGGGAGGGAGGGGAGTGGGGGGGAGGGTGCTGGTGGGCTCGATCCCCAGGAGGGGCCTGATCCATGACCCCGGGGCTGAGTCATGATCCCTGGGGGTGGGGAAGGACCGAACCCTGACCCCGGGTAAGGCCACGCTGACGGTGGGGGAGCTTGAGGGGCCATTGATGAAGCACTCCTGCTCCTCCAGGCCCACATGGATTGCTCGCCAAGGCTGAGGCTGCCTTGTTGCAGCCACCGGGAATCCCAAGCTTCGGAATCCCCGATGCAATAAAACTTGCAAATCAGGTTAAAGTAGAGGCTTCAAGCCTTATTATCATATTTAAATTGCCAGCCCACCTCCTGTCAGCAGGTTGGCTGCCCAACCCCGTCCCTCCTGACTTAAAGGTGAAGGTGGGCAGGTTGGGGTCAGGGTTCACATTTTTTCAACTTTCACTTCCCCCCCATGCCTTCAACCCAATGGTTCTCACCTCTGAAAATTCCAGCCTATCTCTCTGTTATTGGCTGAATTCAGACACAAGTTAGCAATCCCTGGGTTAACTGGCATTAATCTTAGAAACCACGACTTCTATATCTCACTCCCACTGTTCCAGACTTCAAACCCCCAAAACTGTCTTCCACAGGGGAAATGATGAGATATCGCCTATTGACAGATATAAGAAGTTAGAATTAAGAAGCTTATTTTATACATCTTTAATTAATGAATAACCTTTATGTTTGTAACTTCCTTTATATGCATTGATTGTATGTAAAACTTGCTTATAAATGATAGAAAATGGCCATATTACATAAAATGGCCAAAGGCTGAGAAACAAAGCATCATGTTAAATTGAGCCTTTATTATGTTAACCATTTTTGTAACTGCTGTATAATTGTTCTCAGAGAAGTGATTCCTGCCACAGAGAGGGAGGGGAAATAGAGATAACATCGAAGGTCAAAGCCAGTATATTCAATATGATCTATTGTAAGGCTGAAACAGCTACAGAATTTCACAGCATTTGAATTTGGAGGAAAAGGGTATAAAGTAACAGCTCTTCTTCCAGGAAGACAGTGCGAATCAAGAAAACAGGAAGAAAGAATTTTCAGAAGGAAAAGTGGATAAGGGGTTGGCACCACGGTCTCTCGAGAGGATGCTATCGAGAACAGGCTGTGAATATAATTTGTTAAGTATTACTTTTTGTAACAGAACGTAATTTACTTGATAAACCCCTGTTGTTTTTACTCAATTTACCTGTATTAAAAGCATTTGTTATAATCCGAACAAGAGTCCCCTAGTTTGAATTAAATATAAACCCTGAGAATAGTTGAATTGCTATAATTAGCAAAGCGACAAAAAGCGGCTAAGTAGTTAAAAACTACAAGTCTGACATCTGAACGCTGCCATAGCTCTCTGAATCAAGCATTGGCTTGTCGAGCAGCCAAACAAATTTATCCTCTTCAATGAGAAACTCTCCACCTCTGCACTCGGTGTGAAAACTATGGCAACTTCATTGGCTACATAGCTCAGTCCTCCCTTCCCCCACTAGGCAGAGTGGATGAAAACCATCCTGGCATTAAAGCTATAACTGGCTGTAGGATGTGTTGAATAGATTCCCATTTCTTACAAGTGTTATTGTATGTGAGAATAGACATCTGTTGTCATGTATTCAACTGTCATTGTAACCCATGTATAAGCTGACCTAAGTTGTATACCTTGAGAACACTGACCACAGGGGGTGAACTTGTGGGAGACACTCCTAACTTGGATTTTCCAGTATAAAAGGGGAAGCTCTACCCACCGTCTGGCTCTTGAGGTCTTGGTAATAAAAGTAACTGGTCACAGAGTGATTTTTTCTCAAGTATGGGCCTCGTGTGCATTTATACTGTACAGTAAGGACATATTATTAGCGATGAGAAACTTGGATTTAAACCACGCGAGCATGGCCACTAGCAGCACAGAAGAGAGGTACTGTGTTGGTGCTGATTGGGACAACTTTATTGAGAGACTACAGCAAAGTTTTATTACTAAGGAATGGTTGGGACAGGATTCGGCCGACAAACGTAGGGCTGATCTCCTGACGGTTTGTGGATCCAGAACATACTCCCTGATGAAGGACCTTCAGCGCCAGAGAAGCCGGCGGACAAGACGTTCGAAGAGCTCAATAAGTTGATCTGAGAACACCCTAAACCGGCCAGATGTATGTACATGGCGAGACACCGGTTTTCCATGCACTGGCAGTGAGAAGGGCAAAGCGTTCCAGACTTCGTGGCAGATCTCAGGTGACTGGTGAGCCTATGTAAATTCCCAAATGCATGCAGAGGGGAGATGCTGCGAGACTTTTTTATTGAGGGCATCGGGCACGCTGGGGTTTTCAGGAAACTGATTGAGACCAAAGACTTGACCTTGGAGGCGGCGGCTATGATAGCCCAGACAATTATCTCAGGGGAGGAAGAGATCAGAATGATTTACGGCAAAAATCTTGGCTCAAATGCGGGAAACGACCAGGGAGTCAACATTGTTAATGCGGCACACAGTTCTCTCGGCAGACAAGGGCAATCGGACATGCCCCATCATGCAGTCAAACCCAAAGGAGGAATTCAACAGAGACAATGGCTAGCTGAACGGAGATTCATGCCATCGTAATGGACAATGCGGCCAGTAATGGGGCCATCAACACCTGTTAATGGTGCACTTAAGGGCAGTTACAGAGACAGTCAGAGATGATCGACTGGTAATGGACCTTTTGTTTCAAACAACGGGGTCTCCAGCTCATGCTGGAGGTGTGGAGGCAAACATCCAGCCAGAACTTGCAGGTATTAGCAATATACCTGCAGAAATTGCAACGTCAGCGGTCACTTGGAGCATATGTGCAGGAAGCCTGCAGCCAGGTTGATGTACAAGGTGGATGGGCCGATGTAAGCCCTATCAGGCCAAATGAATACTGGGGGAAATCGCTGGAAGCTGAAGTTCAGCGAGTTCATGTGGAGCACATATACAGTTCATATACCAGGACGCCACCGATAATAATGAAAGTGCTCCTCAATGGTATCCCAGTATTAATGGAACTAGACACAGGGGCCAGCCAGTCCCTGATGAATATCAAACAGTTCGAAAGGTTGTGGGTGTCCAAGGCCAGGAGGCCAAAATTATTGCCGATTGACATATACAAAGGAGATCATTCTGGTGCTAGGCAGCGCCACGGTAGTCGTGACCACAAAGATTCGGAGAACAGGTTTCCACTCTGGATTGTCCCGGGGGATGGTCCCGCACTACTGGGGAGGAGTTGGCTTGCTATCATTAATTGGAAATGGGGCGATGTCAATGCAATTTCTTCTGTGGAGCAGTATCATGCTCACAGGTCCTGGACAAATTTGACTCATTATTTCAACCCGGCATCGGCACTTTCATGGAGACCAAGGTAGCGATTCACATAAACCCGGACGCCAGGCCAGTACACTACAAGGCCAGAGCGATGCCGTACATGATGCGGGAAAAGATAGAATGCGACTTGGTCCGCCTACTGAGGGAAGACATCATCTCGCCAGGTGAATTCAATGACTGGGCAAGCCCGATCGTGCCGGTGCTCAAGGCGGATGGGTCGGTCAGGATATGTGGCGATTACAAGGCCGCCATCTATCGGGTGTCACTCCAAGACCAGTACCCGCTACCGAGAGCGGAGGACCTCTTTGCGACGCTATCCGGTGGCAAACTTTTTTCAAAATTGGACCTGACCTCAGCTTACATGACCCAGGAGCTGGCGAGTGAGGCAAAGAAGCTGACCACCATCATGACACACAAGGGGTTGTTTGAGTATAACAGATGCCTGTTCGGGATTCGTTCGGCTGTCGCGATCTTTCAGCGAAATATGGAAAGCCTCCTCAAATCGATTCCAAGTACGATGGTTTTTCAAGACGACATCCTCATCTTGGGTCACGATACTGAGGAACACCTCCACAGCCTGGAGGAGGTGATACGCAGACTGGACCGGGTAGTGCTGCGCCTGAAAAAGGCGAAGTGCGTCTTCTTAGCACCAGAGGTCGAATTCTTGGGGAGGAGGGTAGCAGCAGACGGGATCAGACCTACTGCGTCCAAAACGAAAGTGATCCAGAGAGCACCCAGACCCCGTAACACAACGGAGCTGCGTTCGTTCCGGGGCTCCTGAACTATTTTGGCAACTTTCTTCCCAAATTGAGCACGCTGTTAGAGTCACTACATGTGCTCCTATGTAAAGGTCGCAATTGGGTCTGTGGGGACAGCCAGGAAAGGGCTTTTGATAAAACACGCAATTTGTTATGCTCCAACAAGCTATTAACGTTATATGACCCGTGCAAGGAACTAGTTTTAACGTGTGATGCATCGTCCTATGTGGTCGGGTGTGTGTTGCAGCATGTGAATGCCAATGGTCAGTTACAGACGGTAGCTTATGCCTCCAGAAGTCTGTCCCAAGCAGAAAGAGGCTACAGATGGTCGAAAAGAAAGCGCTAGCATGTGTCTATGCAGTAAAAAAAATGCACCAGTACCTGTTTGGCAGGAAATTTGAGCTGGAGACAGATCACAAACCCCTAACGTCCCTGTTTGCCAACAACAAGGTCATAAATGAGAAAGCATCGGCCCGCATACAGAGGTGGGCATTTATGTTAGCCGCCTATGACTATACAATTCGGCACAGACCAGGCACTGAAAACTGTGCCGATGCACTCAGCAGGCTACCACTAGCAACTACTGAGGGGGCAGCTGAGCATGATGCTGAGATGGTCATGGCTGTTGAATCTTTCGAAAGCGAATGCTCACCTGCAACAGCCCGTCGGATTAAAGTCGGATTAAAGTCTAGACAAATAAAGACCCGCTACTGTCTTTCGTTGAGAAATGTGTCCTGAATGGGGACTGGGCAGCCACATACGGGGCATGACCTGAGGAGTTTAAACCATTTCATAGTCGCACATAGATGAACTCTCGATTCAGGCCGATTGCCTACTGTGGGGAAACCGAGTAGTCATACCCCAGAAGGGCAGAGAGGTGTTTATCAGCGAACTCCACAATGAGCACCCGGGCATTGTCATGATGAAGGTAATTGCCAGGTCACACCTTTGGTGGCCAGGGATAGGTGCAGACCTGGAACTTTGTGTTCGCAGGTGCAACACGTGTGCTCAGCTGGGCAACGCACCCAGGGAAGCCCCCTCAGCCCCTGGTCGTGGCCCGCCAAGCCATGGTCACGCATCCATGTGGACTACGCAGGTCCTTTCAAGGGAAAAATGTTTTTGGTTGTAGTAGACGCCGACTCCAAATGGATTGAGTGTGCCATTTTAAATTCAAGCACATCCTCTGTCACTGTAGAAAATCTACAGACAATGTTCGTCGCCCATGGTCTACCGGTTGTCTTGGTCAGCAACAATGGCCCGTGCTTCACAAGCACTGAATTCCAGGACTTCATGGCCGGCAATGGAATCAACCATGTCAGAACGGCAGCGTTCAAGCTGGCCTCAAACGGCCAGGCGGTACGAGCAGTGCAGATAATCAAACAGGGGATGCTCAGAATCCAAGGGGGTTGCCTACAAAGCCGCTTATCAAGCTTCCTGTTGGCCAATAGATCCCGACCACACTCGCTCACAGGGGTTCCACCCGCAGAGCTGCTAATGAAAAGGATGCTCTAAACCAGGTTATCCCTTTTACACCCAACTATGAAAGAAATTGTTGAGAGCAGTCGGCAGTCATAATGTGAGTACCATGACAGGAATGCGAGGGCGCAATGTATTGAAGTCAATGACCCTGTTTTTGTCCTTAATTATGCTGCAGGGCCCAAATGGCTTGCAGGCATTGTGATTGCCAAAGAGGGGAATAGGGTTTTGGTAGTTAAACTTACCAATGGACAAACATGTGGATCAAACTAAAAGGAGATTCAACAACCCCATAGAAGAAGCAGAGGAAGAACACGACGTAGAGTTTACTCCACCACAGGTGACCGAACAGTGGAACCAAGTGGAGGAGAGCCCAGTCACTGTGGGCAGTCCAGACAGGCCTGAGGCACAGCAAACAGCAGACACTCAGGCCAGCGCCTAACAACTGGAGCCCCAACTCAGGCGCTCTACAAGGGAGCGTAAACCACCAGAGAGACTTAACCTGTGATCCCAATAAGACTTTGGTGGGGAGGTGATTTCATATATTGAACTGTCATTGTAACCCATGTATAAGCTGATCTAAGTTGTATACCTTGAGAACACTGGCCACAGCGGGTGAACTTGTGGGAGACACTCCTAACCTGGACTTTCCGGTATAAAAGGGGAAGCTCCACCCAACGTCTGGCTCTTGAGGTCTTGGTAATAAAGGTAACTGGTCACAGAGTGATCTATTCTCAAATATGGGCCTCGTGTGCATTTATACTGTATAGTAAGGACATATTATCTGTGACAGCTGATTCTTTTGATATTCCAACTAATTTGCCTAAAACAACATTTCAGAATGTGTCTGCATGTTTGTCTGAGAGCTAACGCTTTGGGAATGAAATCTAACTGCACACAAACAGCATAATGGCCCAAATCTTGTTGGAATGGTGCATCTCGCAGCTTGCGCCATTAGTTAGACTTTTTCCTGCACCCTGCAGCTCAGAAATGTATCTTGCTGGAAGGGCTAGCTAATAACATCATGTTGAGATCAACAGGGTATCTGGCACCTCATTGAATGGGGGGACAATCAGGCTATTTCCTTAACCAATGAGATTTGAGGATTGAGAAACAGTGAATAAATGGAGGAGGAGGGTGCATTAGAGTCAAATCAGGGTACAGAAAGGAATAAAGAGCAGAAGAAAGATTGGATTAAGAGTCAAAAAAGACATAGAGCAAATGAGAAAAAAAAAATTCTATTTTTTCATTCTCCAAGAAGAATTTACTACATGCAGGAATGTGACTCAACAGTTTAAATGGTTTCTTTTCTGGGCCGGACTGTTTGATTGGCATTGCATTAGCAATAATCATGTTGTTAAAAGGGTCCTTACACTGTTATGTACCATCTCTAACTTTCTGCGGTGAGTTTAATTTGAATTTAATGTGCAAATCCAGCAAGTTCTCAAAGATAACGGGGAGACAAAGGCCAAGTTTGTGTGAAGCATATAATGGAGCGACGTAAATTAACCAGCAAGTTATGAAGATTCGCAACTCACAGCATATCTCTTCTTCGTCTGAATTTGCTAGACGATTTGTGCATTAATAACAGAGTGCCTAGTGAACTGAGTATTATTTTTCCAGCAAGATTTGTGCCATAATATCAATTAAACCAAAATCCCTTCAAGGCTAAGATAGATAAAAATCTCAAAATGTTACAATGGAATTAGTGTTATTACCCTTATGTGGACATGATGAGATTTCTGAACCTATTTTTAATTGTATAATTTAAATTTGGAATATACAGCTACAATGAAAATACATTTCCCATTTCACATGCCAGAGAGCATCAGAGCTGGTTTAAGAAGTCAAAACCTTGTACAATCTCCAGTGAAGCCAAATTTGGAATACTGCCTACAATTGTGGGCAGTGGGTGTTAGCCGTGGCTCAGTGGTTGCATTCTCACTCTGAGTCTGAAGGTCGTGGCTTCAAGCCCCTCTCCAAAGATTTCAGTACATATTCTAGGCTAACACTTCAGTGCATTACTGAGAGAGTGCTGCACTGTCGGAGGTGCTGTCTTTTGGATGAGATGTTCAACCGAGGCCTCGTTTGCACTCTCAGGTGGACGTAAAAGATCCAATGGCACTATTCTAAGAAGAGCAGTGCAGATCTCAGTGTGTTCTGGCCAATATTTAACTCTCCCACAACATCACTAAAAATAGTGTAACTCGTCATTTATCTCAGTGCTGTTTGTGGGAGCTTGCTGTGCACAAATTGGTTGCCGTGTTTCCCTACATTACAACAGTGACTTCATTTCAAAAGTATTTCCTTGGTTGTAAAACGATTTGGGAGACCCTAAATTTGTGAAAGCTGCTAAATAAATGCAAGTTTGTTCTTTCTTTCACCCTACCGTCAAAAAGGACAATGGAGAGAGCTGAATTGTAACCTTAGGGCTCTTAGAATCTCGACAAAACAAATCAATATACTATGCTGGTCATTATATTATATACTTTAAAGGTGCCATAATAGTGAGATTCTCAAAAATCAACTTCACAAAAATAAATGTCTTTATATAGCCCAGGGCCTGATGATCTGCATCCCAGAGTACTTAAGGAGGTGGCCTTGGAAATAGCGGATGCATTGACTGTCATTTTCCAACATTCCATAGACTCTGGATCAGTTCCTATGGAGTGGGGGGTAGCCAATGTAACCCACTTTTTAAAAAAGGAGCGAGAGAGAAAACAGGGAATTATAGACCGGTCAGCCTGACTTCGGTAGTGGGTAAAATGATGGAATCAATTATTAAGGATGTCATAGCAGCGCATTTGAAAAGAGGTGACATGATAGGTCCAAGTCAGCATGGATTTGTGAAAGGGAAATCATGCTTGACAAATCTTCTGGAATTTTTTGAGGATGTTTCCAGTTGAGTGGACAAGGGAGAACCAGTTGATGTGGTATATTTGGACTTGCAGGCGGCTTGCGACAAGGTCCCACACAAGAGATTAATGTGCAAAGTTAAAGCACATGGGATTGGGGGTAGTGTGCTGATGTGGATTGAGAACTGGTTGGCAGACAGGAAGCAAAGAGTAGGAGTAAATGGGTACTTTTCAGAATGGCAGGCAGTGACTAGTGGGGTACCGCAAAGTTCTGTGCTGGGGCCCCAGCTGTTTACATTGTACATTACTGATTTAGACGAGGGGATTAAATGTAGTATCTCCAAATTTGCGGATGACACTAAGTTGGGTGGCAGTGTGAGCTGCGAGGAGGATGCTATGAGACTGCAGAGTGACTTGGATAGGTTAAGTGAGTGGGCAAATGCATGGCAGATGAAGTATAATGTGGATAAATGTGAGGTTATCCACTTTGGTGGTAAAAACAGAAAGACAGACTATTATCTGAATGGTGACAGATTAGGAAAAGGGGAGGTGCAACGAGACCTGGGTGTCATGGTACATCAGTCATTGAAGGTTGGCATGCAGGTACAGCAGGCGGTTAAGAAAGCAAATGGCATGTTGGCCTTCATAGCGAGGGGATTTGAGTACAGGGACAGGGAGGTGTTACTACAGTTGTACAGGGCTTTGGTGAGGCCACACCTGGAGTATTGTGTACAGTTTTGGTCTCCTAACTTGAGGAAGGACATTCTTGCTATTGAGAGAGTGCAGCAAAGGTTCACCAGACTGATTTCCGGGATGGCGGGACTGACATATCAAGAAAGATTGGATAAACTGGGCTTGTATTCACTGGAGTTCAGAAGAATGAGAGGGGATCTCATAGAAACGTTTAAAATTCTGACGGGTTTCGACAGGTTAGATGCAGGAAGAATGTTCCCAATGTTGGGGAAGTCCAGAACCAGGGGTCACAGTCTAAGGATAAGGGGTAAGCCATTTAGGACCGAGATGAGGAGAAACTTCTTCACCCAGAGAGTGGTGAACCTGTGGAATTCTCTACCACAGAAATTTGTTGAGGCCAATTCACTAAACATATTCAAAAAGTAGTTAGATGTAGTGCTTACTACTTGGGGGATCAAGGGGTATGGCGAGAAAGCAGGAATGGGGTACTGAAGTTGCATGTTCAGCCATGAACTCATTGAATGGCGGTGCAGGCTCGAAAGGCCGAATGGCCTACTCCTGCACCTATTTTCTATGTTTCTATGTTTCGATGAAATATACTCAGCAAGACTTTTAAATGAGAAACCTTCTCTAAATTACCTACGAGGCACAAAATCTTTGAACACATTCACCCCTGGTTGCAAGAGAAACAAATTGTACTGTAAATTACCGTGATTTAAAAAAAAGCCAAATTCAGTTCAATGCGATGTGTAGAAAATATAAACATTAAGTTTGATGTATGAGATTCCGTGTGCCAGAAACATCTGCGGGTATTTTAAAATTCAGCATCATCTGCCTCACTGACTGACCGTCTGTCACTGCACTACTTAATGCAATGCAGTGCAGAATTATTCCCACCTGAGGATTGGCTGCAATGTTCCTATCTGCCACCATGGACAATCCAACATACCCAGAGGTAATTAAAGTGCCAATAACTGCACTCCATCACAGTGACCCTTGCGCATTCCAACAAGCTTAGACTAATGGCGTGCTTACTTGTTACAATGCAAGGCAAGCTCATTTATTCCAAAGCCAATTCACCTCTCCTATAGACCACAGCACAGAGTCATTGTTCTGAATTACTGCACTGTTTGGAAATGTCAGCTTTTCTCTGGGCAGTCTTCTCAGGCCTGCATTCTTTCCGATTTGAATGAGTAACTACATTACACTGTAAGGCTGCTACATTTCTCCAAAGGCTTTTTATCATGGTGGTTTGTTGTCCCACAAGGTCAGCAACAAAGCATTAAATAAGAATTCAGAAATAAGTTTCAAAAAGAAGATAGAGCAGGACTTGGTGAACTACATCACACTTTGTATCTGCAATCTCTGGAGCCTAATACTCCGTGTAGCTAATGCGCAGTGACAATTGGAAAAGAAAGCTGCTATCACCACTAACACACCTCAGATAAAACTCTTTTTTCCCTTATTATGAGCTCTGTAGGTGCAAATTTATTTTCAAAACTTGTCATCTTGAACAGTTCGCTCACAAACACATTTCTCTGCTAAGGAATGTCAATAATTGCTGATAAACCCGACCCTACCCCCACCCTCCACAAATTCCAATCTGCCCAACTCGCAGCCCTGGATCCTGGCCCGCATTAAGTCCCTATGTCCACGCGTCTATCAATCACATCCTCGCTGATTTACATTGGCTCCTTCTCTGCCAACATGTGAAGCTTAAAACCCTTGTCATCCCAATGAAATCCCTCCATGTTCTTGTCCCACATGGGCCATGTAGTCTCTACTGCAATTTTCGATCTGCTGACTCTGGTCTTTTGTGCATGCCCCTCTCCCTTCACTATGCCATTGATGTGGAATCTTCAGCACTGTTAGATATCCTATCTGGAACTCCCTCACAAAATTGCTGTATTTCTCCACTCCTCATTTAAATATCTTCTCGAAACTCAACTTTTCGATCTCCTTGCCTGATCTTTACATCCAAGGCTGACCACCTATTGTCCTCTCTATTTCCACCTGTGAGGCTACGTCGGGGCATTTATTATATTAAATATGCTACATAAGTGCAATTTGTTGCTGATACAATTCTGTGTTGGAGAAATCCAATATAAACTGTGGTACTAAAAGTAGTGAACAGATCTCTCCTATTGATCTGCCCCTGTTGTCTTCCCCTCCTTCCTATATTTTGGCCCATCCAATAATTTGTTGTTCTGCTTGACCACACTGTAATGTATGCACCTCTGAGCATGCTCACAGGTTTGTAGAGCTGTTGCATTGTGAGTGGTTTAGCAAATCACGTGCTGTTCACAAGACTCAATAAAACCCCAGTTCGTTGGGTCTAGATCATCCACGTTGAGATTAGCAGTTGTGAGCCCAGTGGATGAACTGGTAATGTGTAGAGTGTGATTGTTAAACCTTTGTCAATAAACCAACTAGTTCTTAATAGCAATGTGTTGCTATGAATTCTTAAGCAAAGAACCCATGAGGCAAATACATTATAAAATGGTCCCAATCAGTTAAAGAGAAAATGCAAGCCATCATGATGGCTCCGGAGCCAGAAAACATTACTGATTTACGATCTTTTTTAGGCATGGTCCAATATTATGCTTGTTTCCTTCCTGGACTAGCAACAGTGCTCGCAGCACTCCATTATTTATTGACGAAAAGTGTGCGTTCGATGTGGGACAAAGAGCAGCAGAATGCACACGACACATGCAAGCGACGCTTGAGCAGTAATGCATTTCTGCTCTTTTCGTCCATTATAATCTGACTGGTGAACTAAGGTTAGCATGTGATGCCTCTGGGTATGGCATGGGAGCAGTGATCAGCCATGTTATGAATGATGGGCAGGAAAAAACGGTTGCCTTTGCATCGTGTACGCTCAACAAAAGTGAACAAAATTATGCCCAGATTGAGAAAGGGGTTTTGGCAAATATATTTGGTATTAAAAAGTTTCACCAGTTTCTTTTGGGACACCAATTCATGCTCGTAATCGATCATAAACCGTTACTAGCTAACCTAGGCCCAAAAGTGGAAATTCCATCTATGCTGGCTTACACGATGCAAAGACGGTCTATTTTATTGTCTTAGTATGATTACAAAATCGAGTATCATACATCGAAGCAAAATTCAGTGGTGGATGCCCTTTTAAGGTTCTGAAATTGGCCACGAACAGACAATCTTTACTCTAGATGTAGTTGATGAGGACTTTCCAGTCACCGCCTCTGTTATTGCACAGCACACACAGAAAGATGCCACATTACAGCGGGCATTTGAACACACCCTGCGAGGGTGGTCTGAAGATCAGACGCATTTAGACAAAGGGATAAAGCCCTTTTATCATTGTCGGCACAAATTATCATGTGAGCAGGGATGTCTAAAATGGGGCCTAAGAGAAGTAATTCCCAGTGCATAATGGGCCAAAGTCTTGACGGAATTTCACGGTAAGCATATTGGGATCGTAGGCATAAAAGCGGTGGCCCGAAATTTTGTTTATTGGCCTGGGTTGAATAAAGACTTAGTACTTCTATCTGTCAAGACTGCATGGGCCATTCCAGCTAAAATGGTGATGCAAACATGGACTTGGCCAACGAGACCATTCCAAAGAATACATATTGATTTTTGTGAGAGGGGCAGTAATAATTTTCTGGTTCTAATCGATAGCAATTCGAAATGGCTGGAAGTACGGCATATGGAATCACAGAGCGTACATTGGCTGAATTATGGGATATTTTTGCAAGCCATGGCCTGACCGAAGAAATGGTGTCAGATAATGGGCCGCAATTTCAGTCTACGCAATTTGCGAATTTCGCCAGACACAACGGTACCAAACACATGTTGGGAGCACCAAATCATTCTGCTTTGAATGGTGCAGCTGAAAGATCGGTCAAGATTGTCAAGGATGCTTTGCGGACACAAGTTTTACAGACTGGATCATCGGTGAACATGAATGTTCTTTTCAAATACAGAACTACACCTCATTCTGTAACAAGGAACACATCTGCTGAATTATTGATGAAGCGTGGGCTGAGGACGCGTCTCAGTTTATTGCAACCAAACTTGTCTGATAAGGTAGAGAAGGCACAATCTGTGCAGAAACGTCATTATCATTCCAGTATAAAAGAGCGGTGCTTTCAGAAGGGTGATCAGGTCACAGTTCTCAGTCTGTTGTAAAGGGCAAGTCCTCGCAAATGGGACATTAGCACAACTATTTGGGTATGTGGCACCAAGCATTACCTGGTTAATATTGGTGAATACATCAGGAAGATTCACGTGGATCAAATGTTTCTAGCAAGTGATGCACCTTCAGTACCATAAGTAGATGATTATGAGTCTGACTTGGACGATGATCAGAGTGAGTTGGCAAGTCCAAGTACTTCAACGAACACAATGGTCACAACTCAGATGTGGCCGACTGAAGACAGTTCTGTGGGTATGGGACAATCTCGCAGAGGCACTGGGGCTAAAATTGCACTCCGATCAAAAAAGGGTCGCACCTACCGTTTTCTTTGATGTTTTACCACCCCAATAGTTGTGTCGGCGGCTAGAGGGAAATTCACCACTTCGAAAAATAATGAGCGGATTGTTGTTTGAGTCTGGAAGCGGCTCTACGCTGCTTTGTGGGGGTGGCGACAGTGATTGAGAGTCGATATTGAGCTGCTTCCAATTGACTGAAAATGAGGCAGCTGCTCTCTGGAGTTCTTAAACAGAAGGTCCTGCAGATAGGCGCACTGCATTCTGCTCTGAGGCTTGGAAAGGTTTGTTGCTTGGCAGACATGGCTGGTCAAGGAGCTTTCAGGAGGGCAACGAGATTCTCGGATGCGGAGCTAGAGATCCTTGTCCAGGCTGTAGAGGGAAGGAGGCGGCTCCTATTCCCGGAAAGAGGTAGAATGAGTCAAAAGGACTTTCGAGCTGTCTGGGCAGAGGTGGCTGTGGAGGTGTCAGGGACCTCTGTGCGTGACCGGACGGCCATTCAATGTAGGAAGAGGTTTAATGACATCACTCGAGTAGTCAAAGTGAGTACATGTTGCCACTAATGGTGACCTTCCATCTCTGAGTGTCTCCGTCACCAACTCTTGTTCACCGCCTTCACTTCTTAGTTAGTGAAGGACCATTTCATTGCTGAGCCACATATATGTAATTTAACAATAGTAACATTTGAATTACCCTTTCATTGAAATGTTGGTTTTGCATGTAATAAAGGACCACATACATTGATTGAGAATGTGTCACGACACTGCTAAGCACAAACCCTTCTTTGATTTGCAGTCTAAGATGGCACATAACAGCAGGGAGCAGCAGGGAACTGGTGGTAGGGAGGCAGAAGTCCAGCAGTTAAGTGACCCTGAGGAGAGGGTCCTTGGCCTCATCGGACCACAGGTTGCCTGCCCAATGGTCACAAGCATCGTAAGTCCTGCTGGGTGCAGCAGTGAATTAGTTCCCTTGATGCCATCCATCTGTCACTGCACAAACACCTATCTGTTAGGTGCAACATCCCCACTGACATCTGGGAGTCCCTGGCCCAAGACCGCCCTAAGTGGAGGAAGTGCATCCGAGAGGGCACTGAGCACCTCGAGTCTCAACGCCGAGAGCTTGCAGAAATCAAGCGCAGACAGCGGAAAGAGCGTGTGGCAAACCAGTCCCACCCATCCCTTCCTTCAACGGCTATTTTTCCCATCTGTGACAGAGTCTGCGGCTCTTGTGTTGGACTGTTCAGCCACCAAAGAACTCACTTCAGGAGTAGAAGCAAGTCTTCCTCGATTCCGAGGGACTACCTATGATGATGATGATGAAGAAGAAGGAATCTGTGCAACTTGGTTGCTGCATGGTGAAGCATGCGACTCACCCTCACAGAACCTTTCTACCATTTATGATTGCAGTTGATACGCCTAATGTGAGCCTTCCCCAAATGGACAGCCTTGACATGGACATTTCCGAAGAAGCAGATCCAAAGGGAGAGACACTTGAAAGCACCGGGTCACAGCCTCTTACACTCCCACGCCCCACCTCAGATACTGGGAGTATGCCGTAACAACACATTAGGTTAGGAGAGTGGTCTGCACAGGGGTGATGCAACGGGGACTAGTGGGCTGCTGCATGATGAAGGCCAAAGGGAACCTCGGGAGCCAGCTCTCCAGAGGGCGATTTCGCCCATCAGTTCTGCTCGAGAGGACTCAGATGAGCACCTTGACATAGTGGCTTTTGAGCAAAAGATGCAAGCCATGCATTCGCAGATGTTGGGGGCAATGTCAAGGGTGCCAGAGAGCCTGTCGGAAGTGGTGAGGAGCGTGGAGGGGTCTGCCTCCCGCATTGCAGACAGCTCTGCGCACACCATGGAGCCCATCATTGCCAGTGTGCAGATGCTGTTGGACTCCCAGAGTGACCGTATGGATCCCGCTCTCACAAATTGTGTCGTGAGCGATGTGGCAGCTGCCGTTACAGTACAGGCAGAAGTGACCCAACATCTCAATGCTGTATTGGAAAGGATGGCCGCTGGTGTGGAAGCTCAGAATGCTCTCACGCAGTCTCAGCTCGATGCCACGGAAATTCTGACTGCTGCCATCGTGGCTGGGTCTACCACAGTCCTCTGAGGATCTCACGGTGTCATGGCAGCCCACCCAACTGTGCTCAAGCAGATTGTTGCCGATGCTGAGGTGCTGCCCTGGCTGGGGGTGGGTGGGCACTGGGTTATTGGAGCAGGAACCTGCTGTGCTCTCTCATGATCACAGCATTCCTGAACCGAGCCCTGCCACTCCGTGATTGTCACCGGCTATGGCTTCATTGAACCAATCCAGACTGATGGCTCCAAGGCTGAGGTAGCACAGTCTACAGCCGGCCCTTCCAGGGCCAGAGCAGGTCAAGGGCATCAACCAAGGACATCTGTAGCTTCTACAGAGCAATCAGAGCAGCCTTCCCAAAGCCATGCTGCGGCCAGGGGGGAGACACTGCCGCGTAGTTGCAGAGTAGGTAGACGTAAGAGGGGTTATAAGCAAATGCACAAGTGTGATGGTAATGGTGATGGTTATTTTTTGCATGTTAATGCCCATTTTGTTATTTAACCTTATTACATAACATTAGAACATAATAATTAGGAACAGGAATAGGCCATTCAGCCCCTCGAGCCTGCTCCGCCATTCACTAAGATCATGGCTGAACTTCTACCTTAACTCCACTTTCCTGCACTGTCCCCATATCTCTTGATTCCCTTAATATTCAAAAATCTATCAATCTCTGTCTTGACTATATTCAGAGACTGAACCTTCACAGCCCTCTGAGGTAGAGAATTCCAAAAACTCACCATCATCTGAGTGAAGAAGTTTCTCCGAATCTCCGTCCTAAATGGTCGATCCCTTATTGTTATATAAATTCTTATCTGGATGTTGAATATTTGTGCAGGTCTATCATTTCAGCGTTGGGAATGAGGTGCAGAAAGGATCATTGCTTTGGGCACAGCCATGCACACAGGAGGGTGAATTTGCCAATCAAGTCAGTGGAAACGTGCAGCAAAGAGACGGTCTCGCACTTCCCTTGCAGGGTCAGGATGGTGACGCTGCCTCCTGCATGGCCGCCGACCCTCCTCCTCTTCCTCCTGTGCCCCCGGCTCCTGCGCCTCCTACCCCTGGTCCTCCTCATTAGCTGCGGCTTCATCGTCAGCTAAAGGCGGTCCTCTCATGAAGGCCAGATTGTGAAGCATGCAGCAGACAACGACGAATAGGGACACCCGGTCAGGCGAGCACTGCAGCAACTCCAGGCATCTGAACCGCTGTTTTCAGATTCCGATGGTCTGCTCAATGAAGCACCTGGCAGCCATATGAGACCCATTGTAGGATCGCTGCGCAGCAGTCGTTGGGTTGCGAAGGGGAGTCAGCAGCCAAGTCCAGAGTTGGTACCACTTGTCTCTAAGCAGCCTGCCGCATTCTTCATTTGGTGCATTAAACAAAGCTGGCACACCGCGGTGTCTGCCGTAGGATGAATGCACCGTGGCTGCTGCCGGGATACCGGGCATCAACTGCCATGATTAGGCAGTTGTGGTCACAGACCAGCTATACATTGAGGGAGTGGAATCCCTTGCGGTTTCAGAATATCTCTGGATTGTTGTGAGGCGTCCTCAATGCCACGTGGGTGCAGTCTATGGCACCCTGAGTCCTGGGGAAACTCGCTATCCTAAAGAAGCCAGTGTGCCGCTCCAACTGCCTCTCCCTGTTCATTGGGAATGAAATGTACTCCCTTCTCCTCGTATAAAAAGCATTGGTCACCTGGCGGATGGAGCAATGGGTCGAGAATTGCGAGATGTTGCAGATATCAGATGTAGCACTTTGAAAACAGCCAGTTGCATAGAAATTCAAAGCCAGGGTGACCTTTGATGTCACTGAGAGAGCTGTCCTCAGTTGAATTTGAGTCTGCAGAAGATTGCACAGCTCTGTTATGACCCTCTTATGGAATCTCAGTCTCCAGAAACACTGGTCATCTGTGAGGTTGAGATAAGAGAACTGTCTTCTGTACACCTTTGGCCAAGAGGACCTTCTGCCCCCATGTCTGTGGATTTGTCTGCCCCTCACACCTCCAGCATTCCCTACTGCCTCTTGATCCAGTGGTACCGGAGCCTCTGCCACCTGGTCCTCACAAGCAGCTGGCTCTTGCTCACCTTGCCTTCTCCTGTCCATCTCGCTCACCCTCTGCTGGGGATCTGCATCCCTGAACCTCCTCCTCGTGGCAAGCCCTTGGTTATCTCCCTCCCGGCCTCCGTCTCTACCTTGAGTCAGCTCGCCATCCCCAGGGCGTTCTCGATGTTGCTCAGCAATGACATCCGGGTCCCTGGGCCGCTGCTTCCCCATCTGTTGTTGGCAGTGCCGCCTTCTCCCGCGTGCCTCCCAGGCGCACAATGTGGCGGAGGTGTTCCGCTGCCAGCACCGAGCCCAGTTTTGGGAAGCACTGACCCACACTGGCAATAGAAGCTCCTATAGCTGCCTTATGTGCTGAAGATTAATGGAGAGCAGACACAATATGAAACAAATTGCTCCTTGAACAATGAACTTTGACAAAAAATGAACGTTGAAAAAAATTTGGCCGACAAAAATAAAATCGCGAAACTCATCACCCATTTAATTATCACAAGCGGTCAGGTTGCACCACACTCCACCAACAACCTAACCTGACTGTGGCCCCGACAAGCGTTGAGAAGCCCTTTTCAAGGCAATGTCACTTCCGAGGCGGGTCTTGGAAGGTGACGACGTCGATCGCTGTTGCGGGGCGGAAATGGAGCAAGCGGGATGGTGACCAATTCCGACTCTACCAAGGTGGAGGGCAATGACTCAAGTGACGGCGAATCCGCGCCAATTCATCGGTAAGTACTTACCATGCTATGGCCACCTTGGCCACGCCTCTTAAGGATTGGGGCAATTTCAACCCCCATGTATCTTCAAGGGGGAAGGTGGAGTTGGGGTTGAGTTGAGAAGATCGAAGAGAAAATGCAAACCAACTGGACAGGATATTGATAACTAGGAATATCAAGATCTTAGGAAGAAATTGAACAATAAGGGTTTCCAGGAAACTCAAGAGGATACAGGAAGATAGAAGTCAGGAATTTGGGCTACACGCACTGAAAACAAAAATTCCCCAAGACTGTCTTTTGAGTCAAATAAGAATATAGAAAAAGGGCATAGCCAGACAATTGCAAAGAAATGGAGGGCAGAGCAGGAGGAAGCTTAAAGCTTACAACAAGATACTCAAGCTCAGCAGTCAAATAAAACCTCAGTCAGTTGAGTCGAGGTCATCTACGATGAGGTATGTAGTTGTGAGCCTAGTGGATGAACTGGTAATGTGTAGTGAGATTGTTAAACCTTTGTTAATAAACCAACTAGTTCGTAATAGCAATGACTTGCTATGAATTCTTAAGCAAAGAACCCATGAAGCAAATACATTACACACACCATTGCTGATGTCATTTTCTGTTGAAATGTTGGTCTGTCTTTTTTCTCTTAAGATGCTGAGGGGCCTCATGTGTATTTCTACCATTTTGTTTTTGGTCCAAACATTCATAATTTTTCTTTTAATTGCTCTGACCTTGGTCCTTCTTTGCCACGTAACTTATTTTGTTCAGAGCATTTACCTTTGCTGCTCCAACTCCATTACAGCTAATCTTAAAAACATAGGAGTAGATTATTCAGCCCCGAGAGCCTGTTCCACTATTCTGTTAGATCATACACTTCACTCCATTTACCTACCGTTGAGCCACATCCGTTGATACCCTTACCTAACAAGCATTATTGATGCACAGCATCATTGGCCCAGTATCCATTGCTTTTTGGGGCAACAAGTTGCAAACTTCCAACATCCTTTGCACCAAAAAAGTGCTTCCCAAGCTCATTCCTGAATGACCTGGCTCTCATTTTAAGAGTGTGCCCTCTTGTTTTGGATTCCCCTACCAAAGGAACGAGCTTTATAGCTATCAATTTGGATCATTTTAAGCATCTCAATTACATCATTCCTCAATCTTCTCAACACAAAGGAATATAAGCCGAGTTTAACAATCCTTTTAAGACCTGGTATCATTCTGGTGAGGCTGAATGGCCTACTTCTGTTCCTAGTTCCTGAAGCCAGCTTCAGAAATGAAACCCCATATGCAGAGCAATAATCCTGACAAGTCAACTTAAAGCAGGAGTTTCTAAAACAGCTTTTACAATCAGCAAACATTGCCCATACAAACAACAGTTTTTTTTAAACATGAAGTTTAATTAGCAGCATCCCAGTTTCAGAGAACGAACCACCCCATGAACATTTGAACCCTCTCTAAAAGAAAATAAGCCCAAAACATCGAAAAACAAACAATTTAAAGATGATGAACACTTGGCAAACCAATAATCAGTTAACAGCTGAATGCACAGATAACAAATTATAATCATGAAGCATGTAAAAATAACTATTATATAGAGCTGGTGACAAATTACTAATTAGGTAATATTACAATGAATTGCTAATTGGGTATTTGTTCTGAGAAATTGTTTAACCCTGCCTCCTAATTTTACAACTTGCAAAGTGTGGCCATATATTATGAAAGAAAGATGATTCAAGTTATAAATAGAAACATGCATTAAAAATGAATTTGTTTACAGGATTTTATTTACTTATGTGGAGCTCAGATGACTACAAGTTGCAAGTGTTTTACATTCCAGAAGATAGGTTCTCACATGCAGTTTCTACTTAAATCTAAACACGTAACATTTTTGAGACAATATTAAACTTCAGCTTAACACATAATTCCTTGGGATATAATCTTCAGCATCAAATATGATTATGTCAAAGGAAACCTGATTCCTCCACATCATCACCATTTTCTTGTATTCCCCTTGCCCAGGACACTCACTGTTCCCAGTCAAGTTCTATAGATGACCCTCTGCCATCTATTCTGACAAATCTTGATGTCACTTTATCCTGATAAAGTTTTGCTGGCATTATTGATGCGACTTTGTAATGATAGTCAAGTGCATTAAGAAGCTGACTGCACCTTCTGACCTGAAAACCTTTGTACAATGGACAGCGACATGTTATCGTGTGACACGGCAGATCAGCACACAATCAATACACGTGGACTTCAGGCAGGCAGAGGGGAGGCTGGATGAGCACTCGTGTTGCCCGCCGCATGTCAACGCCGAGAGGCCCTTCCAAGTTGTGAGCCAGGTCCCATTTCAATATTAGTTCAATCCACTGCTCACAGGCAGCTAGCCAACCGATGGTTTGGGAGTTTGGGAGGGGGGGGGGCGGGGGTGGTGGCATTGGGTGATGGCGAGAAATTCCAGTAGCCTTAATATTGAGCCAAGGTGTAAATTTTACTCTCCATGGTTGTGGGGCCGGGGAGGAGGGTGTGTGTGTGTGTGAGGGGGGAGGGGAGGGGGTTACGGGCCAAAAGATTGTTACGGGGTCAGGAGTTACATTCATGTTCATCCTAGCCCCACAGGAATTCAAAACATACTAAAAACTTACCTGGTGTTTTGAGCAGCCTGCAACAATCTATTTCAGGACTGCTGGTTGGACCGCTCAAAGCCTTCTACTAGTGGGCATAACTATCAAATTGTGACAGGGTTCAATGTAAATCATCGGACTCCAATTGGCATACTGAAATGAGACTTCGGCATCCACTTGGAAGCCGAATCCAATATGATATCAGGCGGGTAAAAGCGATTAGTTTATTGCGGCGATTTCCGGGGAACAAGGTGCCACGTAAAAGGTTACTGCACAAGATAAAAGTTCACGGGGTTGGGGGTAATATATTAGCATGGATAGAGGATTGGCTAACGAACAGAGAACAGAGAGTCGGGATAAATGGGTCATTCTCGGGTTGGTAATCGGTAGCTCGTGGGGTGCCGCAGGGATCAGTGTTGGGACCCCAACTATTTACACTCTATATTAACGACTCAGAAGAAGGGACTGAATGTAATGTAGCCAAGTTTGCTGATGATACAAAGATGGGAGGAAAAGCAATGTGTGAGGAGGACACAAAAAAATCTTCAAAAGAACATAGACAGGCTAAGTGGGCAAAAATTTGGCAGATGGAGTATGTTGGAAAGTGTGAGGTCATGCACTTTGGCAGAAAAAAAATCAAAGAGCATGTTATTATCTAAATGGAGAATGATTGCAGTACAGCAGGACCTGGGGGTACTTGTGTATGAAACACAAAACGTTAGTATGCAGGTACAGCAAATGATCAGGAAGGCCAATGGAATCTTGGCTTTTATTGCAAAGGGGATGGAGTATAAAAGCAGAGAAGTTTTGCTACAGTTATACAGGGTATTGGTGAGGCCACACCTGCGTGCAGTTTTGGTTTCCATATTTACGAAAGGATATACTTGCTTTGGAGGCAGTTGAGAGAAGGTTCACTAGCTTGATTCCGGAGATGAGGAGGTTGAGTAGATTGGGCCTCTACTCATTGGAATTCAGAAGATTGAGAGATGATCTATCGAAAGGTATAAGATTATGAGGGAGCTTGACAAGGTGGATGCAGAGAGAATGTTTCCACTGATGGGGGAGACTAGAACTAGGGGGCATAATCTTAGAATAAGGGGCTGTCCATTTAAAACTGAGATGAGGAGAAATTAATTTTTCAGAGGCTTGTAAATCTGTGGAATTTGCTGCCTCAGAGAGCTGTGGAGGTTTGGACATAGAATAAATTTAAGACAGAGATAGACAGTTTCTTAACAAATAAGGGGTTATGGGAGACAAAGGGAAATAGAATGGGGCAGAAGCAAAAGATAGAAAGAAGAAAAGTAAAAGTGGAGGGCAGAGAAACCCAAGGCAATAATCAAAAAGGGTCACATTGCAGCAAAATTCTAAAAGGATAAAGTATGTTAAAAAGACAAGCCTGAAGGCTCTGTGCCTCAATGCGAGGAGTATTCGTAATAAGGTGGACGAATTAACTGCGCAGGCAGCAATTAATGAATATAATATAATTGGCATCATGGAGACATGGCTCCAGGATGACCAAGGCTGGGAACTCAACATCCAGGGGTATTCAACATTCAGGAAGGATAGACAGAAAGAAAAAGGAGGTGGGGTAGCATTGCTGGTTAAAGAGGAAATTAATGCAATAGTAAGGAAGGACATTAGCTTGGATGATGTGGAATCTGTATGGGTGGAGCTGCAGAATATTAAAGGGCAGAAAACGCTCGCGGGAGTTGTGTACAGACCACCAAACAGTAGTAGTGAGGTTGGGGACAGCATCAAACAAGAAATTAGGATGCGTGCAATAAAGGTACAACAGTTATCATGGGTGACTTTAATCTACATATAGGTTGAGCTAACCAAACTAGTAGCAACACGGTGGAGAAAGATTTCCTGGAGTGTATTAGAGATGGTTTTCTGGACCAATATGTGTGAGGAACCAACTAGAGGGCTGGCCATCCTAGACTGGGTGATGTGTAATGAGAAAGGACTAATTAGCAATCTTGTTGTGCGAGGCCCTTGGGGAACAGTGACCATAATATGGTAGAATCCTTTATTAAGATAGAGAGTGACACAGTTAATTCAGAGACTATGGTCCTGAACTTAAGGAAAGGTAACTTTGATGGTATGAGGCATGAATTGGCTAGAATAGACTGGCAAATGATACTTAAAAGGTTGATGGTGGATAGGCAATGGCAAACATTTAAAGATCACATGGATGAACTTCAACAATTGTACATCCCTGTCTGGAGTAAAAGTAAAACGGGGAAAGTGATTCAACTGTGGCTAACAAGGAAAATTAAGGATAGTGTTAAATCCAAGGAGGAGGCATATAAATTGTCCAGAAAAAGCAGCAAACCTGAGGACTGCAAGAAATTTAGAATTCAGCAGAGAAGGACAAAGCATTTAATTAAGAGGGGGAAAATGAAGTATGAGAGGAAGCTTGCCGGAACATAAAAACTGATTGCAAAAGCTTCTATAGATATATGTGAAAAAAAAAGATTAGTGAAGACAAATGTAGGTCCCCTGCAGTCAGATTCAGGTGAATTTATAACGGCGAACAAAGATATGGCAGACCAGTTGAACAAATTTGGATTTGTCTTCACGAAGGAAGACACAAATAACATACCGGAAGTACTAGGGGACCGAGGGTCTAGTGAGAAGGAGGAACTGAAGGATATCCTTATTAGGCGGGAAATTGTGTGAGGGAAATTGATGGGATTGAAGGCCGATAAATCCGTGGGGCCTGATAGTCTGCATCTCAGAGTATTAAGGAAGTGACCCGAGAAATAGTGGATGCATTGGTGATCATTTTCCAACAGTCTATCGACTCTGGATCAGTTCCTAGGGACTGGAGGGTAGCTAATATAATACCACTTTTTTAAAAAGGAGGGAGAGAGAAAATGGCTAATTATAGACCAATTAGCCTGACTTAAGAAGTTGGGAAAATGTTGGAATCAATTATTAAAGATGAAATAACCACGCATTTGGAAAGCAGTGACAGGATCGGTCCAAGTCAACATGGACTTATGAAAGGGAAATCATATTTGATAAATCTTCTGGAATTTTTTGAGGATGTAATTAGTAGAGTGGACAAGGGAGAACCAGTGGATGTGGTGTATTTGGACTTTAAAAATGCCTTTGACAAGGTCCCACACAAGAGATTGGTGTGCAAAATTAAAGCATATGGTATTGGGGTAATGTACTGACGTGGATTGAGAACTGGCTGGCAGACAGAAAGCAGAGAGTGGGAATAAACGATTCCTTTTCAGAATGGCAGGCAGTGATTAGTGGGGTGCCGCAGGGCTCAGGGCTGGGACCACAGCTATTTACAATATACATTAATGATTTGGATTAAGGAATTGAGTGTAATATCTCCAATTTTGCAGATGACACTAAACTGGGTGGCGGTGTGAGCTGTGAGGAGAATGCTAAGAGGCTGCAGGATGACTTGGACAGGTTAGGTGAGTGAGCAAATACATGGCAGATGCAGTACAATGTGGATAAATGCGAGGTTATCCAATTTGGGGCAAAAACACAAAGGCAGAATATTATCTGAATGGTGACAGATTAGGAAAAGGGGAGGTGCAACGAGACCTGGGTGTCATGGTACATCAGTCATTGAAAGTTGGCATGCAGGTACAGCAGGCGATGAAGGCGACAAATGGTATGTTGGTCTTCATAGCTAGGGGTTTTAAGTATAAGAGCAGGGATGTCTTACTGCAGCTGTACATGGCCTTGGTAAGGCCTCACCTGGAATATTGTGTTCAGTTTTTGTCTCCTAATCTGAGGAAGGATGTTCTTGCTATTGAGGGGGTGCAGCGAAGGTTCACCAGACTGATTCTCGGGATGTCTGGACTGACATATGAGGAGACACTGGATCGACTGGGCCTTTATTCACTGGAGTTTTGAAGGTTGAGAGGGGATCTCATATCAACATATAAAATTCTGACAGGACTGGACAGGCTAGATGCAGGAAGAATGTTCCCGATGTTGGGGAAGTCCAGGACCAGGGGACACAGTCTAAGGATAAGGGGTAAATCATTTTGGACCGAAATGAGGAGAAACTTCTTCACTCAGAGTGTTGTTAAACTGTGGAATTCCCTACCACAAATAGTTGTTGATGCCAGTTCATTGGATATATTCAAGAGAGAATTAGATATGGCCCTTACGGCTAAAGAGATCAAGCGGTATGGAGAGAAAGCAGGAAAGGGGTGCTGAGGTGAATGATCAACCATGATCTTATTGAATGTTGGTGCAAGCTCGAAGGACCGAATGGCCTACTCCTGCACCTATTTTCTATGTTTCTTTATTTATATAGAGTACGGGCAGGAAAGTGGACCTGAGTCCATGTTCGGATCAGCCAAGTTCGCATAAAATGACGGAGCAGGCACAAGGGGCCATATGGCCTTCTCCTGCTCCTAGTTCTTAAGTTCTTAAACTATCTCCTCATACTTGCTGGGTTGCTACATTGTACAAGAATTGGAAATAACTCACTCTGAACCTGTCAAAATGTTTTTAAAAGGCAATGGAATGAAAAAAAGAACACAGAACATTTGAAGCCAGCTCCCGAACACACCATTCAGCAACTGATCAAACCTTTCCTGTTCTGTCTGACTGCATCAACTGAAGACTCAATTAAAATGGAAAATTTAAATCTAAAGCGTTAAGAATGCAGCTATTGTTCCATTCCAAAAATCTATTATTCAGAATGTATCATTCCCAGCAAAAGCCAAGTAGGCAAGTAACCTAGCAAGCAGTTGGAAAGGCTTTAAAGATAATTTGGATCAATTTTGAGACTGTTCCATTGAGCAGTCATGAGCTATCAGAACTATTTCACTAATCATCTGAAAGAGTGGCACTGAAAATATTTGATTGTCTTCAGTTGGAGACTGATGAGGACAAAACTGATAGAGGTTGTTGTTGTTTTTCCTAAAAAGAACAATATATTTAGAAATGCTATATATTCAATATTCAAGATCAAAATCCAACAGAAATTATGGAGCTGTACATAATGAATCTCCACACCTTTGGTAAAGCACGTAGCTATGGGAATTTAGACAAAATTCTAATTAGAAACAGAATTATTATTGGCATACACAGCAATAGCACTCGAAGATTTTTATCAAAACTAAAACTGACATAAAAATCTTTTCCCAATATATGAAAAGCTAGTGAATTAAAAGCAAAGCACAACAGCTGATATATTACTCTACAGCAGAGATGAGCAGAGCCATGATTGGATACTGGAAGCTCTGTTAAATCAATAGCCTTGAAATTCCGGTCTCCTTGATGGTTTTGACTGCCCTTCTGCCTGGCCATTGGATGCGGGCTTAAACGGGGCAGATGAGATGTGCTTGATCCCATTGCCGGTCATAGAAACATAGAAACATAGAAAATAGGTGCAGGAGCAGGCCATTCAGCCCTTCTAGCCTGCACCGCCATTCAATGAGTTCATGGCTGAACATGAAACTTCAGTACCCCCTTCCTGCTTTCTCGCCATAACCCTTGATCCCCCGAGTAGTAAGGACTTCATCTAACTCCCTTTTGAATATATTTAGTGAATTGGCCTCAACTACTTTCTGTGGTAGAGAATTCCACAGGTTCACCACTCTCTGGGTGAAGAAGTTTCTCCTCATCTCGGTCCTAAATGGCTTACCCCTTATCCTCAGACTGTGACCCCTGGTTCTGGACTTCCCCAACATTGGGAACATTCTTTCTGCATCTAACCTGTCTAAACCCGTCAGAATTTTAAACGTTTCTATGAGGTCCCCTCTCATTCTTCTGAACTCCAGTGAATACAAGCCCAGTTGATCCAATCTTTCTTGATAGGTCAGTCCCGCCATCCCGGGAATCAGTCTGGTGAACCTTCGCTGCACTCCCTCAATAGCAAGAATGTCCTTCCTCAAGTTAGGAGACCAAAACTGTACACAATACTCCAGGTGTGGCCTCACCAAGGCCCTGTACAACTGTAGCAACACCTCCCTGCCCCTGTATTCAAATCCCCTCGCTATGAAGGCCAACATGCCATTTGCTTTCTTAACCGCCTGCTGTACCTGCATGCTAACCTTCAATGACTGATGTACCATGACACCCAGGTCACGTTGCACCTTCCCTTTTCCTAATCTGTCACCATTCAGATAATAGTCTGTCTCTCTGTTTTTACCACCAAAGTGGATAACCTCACATTTATCCACATTATACTTCATCTGCCATGCATTTGCCCACTCACCTAACCTATCCAAGTCACTCTGCAGCCTAATAGCATCCTCCTCGCAGCTCACACTGCCACCCAACTTAGTATCATCCGCAAATTTGGAAATACTGCATTTAATCCCCTCGTCTAAATCATTAATGTACAATGTAAACAGCTGGGGCCCCAGCACAGAACCTTGCGGCACTCCACTAGTCACTGCCTGCCATTCTGAAAAGTACCCGTTTACTCCTACTCTTTGCTTCCTGTCTGACAACCAGTTCTCAATCCACGTCAGCACACTACCCCCAATCCCATGTGCTTTAACTTTGCACATTAATCTCTTGTGTGGGACCTTGTCGAAAGCCTTCTGAAAGTCCAAATATACCACATCAACTGGTTCTCCTTTGTCCACTTTACTGGAAACATCCTCAAAAAATTCCAGAAGATTTGTCAAGCATGATTTCCCTTTCACAAATCCATGCTGACTTGGACCTATCATGTCACCATTTTCCAGATGCACTGCTATGACATCCTTAATAATTGATTCCATCATTTTACCCACTACTGAGGTCAGGCTGACCGGTCTATAATTCCCTGTTTTCTCTCTCCCTCCTTTTTTAAAAAGTGGGGTTACATTGGCTACCCTCCACTCCATAGGAACTGATCCAGAGTCAATGGAATGTTGGAAAATGACTGTCAATGCATCCGCTATTTCCAAGGCCACCTCCTTAAGTACTCTAGGATGCAGTCCATCAGGCCCTGGGGATTTATCGGCCTTCAATCCCATCAATTTCCCCAACACAATTTCCCGACTAATAAAGATTTCCCTCCGTTCCCCATCCTTACTAGACCCTCTGACCCCTTTTATATCCGGAAGGTTGTTTGTATCCTCCTTAGTGAATACCGAACCAAAGTACTTGTTCAATTGGTCTGCCATTTCTTTGTTCCCCGTTATGACTTCCCCTGATTCTGACCTGCAGGGGACCTACGTTTGTCTTCACCAACCTTTTTCTCTTTACATACCTATAGAAACTTTTGCAATCCGCCTTAATGTTCCCTGCAAGCTTCTTCTCGTACTCCATTTTCCCTGCCCGAATCAAACCCTTTGTCCTCCTCTGCTGAGTTCTAAATTTCTCTCAGTCCCCAGGTTCGCTGCTATTTCTGGCCAATTTGTATGCCACTTCCTTGGCTTTAATACTATCCCTGATTTCCCTTGATAGCCACGGTTGAGCCACCTTCCCTTTTTTATTTTTACGCCAGACAGGAATGTACAATTGTTGTAATTCATCCATGCGGTCTCTAAATGTCTGCCATTGCCCATCCACAGTCAACCCCCTAAGTATCATTCGCCAATCTATCCTAGCCAATTCACGCCTCATACCTTCAAAGTTACCCTTCTTTAAGTTCTGGACCATGGTCTCTGAAATTACTGTTTCATTCTCCATCCTAATGCAGAATTCCACCATATTATGGTCACTCTTCCCCAAGGGGCCTCGCACAATGAGATTGCTAATTAATCCTCTCTCATTACACAACACCCAGTCTAAGATGGCCTCCCCCCTAGTTGGTTCCTCAACATATTGGTCTAGAAAACCATCCCTTATGCACTCCAGGAAATCCTCCTCCACCATATTGCTTCCAGTTTGGCTAGCCCAATCTATGTGCATATTAAAGTCACCCATTATAACTGCTGCACCTTTATTGCATGCACCCCTAATTTCCTGTTTGATGCCCTCCCCAACATCCCTATTACTGTTTGGAGGTCTGTACACAACTCCTACTAACGTTTTTTGCCCTTTGGTGTTCTGCAGCTCTACCCATATAGATTCCACATCATCCAAGCTAATGTCTTTCCTAACTATTGCATTAATCTCCTCTTTAACCGGCAATGCTACCCCACCTCCTTTTCCTTTTATTCTATCCTTCCTGAATGTTGAATACCCCTGAATGTTGAGTTCCCAGCCCTGATCATCCTGGAGCCACGTCTCCGTAATCCCAATCACATCATATTTGTTAACATCTATTTGCACAATTAATTCATCCACTTTATTGCGGATACTCCTTGCATTAAGACACAAAGCCTTCAGGCTTGTTTTATTAACACCCTTTGTCCTTTTAGAATTTTGCTGTACAGTGGCCCTTTTTGTTCTTTGCCTTGGGTTTCTCTGCCCTCCACTTTTCCTCATCTCCTTTCTGTCTTTTGCTTTTGTCTCCTTTTTGTTTCCCTCTGTCTCCTTGAATTCCTTGAATTCAGCACTGGTTAAACACGGCCCATTGTCACTGACAAGGACATCAGGCAGGCCATGCATGGCGAACATGGCTCATAGGCTTTCAATGGTGGTAGTGGGTGAGCTTACAGACATTATTACACACTCAATCATTTTGAATAAGTATCCACAACAACGAAAAATATTTTGCCTAGAAATGGGCCCGCAAAGTCAATGTGGATACAAGGCCACGGTTTGGAGGGCCATGACCACAAACTTAGCGGTGCCTCCCTGGGTGCATTGCTCAGTTGAGAGCAAGTGTTGCATTGGCGCATGCTTGACTCCAAATCTGAGTCGATGCTGGGCCACCACACATGGGATCTGGCTATAGCTTTCATCATTACTATGCCTGGGTGGGTACTGTGTAGGTCGCATATGAACATTTCCCTGCCTTTCATCGGTAAAACCACACGATTACCCCACAAAAGACAGCCCGCCTGTATGGACATTTCAACTTTGCGCTGCTGGAACGGCTTGATCTCTTCATGCATCTCTGCTGGGACGCTGGACCAGCTCCCATGGAGGACACAGTTTTTTACAAGGGACAGTAAAGCATCCTGGCTGGTCCAGGTCCTGATCTGGCGGGCCGTAACGGGTGACTTTTCATTTTCAAATGCATCCATCACCAAGAGAAAATGTGCAGGCTGTGCCATTTCCACCCCAGTGGTGGGCAATGGTAGCCGACTGAGAGCATCAGCGCAGTTCTCTGTGCCTGGTCTGTGGTGGATTACATAGTTATAAGCAGACAGTGTAAGCGCCCATCTTTGGATGCAGGCAGAGGCATTGGTATTAATCCCTTTGCTCTCTGAGAATAGTGATATGAGCAGCTTATGGTCAGTTTCTAACTCAAACTTGAGACCAAACAGATACTGGTGCATTTTTTTCACCCCGTAAACGCATGCCAGAGCTTCTTTTTCAATCATGCTGTTGGCCCTTTTCTGCCTTGGACAAACTCCTGGATGCATAGGTGACCGGTTGCAATATTCCCAATTCGTTTGCTTGTTGTAACACACACCTGACCCCGTACGAAGACGCATCACAAGCTAGCACTAAACGTTTACATGGGTTATACAGAACAAGCAGTTTGTTGGAACAAATCAGATTTCTGGCTTTCGCAAAAGCAGCCTCTTGTGATTTCCCCCATACCCAGTCATCTCCCTTGCGTAGCAGCACATGTAGGGGTTCTAGCAAGGTGCTTAACCCGGATAGGAAATTACCGAAATAGTTGAGGAGCCCCAGGAACAACCACAGCTCCGTCACATTCTGTGGTCACGGCGCGTTCTTAATGCCCTCTGTCTTGGTGTCAGTGGGTCTGATGCCACGATTCTTCTCCCTAAGAACTCGACCTCTGGCGCCAAGAAAACTCACTTCGAGCGTTTCAAGCTGAGTCCCACGTGATCTAGCCGACTTAGAACCTCTTTCAGGTTCTTCAAGTGTTCGATGGTGTCCCAACCTGTGACCAGTATGTCGTCCTGGAAAACCACGGTGCGCGGAACTGACTTCAGCAGGCTCTCCATGTTCCTTTGAAAAATTGGCGCGGCCGTACAAATCCCAAGCGGGCATCTATTGAAAATGAACAGACGTTTGTATGTGTTGATGCAGGTGAGGCCTTTCGAAGATTCTGCCAGCTCCTGCATCATGTAGGCCGAGGTCAGGTCCAATTTGGTGAATGTCTTTCCTCCAGCCAGGGTCGCAAATAGATCATCTGCCTTGGGTAGCATGTACTGGTCCTGTAGCGAAAAACGGTTAATCGTTACTTTATACTCCCCACAAATTCTGACCGTGCCATCGCCTTTGAGAACTGAAACAATCGGACTGGCTCACTCGTTGAACTCCACCGGCGCGATGATGCCTTCTCGCTGCAGCCTGTCCAGCTCAATTTCCACTTTCTCTCGCATCATATATGGCACCAACCATGCCTTGCGGTGGATGGGTCGTGTACTGGGAACAAAGTGGATCTGCACCTTCACCCCCGAGAATCTTCCGATGCCTGGCTCAAACAACGACGGGAACTTGCTTAGAACCTGGGCACATGAGGCGTCGTCGATGGACGAAAGCGCTCGGATGTCATCCCAGTTCCAGCAGATTTTTCCCAGCCAGCTTCTGCCGAACAGTGTGGGGCCATCTCCTGGTACAATCCATAGTAGGAGTTCATGCACTGCTCCATCATAGGAGACTTTTACTACTGCGCTGCCAATTACAGGGATCAGCTCTTTAGTGTAAGTTCTTAGCTTGGTATGAATGGGGCTAAGCTTGGGCCTGTGTGCCTTGTTGCACCAGAGCCTGTCGAAGGCCTTTTTGCTCATGATAGACTGTCTCGCATCCGTGTCCAGTTCCATGGATACTGGAATTCCATCCAGTTCGAATTTTAGCATGATCGGTGGACATTTTGTGGTGAAGATGTGTACCCTGTACACTTCTGCCTCCTCGGTTCGAGTCTCTAGTTCATCCTGATCCGCCATGGATTGATCCTCCTCTGCAACGTGGTGGTTTGCAGGGTTTGCAGCTCATCTGCACGTTCGCTGGAGGTGTCCCATTGTTCCACAGCCTTTGCATGCATAGTTTTTGAAGCTCGATGATCACCTACGCAGTGCCAACAAGGTGTTAACTGCCTCGCATTAATGTTTGATGGAGGACTCTGAGTCACCTGAGGCCGTGCAGCTGCAGGCGTGTACATTCTGCCATATGCATTCCTGCCTGAAAATGATGTTACTTTGTGTACAGTACTTGCCGAAACCTCTTTATGTTGCGAAATTTGTTTGGTGTTATCGTTGGTGGACATAAATGCCTCGGCTATCGTTATGGTTTTGCTCAGGTTCGGTATTTCAACAGTCAATAGTTTGCGAAGGATAACCTCATGGCACAAAGTAGTCTCTTAGCATTTGCTCCAAGGAATCCATCGAATTCGCAATGTCCTGCAAGGCGCCTTAGTTGGGTGACATAGCTCGCCACTTCCTGGCCTTCAGACCGTTGACATGTGTAAAATCGATACCTTGCCATCAGAACGCTTTCCTTCGGATTTAGGTGCTCCCGGACCAGCGTACACAGTTCTTCATACAATTTGATTGTTGGTTTCACCGGAGCTAGAAGGTTCTTCATGAGGCCATAGGTTGTTGCTCCACAGACGGTCACCCTTCGTTTGGCAGCGTTCTCATCCCCTTCCAGCTTGTTGGCCACAAAGTATTGGTCGAGTCGCTCCACAAAGGCCTCCCAATCGTCCCCTTCTGAGAATTTCTCAAGGATACCAATGGTTCTCTGCATTTTCACATGATTGTTCGTTATCTCGTCGCTAGTTGTTATGCTCATAACAAAGTAATGTAACTGGGTACTGTAGACATGAGTAAGTGTGACCTTAGCTCCTTTATTCAAACTCCAGAATGCTGGTACAGCATGGGAGGCCTGCTTATATACAGTGCTCCCATGGGATGCTGGGATCCCTTGGGACTCCAACAGGTAAGCCCTCTGGTGGCTGTATGATACTGGTTACACAGGGTTGCATACAAACACCTGTTACATTTCTAACTTTTTCCAGCTCTGACAAAGGGTCACAGACCTGAAACGTTAACTCTGTTTCTCTCCACAGATGCTGCCTGACCTGTTGAGTATTTCCAGCATTTTCTATTTTTATTTCAGATTTCCTTTGTCATCCATAAGGATGTGACTGAAGCAACAACCTAGCACTTTGCAGCACTGTGGATTGGTCGACCAATACAGGATGCCACCTGGAGAGAAGTTCATTCTGGGGTTAAAGCAAAGCAGCTGGTGAATGAACAAGCATCCGCAGTATTTTGCTTTTGTTTGAAAAAAATCCAGTGAATTTTTGGAATGAATATCTGCATCAGTTTTCTCCAAAGTTAGCAGATATAACTGTTCCTTCTTGTGATCTATTGAAGACCCGATTGACATCACCAGAGACTGTCACCATGGCAAGTGTCTCGAGGAGGAAAGAAAAAAAATCACCTCTTATCACCAGTACTACGATCCTTTGTCATCCGTAAGGATGTGACTGAAGCAACAACCTAGCACTCTGCAGCACTGTGGATTGGTCGACCAATACAGGATGCCACCCGGAGAGAAGCTCATTCTGCGGTTAAAGCATAGCAGCTGGTGAATGAACAAGCATCCCAGCTGCATGTTCAAGGGCTGAAGCAAGTCAATATTGCTCTCTTATACAGAGCAAGTGGAGAAACTGAAATCACTTCCTGTACAAGGCAAGCGTGATTATCAGCCAAATGGTTTTCTCTTGCAGTTTCAAAACACTTGAGCGCCTATTAGCAGAAAAGGCTTGATGCTGATTTGAGGGCACTGGGGAAATTATTAATAGATAATAAATTCAACAAGGAATCGGTGTCTGTGTGATATCCTGCAGAAACATACTCTTGAGTGATTATGGATGGCACATGTGGGAAATAAAGAACTTCTATTTTGTTGTGGCATTACATTTTTTAAGTCTGCTGCTTTATGATACAAGTAAATGAGGAAGTATTTTCCGCCATACAAAAGGAAAATACTGCAGATGCTGGATTCGGAAATAAAAACAGAAAATTCTGGAAATCTCAGCGGGTCAGGCAGCATCTGTGGAGAGAAACAAAGTTATTGTTTCAGGTCTGTGACCCTTCGTCAGAACAGTTCTTCTTGCTTTTTAAACAGTAATTGTTGTTTATATGTTGTCCTTAATGCATTTGTGAGCGTCGGCTGTGGCTCAGTGGTAGTACCCTCGCCACTGAGTCAGAAGGTTGTGGGTTCAAGTCCCACTCCAGAAGATCAAAGTGAAAAAACATTTAGGCTGACACTCCAGTGCAGTACCTAGGGAGTGCTGTACTGTCAGAGGTGCCGTCATTCAGATGAGATGTTAAACCGAGGTGCTGTCTGCTTTCTCAGTTGGATGTAAAAGATCCCATGGCACTATTTTGAAGAATGGCAGGGAAGTTATCCCCAGTGGCCTGACCAATATTTATCCCTTAATCAACACCAAGAACAGATTATCTGATCATTATCACTTTGCTGTTTATGGGAGCTTGCTATGCACAAATTGGTTGTCACATTTCATACATTACAACAGTGATTACACTTCAAAAAGTACTTCATTGGCTGTAAAGTACTTTGGGACATCTGGTGGTCGTGACAGGTGCTATATGAATGCACATCTTTCATTTTTCTTTCTTCAAAAGCTTTCATTATCAATTCTGATCCGTTATTAATCACTACACATTTTGTGATTTTGTAAGGAGAAGGGTGAGGCAGTGGATATTATTTGTCTAGATTTCAGTGAAGGCATTTGAGCTCACCCCACTTAAGAGACTGACACACAAGGGGATAGATGGCTAAGTATTAAGCTGGATTGATGCATGCTGAGGGGTAGACAGCAATGTGTGCTAGTGTATAGTCGATGTCAGACTGGTTCCCACATTATAGTAAATTACAATTTTTATAAGTGACTCCGAGGGCAGATACTGTCCAGAATGTCTAAATTTACAAAGGACATTACATTGGTGCATTGGGCAATGATGTTAATGAGTACGCAATAATCCAAAGGGATCTAGATAAACTAGGCCAAAAGGCAGAGAGCTAACAGATGCAGTTCAACATAGAAAAGGGTAAAGTCATGACATTAGACAGCAGGAATGTAATTTAAATACCAAATGGTAAAGTGCCTAAAATATTTGAACAAAAAAGAGATCTGGGTGTTTTAATGGATGGATAACTAAACCCGTCAGTGCAGTGTTTACACGCAGTCAAGAAAGCAATTAAATGACAGAACATATAACTACTTATAAGTCTAAGGAGGTTGAAATTGAAGTTATATCTGGTCTTGGTAAGTCTGCACCTAAAGCATTGTATTCAGTCCTGCCCCAGAAGCAAAATTCCAGTTACCGTCCCTCACAGGGAGTGGAGCACAATATCGGCGCTCCACTTCCTTTTGGGGCGGGATCGGGGGCGCTACACCCGCACATCGTGCAGCGCTATGTGGAGGGGCGTTTCAACGTCTCTCCCCTTCCGTTAAAGGGGAGGGACACTACGAGCTCTGCACGGCCCTTTGATTTCTCCGCTGCACCACCAGGGCTAGGTGGTGGCGTAGCTGCAGCACGGCACCAGAATGGGGTGCCGGGCTGCACGATTGCGGCCTGGACCCTACAACATTGTTGGGCAGTGAGCAGAAAGGGCAGGATGCATAAAAAAAGATGGCGGGCGCACGGCGCACCTATCCTTTAAGTTTTGCCCTGCGATGGATGTCCAGCTCGGTTCACAATTTCCATCGTGGAACGGAAAGGGGTCGCTACACATGGTGATGACGTCATCGCCTAAGCCACGGCGGCCCGGAGTGCTACGGTTTTCCCGCCTCCGCTAACTTCCGCGCAATTTCACGGGAGCCTGTCGCGCCCTCCACCCCACCCATCCCCGGCTGAAAACACTCTTGCGCCATCGTTAGCGCCCCCTGGAGGCACTAATGGGAGGCCTACAACAGGCAAATTTCAGCCCCTTAATCTCTGGAGACAAGGAGGTTGTATAGGACTTGAGAGAGGTCTTAAAATATTTTTCCAGGTGTGGAGCATTTGGACTCAGGAAAGTTCTTTTGTTGGCCACAAATTTTTTAGGATAATAAGGACACAGTAATAAAACATCAGCATCAGTTTTTCTACTCTTCCTTTTCAAATATTTACCCAATTCCCTCTTAATTGATAACCTCTGCCTCACAAGCTGTGATGAAGTATTCCATATTCTTCTCACTCACTCCTTCATTTTCTCCTGATTATCCTGAGTCTATTGATGTTTTTATGTTCGCCAACCAGCAAGGGCTATCTTTCATTATTCATCCTCTTATTTCTGAGCTCACTGTGCCACATTATCTCCTCTGTCAATGCTCAAAAATAAGAATGAAATTTCAAAAGGATAATGAAATGTCAAAAAGGCTCATGAAATGTTCGCCTTTATATTGAGAGGGCTAGAATAAAAAGGAGAGGAAATTTTGCTGCAGCTATACAAAGCCCTGGTTAGACCACATCGGGACTCCTGTGTACAGTTCTGGATACGCACCTCAGAAAGCATATATTCGCCTTGGAAAGAGTTCAGCACAGATTTGTCAGAAAGTTACCAGCAGGCCAAAGGTTAAATTATGAGGAGAGATTATATACACCAGGCTTGTATTCCATAGAATATAAAACATTAAGGAGTGATTTGATGGAGGTTTTTAGGGTTTTCCAAAGGATTGATAGGGGAGATAGAGCTAAACTTTATCTGTTGCTGGGGAGTCGAGACAAAGGGAATAGAATCTTAAAATCAAGCCAGGCCATTCAGGAGAGAAATTAGGAAGAACTTCTTCACCTAACCGTTCTGTGACAGTTGGAACTGGTGCTCTCCACTCTCCCATCCTGTGACAGTTGGAACTGGTGCTCTCCATTCTCTCTCCTGTGACAGTTTGAACTGGTACTCTCCACTCTCTCTCCTGTGACAGTTGGAACTGGTGCTCTCCACTCTCCCATCCTGAGACAGTTGGAACTGGTGCTCTCCACTCTCCCATCCTGTGACAGTTGGAACTGATGCTCTTTACTCTCACCTGTGACAGTTGGAACTGGTGCTCTCCACTCTCCCATCCTGTGACAGTTGGAACTGGTGCTCGCCACTCTCCCGTCCTGTGACGGTTGGAACTGGTGCTCTCCACTCTCCCGTCCTGTGACAGTTGGAACTGGTGCTCTCCAATCTGTGTCCTATAACAGTTGGAACTGGTGCTCTCCACTCTCTCGTACTGCGACAGTTTGAACTGGTGCTCTCCACTCTCTGTCCTATGACAGTTGGAATTGGTGCTCTCCACTCTCTCTCCTGCGACAGTGGGAACTGGTGCTCTCCACTCTCCCGTCCTGCGACAGTTGGAACTGGTGCTCTCCACTCTCTCGTCTTGTGACAGTTTGAACTGGTGCTCTCCAATCTCTCTCCTGTGACAGTTTGAACTGGTACTCTCCAGTCTCTCTCCTGTGACAGTTGGAACTGGTGCTCTCCACTCTCCCATCCTGCGACAGTTGGAACTGGTGCTCTCCACTCTCTCGTCCTGTGATAGTTGGAACAGGTGCTCTCCACTCTCTCGTCCTGTGACAGTTTGAATTGGTGTTCTCCACTCTCCGATGTGTGACAGTTGGAACTGGTGCTCTCCACTCTCTCTCCTGTGACAGTTGGAACTGGTGCTCTCCACCCTCCCGTCCTGTGACAGTTTGAACTGGTGATCTCCACGCTCTTTCCTGTGACAGTTGGAACTGGTGCTCTCCACTCTCCCGTCCTGTGACAGTTGGAACTGGTGCTCTCCACTCTCCCATCCTGTGACAGTTGGAACTGGTGCTCGCCACTCTCCCGTCCGGTGACAGTTGGAACTGGTGCTCGCCACTCTCCCGCTCTGTGACAGTTGGAACTGGTGCTCTCCACTCTCCCGTCCTGTGACAGTTGGAACTGGTGCTCTCCACTCTCTCGTCCTGCGACAGTTGGAACTGGTGCTCTCCACTCTCTCTCCTGTGAGAGTTTGAACTGGTACTCTCCACTCTCTCCTGTGACAGTCGGAAATGGTGCTGTCCACTCTCTTCTGTGACAGTTTGAACTGGTGCTCTCCACTCTCCCGTCCTGTGACAGTTGGAACTGGTGCTCTCCAATCTCTGTCCTATGACAGTTGGAACTGGTGCTCTCCACTCTCTCGTCCTGTGACAGTTTGAACTGGTGCTCTGCACTCTCCGATGTGTGACAGTTGGAACTGGTGCTCTCCACCCTCCCGTCCTGTGACAGTTTGAACTGGTGCTCTCCACGCTCTGTCATATGACAGTTGGAACTGGTGCTCTCCACTCTCCCGTCCTGTGACAGTTGGAACTGGTGCTCTCCACTCTCCCGTCCTGTGACAGTTGGAACTGGTGCTCGCCACTCTCCCGTCCTGTGACAGTTGCAACTGGTGCTCTCCACTCTCTCTCCTGTGACAGTTGGAACTGGTGCTCTCCACCCTCCCGTCCTGTGACAGTTGGAACTGGTACTCTCCACTCTCTCGTCCTGCAACAGTTGGAACTGGTGCTCTCCACTCTCCCATCCTGTGACAGTTTGAACTGGTGCTCTCCACTCTCTCTCCTGTGACAGTTGGAACTGGTGATCTCCACCCTCCCGTCCTGTGACAGTTTGACCTGGTGCTCTCCACTCTCTGTCCTGTGACAGTTGGAACTGGTGCTCTCCATCCTCCAGTCCTGTGACAGTTTGAACTGGTGCTCTCCACTCTCTGTCCTATGACAGTTGGAATTGGTGCTCTGTGCTCTCTCTCTCCTGCGACAGTTGGAACTGGTGCTCTCCACTCTCCCGTCCTGCGACAGTTGGAACTGGTGCTCGCCACTCTCCCGTCCTGTGACAGTTGGAACTGGTGCTCTCCACTCTCTCGTCCTGCGACAGTTGGAACTGGTGCTCTCCACTCTCTCGTCCTGTGACAGTTTGAACTGGTGCTCTCCACTCTCCCATCCTGTGACAGTTTGAACTGGTGCTCTCCACTCTCTCTCCTGTGACAGTTGGAACTGGTGATCTCCACCCTCCCGTCCTGTGACAGTTTGACCTGGTGCTCTCCACTCTCTGTCCTGTGACAGTTGGAACTGGTGCTCTCCATCCTCCAGTCCTGTGACAGTTTGAACTGGTGCTCCCCACTCTCTGTCCTATGACAGTTGGAATTGGTGCTCTGTGCTCTCTCTCTCCTGCGACAGTTGGAACTGGTGCTCTCCACTCTCCCGTCCTGCGACAGTTGGAACTGGTGCTCGCCACTCTCTCGTCCTGTGACAGTTGGAACTGGTGCTCTCAACTCTCCCGTCCAGCGACAGTTTGAACTGGTGCTCTCCACTCTCTCTCCTGTGACAGTTTGAACTGGTGCTCTCCACTCTCCCGTCCTGCGACAGTTGGAACTGGTGCTCTCCACTCTCTCGTCCTGTGACAGTTGGAACTGGTGCTCTCCACTCTCCCGACCTGCAACAGTTGGAACTGGTGCTCTCCACTCTCTCGTCCTGTGACAGTTGGAACTCGTGCTCTCCACTCTCTCTCCTGTGACAGTTGGAACTGGTGCTCGCCACTCTCTCGTCCTGTGACAGTTGGAACTGGTGCTCTCCACTCTCCCGTCCAGCGACAGTTGGAACTGGTGCTCTCCACTCTCCCGTCCAGCGACAGTTTGAACTGGTGCTCTCCACTCTCTCTCCTGTGACAGTTTGAACTGGTGCTCTCCACTCTCCCGTCCTGCGACAGTTGGAACTGGTGCTCTCCACTCTCTCGTCCTGTGACAGTTGGAACTGGTGCTCTCCACTCTCCCGACCTGCAACAGTTGGAACTGGTGCTCTCCACTCTCTCGTCCTGTGACAGTTGGAACTCGTGCTCTCCACTCTCTCTCCTGTGACAGTTGGAACTGGTACTCTCCACTCTCTCTCCTGTGACAGTTGGAACTGGTGCTCTCCACTCTCCCGTCCTGTGACAGTTGATACTGGTGCTTACCAATCTCTGTCCTATGACAGTTGGAACTGGTGCTCTCCACTCTCCCGTCCTGCGACAGGTTGAACTGGTGCTCTCCATCTTCCCGTCCTGAAAGTTGGAACTGGTGCTCTCCACTCTCTCGTCCTGCGACAGTTGGAACTGGTGCTCTCCACTCTCTCGTCCTGTGACAGTTTGAACTGGTGCTCTCCACTCTCTGTCCTATGACAGTTGGAACTGGTGCTCTCCACTCTCTCTCCTGCGACAGTTGGTACTGGTGCTCTCCACTCTCTCGTCCTGTGAAAGTTTGAACTGGTGCTCTCCACTCTCCCGTCTGGCGACAGTTGGAACTGGTGCTCTCCACTCTCTCGTCCTTTGACAGTTTGAACTGGTGCTCTCCACTATCCCATCCTATGACAGTTGGAACTGGTGCTCTCCACTCTCTCGTCCTGCGACAGTTGGAACTGGTGCTCTCCACTCTCTCGTCCTGTGACAGTAGGAACTGGTGCTCTCCATTCTCCCGTCCTGTGACAGTTGGAACTGGTGCTCTCCAATCTCTGTCCTATGACAGTTGGAACTGGTGCTCTCCATTCTCTCTCCTGTGACAGTTTGAACGGGTACTCTCCACGCTCTCTCCTGTGACAGTTGGAACTGATGCTCTCCAATCTCTCGTCCTGTGACAGTTTGAACTGGTGCTCTCCAATCTCTGTCCTATGACAGTTGGAACTGGTGCTCTCCACTCTCTCGTACTGCGACAGTTTGAACTGGTGCTCTCCACTCTCTGTCCTATGACAGTTGGAACTGGTGCTCTCTACTCTCTCTCCTGCGACAGTGGGAACTGGTGCTCTCCACTCTCCCGTCCTGCGACAGTTGGAACTGGTGCTCTCCACTCTCTCGTCCTGTGACAGTTTGAACTGGTGCTCTCCACTCTCTCTCCTGTGACAGTTTGAACTGGTACTCTCCACTCTCTCTCCTGTGACAGTTGGAACTGGTGCTCTCCACTCTCCCATCCTGCGACAGTTGGAACTGGTGCTCTCCACTCTCTCGTCCTGTGATAGTTGGAACTGGTGCTCTCCACTCTCTCGTCCTGTGACAGTTTGAACTGGTGCTCTCCACTCTCCGATGTGTGACAGTTTGAACTGGTGCTCTCCACGCTCTGTCCTGTGACAGTTGGAACTCGTGCTCTCCACTCTCCCATCCTGTGACAGTTGGAACTGGTGCTCGCGACTCTCCCGTCCTGTGACAGTTGGAACTGGTGCTCTCCACTCTCTCTCCTGTGACAGTTGGAACTGGTGATCTCCACCCTCCCGTCTTGTGACAGTTTGACCTGGTGCTCTCCACTCTCTGTCCTGTGACAGTTGGAACTGGTGCTCTCCATCCTCCAGTCCTGTGACAGTTTGAACTGGTGCTCCCCACTCTCTGTCCTATGACAGTTGGAATTGGTGCTCTGTGCTCTCTCTCTCCTGCGACAGTTGGAACTGGTGCTCGCCACTCTCTCGTCCTGTGACAGTTGGAACTGGTGCTCTCCACTCTCCCGTCCAGCGACAGTTTGAACTGGTGCTCTCCACTCTCTCTCCTGTGACAGTTTGAACTGGTGCTCTCCACTCTCCCGTCCTGCGACAGTTGGAACTGGTGCTCTCCACTCTCTCGTCCTGTGACAGTTGGAACTGGTGCTCTCCACTCTCCCGACCTGCAACAGTTGGAACTGGTGCTCTCCACTCTCTCGTCCTGTGACAGTTGGAACTCGTGCTCTCCACTCTCTCTCCTGTGACAGTTGGAACTGGTGCTCGCCACTCTCTCGTCCTGTGACAGTTGGAACTGGTGCTCTCCACTCTCCCGTCCAGCGACAGTTGGAACTGGTGCTCTCCACTCTCCCGTCCAGCGACAGTTTGAACTGGTGCTCTCCACTCTCTCTCCTGTGACAGTTTGAACTGGTGCTCTCCACTCTCCCGTCCTGCGACAGTTGGAACTGGTGCTCTCCACTCTCTCGTCCTGTGACAGTTGGAACTGGTGCTCTCCACTCTCCCGACCTGCAACAGTTGGAATTGGTGCTCTCCACTCTCTCGTCCTGTGACAGTTGGAACTCGTGCTCTCCACTCTCTCTCCTGTGACAGTTGGAACTGGTACTCTCCACTCTCTCTCCTGTGACAGTTGGAACTGGTGCTCTCCACTCTCCCGTCCTGTGACAGTTGATACTGGTGCTTACCAATCTCTGTCCTATGACAGTTGGAACTGGTGCTCTCCATCCTCCAGTCCTGTGACAGTTTGAACTGGTGCTCCCCACTCTCTGTCCTATGACAGTTGGAATTGGTGCTCTGTGCTCTCTCTCTCCTGCGACAGTTGGAACTGGTGCTCTCCACTCTCCCGTCCTGCGACAGTTGGAACTGGTGCTCGCCACTCTCTCGTCCTGTGACAGTTGGAACTGGTGCTCTCAACTCTCCCGTCCAGCGACAGTTTGAACTGGTGCTCTCCACTCTCTCTCCTGTGACAGTTTGAACTGGTGCTCTCCACTCTCCCGTCCTGCGACAGTTGGAACTGGTGCTCTCCACTCTCTCGTCCTGTGACAGTTGGAACTGGTGCTCTCCACTCTCCCGACCTGCAACAGTTGGAACTGGTGCTCTCCACTCTCTCGTCCTGTGACAGTTGGAACTCGTGCTCTCCACTCTCTCTCCTGTGACAGTTGGAACTGGTGCTCGCCACTCTCTCGTCCTGTGACAGTTGGAACTGGTGCTCTCCACTCTCCCGTCCAGCGACAGTTGGAACTGGTGCTCTCCACTCTCCCGTCCAGCGACAGTTTGAACTGGTGCTCTCCACTCTCTCTCCTGTGACAGTTTGAACTGGTGCTCTCCACTCTCCCGTCCTGCGACAGTTGGAACTGGTGCTCTCCACTCTCTCGTCCTGTGACAGTTGGAACTGGTGCTCTCCACTCTCCCGACCTGCAACAGTTGGAACTGGTGCTCTCCACTCTCTCGTCCTGTGACAGTTGGAACTCGTGCTCTCCACTCTCTCTCCTGTGACAGTTGGAACTGGTACTCTCCACTCTCTCTCCTGTGACAGTTGGAACTGGTGCTCTCCACTCTCCCGTCCTGTGACAGTTGATACTGGTGCTTACCAATCTCTGTCCTATGACAGTTGGAACTGGTGCTCTCCACTCTCCCGTCCTGCGACAGGTTGAACTGGTGCTCTCCATCTTCCCGTCCTGAAAGTTGGAACTGGTGCTCTCCACTCTCTCGTCCTGCGACAGTTGGAACTGGTGCTCTCCACTCTCTCGTCCTGTGACAGTTTGAACTGGTGCTCTCCACTCTCTGTCCTATGACAGTTGGAACTGGTGCTCTCCACTCTCTCTCCTGCGACAGTTGGTACTGGTGCTCTCCACTCTCTCGTCCTGTGAAAGTTTGAACTGGTGCTCTCCACTCTCCCGTCTGGCGACAGTTGGAACTGGTGCTCTCCACTCTCTCGTCCTTTGACAGTTTGAACTGGTGCTCTCCACTATCCCATCCTATGACAGTTGGAACTGGTGCTCTCCACTCTCTCGTCCTGCGACAGTTGGAACTGGTGCTCTCCACTCTCTCGTCCTGTGACAGTAGGAACTGGTGCTCTCCATTCTCCCGTCCTGTGACAGTTGGAACTGGTGCTCTCCAATCTCTGTCCTATGACAGTTGGAACTGGTGCTCTCCATTCTCTCTCCTGTGACAGTTTGAACGGGTACTCTCCACGCTCTCTCCTGTGACAGTTGGAACTGATGCTCTCCAATCTCTCGTCCTGTGACAGTTTGAACTGGTGCTCTCCAATCTCTGTCCTATGACAGTTGGAACTGGTGCTCTCCACTCTCTCGTACTGCGACAGTTTGAACTGGTGCTCTCCACTCTCTGTCCTATGACAGTTGGAACTGGTGCTCTCTACTCTCTCTCCTGCGACAGTGGGAACTGGTGCTCTCCACTCTCCCGTCCTGCGACAGTTGGAACTGGTGCTCTCCACTCTCTCGTCCTGTGACAGTTTGAACTGGTGCTCTCCACTCTCTCTCCTGTGACAGTTTGAACTGGTACTCTCCACTCTCTCTCCTGTGACAGTTGGAACTGGTGCTCTCCACTCTCCCATCCTGCGACAGTTGGAACTGGTGCTCTCCACTCTCTCGTCCTGTGATAGTTGGAACTGGTGCTCTCCACTCTCTCGTCCTGTGACAGTTTGAACTGGTGCTCTCCACTCTCCGATGTGTGACAGTTTGAACTGGTGCTCTCCACGCTCTGTCCTGTGACAGTTGGAACTCGTGCTCTCCACTCTCCCATCCTGTGACAGTTGGAACTGGTGCTCGCGACTCTCCCGTCCTGTGACAGTTGGAACTGGTGCTCTCCACTCTCTCTCCTGTGACAGTTGGAACTGGTGATCTCCACCCTCCCGTCTTGTGACAGTTTGACCTGGTGCTCTCCACTCTCTGTCCTGTGACAGTTGGAACTGGTGCTCTCCATCCTCCAGTCCTGTGACAGTTTGAACTGGTGCTCCCCACTCTCTGTCCTATGACAGTTGGAATTGGTGCTCTGTGCTCTCTCTCTCCTGCGACAGTTGGAACTGGTGCTCGCCACTCTCTCGTCCTGTGACAGTTGGAACTGGTGCTCTCCACTCTCCCGTCCAGCGACAGTTTGAACTGGTGCTCTCCACTCTCTCTCCTGTGACAGTTTGAACTGGTGCTCTCCACTCTCCCGTCCTGCGACAGTTGGAACTGGTGCTCTCCACTCTCTCGTCCTGTGACAGTTGGAACTGGTGCTCTCCACTCTCCCGACCTGCAACAGTTGGAACTGGTGCTCTCCACTCTCTCGTCCTGTGACAGTTGGAACTCGTGCTCTCCACTCTCTCTCCTGTGACAGTTGGAACTGGTGCTCGCCACTCTCTCGTCCTGTGACAGTTGGAACTGGTGCTCTCCACTCTCCCGTCCAGCGACAGTTGGAACTGGTGCTCTCCACTCTCCCGTCCAGCGACAGTTTGAACTGGTGCTCTCCACTCTCCCGTCCAGCGACAGTTTGAACTGGTGCTCTCCACTCTCCCGTCCTGCGACAGTTGGAACTGGTGCTCTCCACTCTCTCGTCCTGTGACAGTTGGAACTGGTGCTCTCCACTCTCCCGACCTGCAACAGTTGGAATTGGTGCTCTCCACTCTCTCGTCCTGTGACAGTTGGAACTCGTGCTCTCCACTCTCTCTCCTGTGACAGTTGGAACTGGTACTCTCCACTCTCTCTCCTGTGACAGTTGGAACTGGTGCTCTCCACTCTCCCGTCCTGTGACAGTTGATACTGGTGCTTACCAATCTCTGTCCTATGACAGTTGGAACTGGTGCTCTCCACTCTCCCGTCCTGCGACAGTTTGAACTGGTGCTCTCCATCTTCCCGTCCTGAAAGTTGGAACTGGTGCTCTCCATCTTCCCGTCCTGACAGTTGGAACTGGTGCTCTCCACTCTCTCGTCCTGTGACAGTTTGAACTGGTGCTCTCCACTCTCTGTCCTATGACAGTTGGAACTGGTGCTCTCCACTCTCTCTCCTGCGACAGTTGGTACTGGTGCTCTCCACTCTCTCGTCCTGTGAAAGTTTGAACTGGTGCTCTCCACTCTCCCGTCCTGCGACAGTTGGAACTGGTGCTCTCCACTCTCTCGTCCTGTCACAGTTGGAACTGGTGCTCTCCACTCTCTCGTCCTTTGACAGTTTGAACTGGTGCTCTCCACTATCCCATCCTATGACAGTTGGAACTGGTGCTCTCCACTCTCTCGTCCTGCGACAGTTGGAACTGGTGCTCTCCACTCTCTCGTCCTGTGACAGTAGGAACTGGTGCTCTCCATTCTCCTGTCCTGTGACAGTTGGAACTGGTGCTCTCCAATCTCTGTCCTATGACAGTTGGAACTGGTGCTCTCCATTCTCTCTCCTGTGACAGTTTGAACGGGTACTCTCCACTCTCTCTCCTGTGACAGTTGGAACTGGTGCTCTCCAATCTCTCGTCCTGTGACAGTTTGAACTGGTGCTCTCCAATCTCTGTCCTATGACAGTTGGAACTGGTGCTCTCCACTCTCTCGTACTGCGACAGTTTGAACTGGTGCTCTCCACTCTGTGTCCTATGACAGTTGGAACTGGTGCTCTCTACTCTCTCTCCTGCGACAGTGGGAACTGGTGCTCTCCACTCTCCCGTCCTGCGACAGTTGGAACTGGTGCTCTCCACTCTCTCGTCCTGTGACAGTTTGAACTGGTGCTCTCCACTCTCTCTCCTGTGACAGTTTGAACTGGTACTCTCCACTCTCTCTCCTGTGACAGTTGGAACTGGTGCTCTCCACTCTCCCATCCTGCGACAGTTGGAACTGGTGCTCTCCACTCTCTCGTCCTGTGATAGTTGGAACTGGTGCTCTCCACTCTCTCGTCCTGTGACAGTTTGAACTGGTGCTCTCCACTCTCCGATGTGTGACAGTTTGAACTGGTGCTCTCCACGCTCTGTCGTGTGACAGTTGGAACTCGTGCTCTCCACTCTCCCATCCTGTGACAGTTGGAACTGGTGCTCGCGACTCTCCCGTCCTGTGACAGTTGGAACTGGTGCTCGCAACTCTCCCGTCCTGCGACAGTTGGAACTGGTGCACTCCATTCTCTCTCCTGTGACAGTGGGAACTCGTGCTCTCCACTCTCTGTCCTGTGACAGTTGGAACTGGTGCTCGCCACTCTCCCGTCCTGTTACAGTTGGAACTGGTGCTCTCCACTCTCTCATCCTGCGATAGTTGGAACTGGTGCTCTCCACTCTCTCGTCCTGTGACAGTTTGAACTGGTGCTCTCCACTCTCCCATCCTGTGACAGTTTGAACTGGTGCTCTCCACTCTCTCTCCTGTGACAGTTGGAACTGGTGATCTCCACCCTCCCGTCCAGTGAAAGTTTGACCTGGTGCTCTCCACTCTCTGTCCTGTGACAGTTGGAACTGGTGCTCTCCATCCTCCAGTCCTGTGACAGTTTGAACTGGTGCTCTCCACTCTCTGTCCTATGACAGTTGGAATTGGTGCTCTGTGTTCTCTCTCTCCTGCGACAGTTGTAACTGGTGCTCTCCACTCTCCCGTCCTGCGACAGTTGGAACTGGTGCTCGCCACTCTCTCGTCCTGTGACAGTTGGAACTGGTGCTCTCCACTCTCCCGTCCAGCGACAGTTTGAACTGGTACTCTCCACTCTCTCTCCTGTGACAGTTGGAACTGGTGCTCTCCACTCTCTCTCCTGTGACAGTTTGAACTGGTGCTCTCCACTCTCCCGTCCTGCGACAGTTGAAACTGGTGCTCTCCACTCTCTCGTCCTGTGACAGATTGAACTGGTGCTCTCCACCGTCCCGTCCTGTGACAGTTTGAACTGGTACTCTCCACTCTCTCTCCTGTGACAGTTGGAACTGGTGCTCTCCACTCTCCCGTCCTGCGACAGTTGGAACTGGTGCTCTCCATCTTCCCGTCCTGACAGTTGGAACTGGTTCTCTCCACTCTCTCGTCCTGCGACAGTTGGAACTGGTGCTCTCCACTCTCTCGTCCTGTGACAGTTTGAACTGGTGCTCTCCACTCTCTCTCCTGCGACAGTTGGTACTGGTGCTCTCCACTCTCTCGTCCTGTGAAAGTTTGAACTGGTGCTCTCCACTCTCGCGTCCTGCGACAGTTGGAACTGGTGCTCTCCACTCTCTCGTCCTGTGACAGTTGGAACTGGTGCTCGCGACTCTCCCGTCCTGTGACAGTTGGAACTGGTGCTCTCCACTCTCTCTCCTGTGACAGTTGGAACTGGTGCTCTCCACTCTCTCTCCTGCGACAGTTGGTACTGGTGCTCTCCACTCTCTCGTCCTGTGAAAGTTTGAACTGGTGCTCTCCACTCTCCCGTCCTGCGACAGTTGGAACTGGTGCTCTCCACTCTCTCGTCCTGTCACAGTTGGAACTGGTGCTCTCCACTCTCTCGTCCTTTGACAGTTTGAACTGGTGCTCTCCACTATCCCATCCTATGACAGTTGGAACTGGTGCTCTCCACTCTCTCGTCCTGCGACAGTTGGAACTGGTGCTCTCCACTCTCTCGTCCTGTGACAGTAGGAACTGGTGCTCTCCATTCTCCTGTCCTGTGACAGTTGGAACTGGTGCTCTCCAATCTCTGTCCTATGACAGTTGGAACTGGTGCTCTCCATTCTCTCTCCTGTGACAGTTTGAACGGGTACTCTCCACTCTCTCTCCTGTGACAGTTGGAACTGGTGCTCTCCAATCTCTCGTCCTGTGACAGTTTGAACTGGTGCTCTCCAATCTCTGTCCTATGACAGTTGGAACTGGTGCTCTCCACTCTCTCGTACTGCGACAGTTTGAACTGGTGCTCTCCACTCTCTGTCCTATGACAGTTGGAACTGGTGCTCTCTACTCTCTCTCCTGCGACAGTGGGAACTGGTGCTCTCCACTCTCCCGTCCTGCGACAGTTGGAACTGGTGCTCTCCACTCTCTCGTCCTGTGACAGTTTGAACTGGTGCTCTCCACTCTCTCTCCTGTGACAGTTTGAACTGGTACTCTCCACTCTCTCTCCTGTGACAGTTGGAACTGGTGCTCTCCACTCTCCCATCCTGCGACAGTTGGAACTGGTGCTCTCCACTCTCTCGTCCTGTGATAGTTGGAACTGGTGCTCTCCACTCTCTCGTCCTGTGACAGTTTGAACTGGTGCTCTACACTCTCCGATGTGTGACAGTTTGAACTGGTGCTCTCCACGCTCTGTCGTGTGACAGTTGGAACTCGTGCTCTCCACTCTCCCATCCTGTGACAGTTGGAACTGGTGCTCGCGACTCTCCCGTCCTGTGACAGTTGGAACTGGTGCTCGCAACTCTCCCGTCCTGCGACAGTTGGAACTGGTGCACTCCATTCTCTCTCCTGTGACAGTGGGAACTCGTGCTCTCCACTCTCTGTCCTGTGACAGTTGGAACTGGTGCTCGCCACTCTCCCGTCCTGTTACAGTTGGAACTGGTGCTCTCCACTCTCTCATCCTGCGATAGTTGGAACTGGTGCTCTCCACTCTCTCGTCCTGTGACAGTTTGAACTGGTGCTCTCCACTCTCCCATCCTGTGACAGTTTGAACTGGTGCTCTCCACTCTCTCTCCTGTGACAGTTGGAACTGGTGATCTCCACCCTCCCGTCCAGTGACAGTTTGACCTGGTGCTCTCCACTCTCTGTCCTGTGACAGTTGGAACTGGTGCTCTCCATCCTCCAGTCCTGTGACAGTTTGAACTGGTGCTCTCCACTCTCTGTCCTATGACAGTTGGAATTGGTGCTCTGTGTTCTCTCTCTCCTGCGACAGTTGTAACTGGTGCTCTCCACTCTCCCGTCCTGCGACAGTTGGAACTGGTGCTCGCCACTCTCTCGTCCTGTGACAGTTGGAACTGGTGCTCTCCACTCTCCCGTCCAGCGACAGTTTGAACTGGTACTCTCCACTCTCTCTCCTGTGACAGTTGGAACTGGTGCTCTCCACTCTCTCTCCTGTGACAGTTTGAACTGGTGCTCTCCACTCTCCCGTCCTGCGACAGTTGGAACTGGTGCTCTCCACTCTCTCGTCCTGTGACAGATTGAACTGGTGCTCTCCACCGTCCCGTCCTGTGACAGTTTGAACTGGTACTCTCCACTCTCTCTCCTGTGACAGTTGGAACTGGTGCTCTCCACTCTCCCGTCCTGCGACAGTTGGAACTGGTGCTCTCCATCTTCCCGTCCTGACAGTTGGAACTGGTTCTCTCCACTCTCTCGTCCTGCGACAGTTGGAACTGGTGCTCTCCACTCTCTCGTCCTGTGACAGTTTGAACTGGTGCTCTCCACTCTCTCTCCTGCGACAGTTGGTACTGGTGCTCTCCACTCTCTCGTCCTGTGAAAGTTTGAACTGGTGCTCTCCACTCTCGCGTCCTGCGACAGTTGGAACTGGTGCTCTCCACTCTCTCGTCCTGTGACAGTTGGAACTGGTGCTCTCCACTCTCTCGTCCTTTGACAGTTTGAACTGGTGCTCTCCACTATCCCATCCTATGACAGTTGGAACTGGTGCTCTCCACTCTCTCGTCCTGCGACAGTTGGAACTGGTGCTCTCCACTCTCTCGTCCTGTGACAGTAGGAACTGGTGCTCTCCATTCTCCCGTCCTGTGACAGTTGGAACTGGTGCTCTCCAATCTCTGTCCTATGACAGTTGGAACTGGTGCTCTCCATTCTCTCTCCTGTGACAGTTTGAACTGGTGCTCTCCAATCTCTGTCCTATGACAGTTGGAACTGGTACTCTCCACTCTCTCTCCTGTGACAGTTGGAACTGGTGCTCTCCACTCTCTCGTCCTGTGACAGTTTGAACTGGTGCTCTCCAATCTCTGTCCTATGACAGTTGGAACTGGTGCTCTCCACTCTCTCTCCTGCGACAGTGGGAACTGGTGCTCTCCACTCTCCCGTCCTGCGACAGTTGGAACTGGTGCTCTCCACTCTCTGTCCTATGACAGTTGGAACTGGTGCTCTCCATTCTCTCTCCTGTGACAGTTTGAACTGGTGCTCTCCAATCTCTGTCCTATGACAGTTGGAACTGGTACTCTCCACTCTCTCTCCTGTGACAGTTGGAACTGGTGCTCTCCACTCTCTCGTCCTGTGACAGTTTGAACTGGTGCTCTCCAATCTCTGTCCTATGACAGTTGGAACTGGTGCTCTCCACTCTCTCGCCTGCGACAGTGGGAACTGGTGCTCTCCACTCTCCCGTCCTGCGACAGTTGGAACTGGTGCTCTCCACTCTCTCGTCCTGTGACAGTTTGAGCTGGTGCTCTCCACTCTCTCTCCTGTGACAGTTTGAACTGGTACTCTCCAAACTCTGTCCTGTGACAGTTGGAACTAGTGCTCTCCACTCTCCCATCCTGTGACAGTTGGAACTGGTGCTCTCCACTCTCCCATCCTGTGACAGTTGGAACTGGTGCTCGCCACTCTCCCGTCCTGTGACAGTTGGAACTGGTGCTCGCCACTCTCCCGTCCTGTGACAGTTGGAACTGGTGCTCTCCACTCTCCCGTCCTGTGATAGTTGGAACTGGTGCTCTCCACTCTCTCGTCCTGCGACAGTTGGAACTGGTGCTCTCCACTCTCCCGTCCTGCGACAGTTTGAACTGGTGCTCTCCATCCTCCCGTCCTGTGACAGTTCGAACTGGTGCTCTCCAATCTCTGTCCTATGACAGTTGGAACTGGTGCTCTCCACACTCCCATCCTGTGCCAGTTGGAACTGGTGCTCGCCCCTCTCCCGTCCTGCGACAGTTGGAACTGGTGCTCTCCATTCTCTCTCCTGTGACAGTGGGAACTCGTGCTCTCCACGCTCTCTCAAGTGACAGTTTGAACTGGTACTCTCCACTCTCCCATCCAGTGACAGTTTGAACTGGTGCTCTCCACTCTCTGTCCGATGACAGTTGGAACTGGTACTCTCCACTCTCTTTCCTGCGACAGTTGGAACTGGTGCTCTCCACTCTCCCATCCTGTGACAGTTGGAACTGGTGCTCTCCACTCTCTCGACCTGTGACAGTTTGAACTGGTGCTCTCCACTCTCTCTCATGTGACAGTTGGAAATGGTGCTCTCCACCCTCCCGTCCTGTGACAGTTTGAACTGGTGCTCTCCACGCTCTGTCCTGTGACAGTTGGAACTGCTGCTCTCCACTCTCTCGTCCTGTGACAGTTGGAACTGGTGCTCTCCACGCTCTCATCCTGTGACAGTTGGAACTGGTGCTCTCCAAACTCTCGTCCTGTGACAGTTGGAACTGGTGCTCTCCACTCTGTCGTCCTGTGACAGTTGGAACTGGTGCTCTCCACTCTCCCGTCCTGTGACAGTTGGAACTGGTGCTCTCCAATCTCTGTCCTATGACAGTTGGACCTGGTGCTCTCCACTCTCTCGTCCTGCGACAGTTGGAACTGGTGCTCTCCACTCTCCCATTCTGCGACAGTTTGAACTGGTGCTCTCCATCCTCCCGTCCTGTGACAGTTGGAACTGGTGCTCTCCAATCTCTGTCCTATGACAGTTGGAACTGGTGCTCTCCAATCTCCCGTCCTGTGACAGTGGGAACTGGTGCACTCCACACTCCCATCCTGTGCCAGATGGAACTGGTGCTCGCCACTCTCCCGTCCTGCGACAGTTGAAACTGGTGCTCTCCATTCTCTCTCCTGTGACAGTGGGAACTGGTGTGCTCCAATCTCACTCCTGTGACAGTTTGAACTGATACATTCCACTCTCTCTCCTGTGACAGTTTCAACTCGTGCTCTCCACTCTCTCTCCTGTGACAGTTGGAACTGGTGTTCTCCACTCTCCCATCCTGTGACAGTTGGAACTGGTGCTCTCCACTCTCTCACCTGTGACAGTTGGAACTGGTGCTCTCCACTCTCCCATCCTGTGACAGTTGGAACTGGTGCTCGCCACTCTCCCGTCCTGTGACAGTTGGAACTGGTGCTCTCCACTCTTCCGTCCTGTGACAGTTAGAACTGGTGCTCTCCAATCTCTGTCCTATGACAGTTGGAACTGGTGCTCTCCACTCTCTCGCCCTGCGACAGTTGGAACTGGCACTCTCCAATCTCTGTCCTATGACAGTTGGAACTGGTGCTTTCCACTCTCTTGTCCTGCGACAGTTTGAACTGGTGCTCTCCACTCTCCCGTCCTGCGACAGTTGGAACTGGTGCTCTCCTCACTCTCGTTCTGTGACAGTTGGAACTGGTGCTCTCCACTCTCCCGTCCTGTGATAGTTGGAACTGGTGCTCTCCACTCTCTCGTCCTGCGACAGTTGGAACTGGTGCTCTCCACTCTCCCGTCCTGCGACAGTTTGAACTGGTGCTCTCCACTCTCTCGTCCTGTGACAGTTTGAACTGGTGCTCTCCGCTATCCCATCCTGTGACAGTTGTAACTGGTGCTCTCCACTCTCTCTCCTGTGGCAGTTGGAACTGGTGCTCTCCACCCTCCCGTCCTGTGACAGTTGGAACTGGTGCTCTCCACTCTCCCGTCCTGCGACAGTTGGCACTGGTGCTCTCCAGTCTCTCGTCCTGTGACATTTTGAACTGGTGCCCTCCACTCTCCCATCCTGCGACAGTTGGAACTGGTGCTCTCCAATCTCTCGTCCTGTGACAGTTGGAACTGGTGCTCTCCACTCTCCCGTCCTGCGATATTTTGAACTGGTGCTCTCCATCCTCCCGTCCTGTGACAGTTGGAACTGGTGCTCTCCAATCTCTCGTCCTGCGACAGTTTGAACTGGTGCGCTCCACACTCTGTCCTATGACAGTTGGAACTGGTGCTCTCCACTCTCTCGTCCTGCGACAGTTTGAACTGGTGTGCTCCACACTCTGTCCTATGACAGCTGGAACTGGTGCTCTCCACTCTCTCTCCTGCGACAGTTGGAACTGGTGCTCTCCACTCTCCTGTCCTGCGACAGTTTGAACTGGTGCTCTCCACTCTCTCTTCTGTGACAATTTGAACTGGTACTCTCCACTCTCTCTCCTGTGACATTTGGAACTCGTGCTCTCCACTCTCCCATCCTGTGACAGTTGGAACTGGTGCTCTCCAATCTCCCGTACTGTGACAGTTTGAACTGGTGCTCTCCACTCTCGTCCTGTGACAGTTGGAACTCGTGCACTCCACTCTCCCGTCCTGCGACAGTTGGAACTGGTGCTCTCCACTCTCTCTCCTGTGACTGTTTGAACTGATACTCTCCACTCTCTCTCCTGTGACAGCTGGAACTGGTGCTCTCCACTCTCCCGTCCTGCGACAGTTGGAACTGGTGCTCTCCACTATCTCGTCCTGTGACAGTTTGAACTGGTGCTCTCCACTCTCCCATTCTGTGACAGTTGGAACTGGTGCTCTCCAATATCCCATCCTGTGACATTTGGAAGTGGTGCTCTACACTCTCTCTCCTGTGGCAGTTGGAACTGGTGCTCTCCACCCTTCCGTCCTGTGACAGTTTGACCTGGTGCTCTCCACCCTCCCGTCCTGTGACAGTTTGACCTGGTGCTCTCCACTCTCTGTCCTGCGACAGTTTGAACTGGTGCTTTCCATCCTCCCGTCCTGTGACAGTTGGAACTTTTGCTCTCCAATCGCTGTCCTATGAAATTTGGAAATGGTGCTCTCCACTCTCTCTCCTGTGACAGTTTGAAATGGTACTCTCCACTCTCCCGTCCTGTGACAGTTTGAACTGGTGCTCTCCACTCTCCCATCCTGTGACAGTTGGAACTAGTGCTCTCCAGTCTCTCGTCCTGTGACTGTTTGAACTGGTGCTCTCCACTCTCTCGCCCTGCGACAGTTGGAACTGGCACTCTCCAATCTCTGTCCTATGACAGTTGGACCTGGTGCTCTCCACTCTCTTGTCCTGCGACAGTTTGAACTGGTGCTCTCCACTCTCCCGTCCTGCGACAGTTGGAACTGGTGCTCTCCTCACTCTCGTTCTGTGACAGTTGGAACTGGTGCTCTCCACTCTCCCGTCCTGTGATAGTTGGAACTGGTGCTCTCCACTCTCTCGTCCTGCGACAGTTGGAACTGGTGCTCTCCACTCTCCCGTCCTGCGACAGTTTGAACTGGTGCTCTCCACTCTCTCGTCCTGTGACAGTTTGAACTGGTGCTCTCCGATATCCCATCCTGTGACAGTTGTAACTGGTGCTCTCCACTCTCTCTCCTGTGGCAGTTGGAACTGGTGCTCTCCACCCTCCCGTCCTGTGACAGTTGGAACTGGTGCTCTCCACTCTCCCGTCCTGCGACAGTTGGCACTGGTGCTCTCCAGTCTCTCGTCCTGTGACATTTTGAACTGGTGCCCTCCACTCTCCCATCCTGCGACAGTTGGAACTGGTGCTCTCCAATCTCTTGTCCTGTGACAGTTGGAACTGGTGCTCTCCACTCTCCCGTCCTGCGATATTTTGAACTGGTGCTCTCCATCCTCCCGTCCTGTGACAGTTGGAACTGGTGCTCTCCAATCTCTCGTCCTGCGACAGTTTGAACTGGTGCGCTCCACACTCTGTCCTATGACAGTTGGAACTGGTGCTCTCCACTCTCTCGTCCTGCGACAGTTTGAACTGGTGTGCTCCACACTCTGTCCTATGACAGCTGGAACTGGTGCTCTCCACTCTCTCTCCTGCGACAGTTGGAATTGGTGCTCTCCACTCTCCTGTCCTGTGACAGTTTGAACTGGTGCTCTCCACTCTCTCTTCTGTGACAATTTGAACTGGTACTCTCCACTCTCTCTCCTGTGACATTTGGAACTCGTGCTCTCCACTCTCCCATCCTGTGACAGTTGGAACTGGTGCTCTCCAATCTCCCGTACTGTGACAGTTGGAACTGGTGCTCTCCAATCTCTGTCCTATGACAGTTGGAACTGGTGCTCCCCACTCTCTCGTCCTGCGACAGTTGGAACTGGTGCTCTCCACTCTCCCGTCCTGCGACAGTTTGAACTGGTGCTCTCCATCCTCCCGTCCTGTAACAGTTGGAACTGGTGCTCTCCAATCTCTGTCCTAAGACATTTGGAACTGGTGCTCTCCACTCTCTGGTCCTGCGACAGTTTGAACTGGTGCTCTCCACTCTCGTCCTGTGACAGTTGGAACTCGTGCACTCCACTCTCCCGTCCTGCGACAGTTGGAACTGGTGCTCTCCATTCTCTCGTCCTGTGACAGTTTGAACTGGTGCTCTCCACTCTCTCTCCTGTGACTGTTTGAACTGATACTCTCCACTCTCTCTCCTGTGACAGCTGGAACTGGTGCTCTCCACTCTCCCGTCCTGCGACAGTTGGAACTGGTGCTCTCCACTATCTCGTCCTGTGACAGTTTGAACTGGTGCTCTCCACTCTCCCATTCTGTGACAGTTGGAACTGGTGCTCTCCAATATCCCATCCTGTGACATTTGGAAGTGGTGCTCTACACTCTCTCTCCTGTGGCAGTTGGAACTGGTGCTCTCCACCCTCCCGTCCTGTGACAGTTTGACCTGGTGCTCTCCACCCTCCCGTCCTGTGACAGTTTGACCTGGTGCTCTCCACTCTCTGTCCTGCGACAGTTTGAACTGGTGCTTTCCATCCTCCCGTCCTGTGACAGTTGGAACTTTTGCTCTCCAATCGCTGTCCTATGAAATTTGGAAATGGTGCTCTCCACTCTCTCTCCTGTGACAGTTTGAAATGGTACTCTCCACTCTCTCATCCTGTGACAGTTTGAACTGGTGCTCTCCACTCTCCCATCCTGTGACAGTTGGAACTAGTGCTCTCCACTCTCTCGTCCTGTGACTGTTTGAACTGGTGCTCTCCACTCTCCCATCCTGTGACAGTTGGAACTGGTGCGCTCCACTCTCTCTCCTGTGACAGTTGGAACTGGTGCTCTCCACTCTCCCGTCCTGTGACAGTTTGAACGGGTGCTCTCCACTCTCTGTCCTGTGACAGTTGGAACTGGAGCTCTCCACTCTCTCGTCCTGTGACAATTGGAACTGGTGTTCTCCACGCTCTCATCCTGCAACAGTTGGAACTGGTGCTCTCCACTCTCTCGTCCTGTGACAGTTGGAAATGGTGCTCTCCACTCTCTCATCCTGCGACAGTTGGAACTGGTGCTCTCCACTCTCTCACCTGCGACAGTTGGAACTGGTGCTCTCCACTCCTTTGTCTGTGACATTTGGAACTGGTGCTCTCCACTCTCTCGTCCTGTGACAGTTGGAACTGGTGCTCTCCACTCTCTCTCCTGTGTGATTTGAACTGGTGCTCTCCATTCTCTCGTCCTGCGACAGTTTGAACTGGTGCTCTCCACTCTCTGTCCTATGACAGTTGAAACTGGTGCTCTCCACACTCTCTCCTGCGACAGTTGGAACTGGTGCTCTCCACTCTCCCGTCCTGCGACAGTTGGAACTGGTGCTCTCCACTCTCTCGTCCTGTGACAGTTTGAACTGGTGCTCTATACTCTCTCTCCTGTGACAGTTTGAACTGGTTCTCTCCACTCTCACTGCGGTGACAGTTGGAACTGGTGCTCTCCACTCTCCCGTCCTGCGACAGTTGGAACTGGTGCTCTCCACTCTCTCGTCCTGTGACAGTTGGAACTGGTGCTCTCCAACCTCTCGTCCTGTGACAGTTGGAACTGGTGCTCTCCACGCTCTCATCCTGCGACAGTTGGAACTGGTGCTCTCCACTCTCTCGTCCTGTGACAGTTGGAACTGGTGCTCTCCACTCTCTCGTTCTGTGACAGTTGGAACAGGTGCTCTCCACTCTCCCTCCTGTGACAGTTGGAACTTGCGCTCACCACTCTCCCGTCCTGTGACAGTTGGAACTGGTGCTCTCCAATCTCTGTCCTATGACAGTTGGAACTGGTGCTCTCCACTCTCTCGTCCTGTGACAGTTGGAACTGGTGCTCTCCAACCTCTCGTCCTGTGACAGTTGGAACTGGTGCTAACCACTCTCTCGTCCTGCGACAGTTGGAACTGGTGCTCTCCACTCTCCCGTCCTGCGATAGTTTGAACTGGTGCTCTCCACTCTCTCGTCCTGTGACAGTTGGAACTGATGCTCTCCAATCTCTGTCCTATGACATTTGGAACTGATGCTCTCCACTCTCTCGTTCTGCGACAGTTTGAACTGCTGCGCTCCACACTCTGTCCTCTGACAGTTGGAACTGGTGCTCTCCACTCTCTCTCCTACGACAGTTGGAACTCGTGCTCTCCACTCTCCTGTCCTGCGACAGTTGGAACTGGTGCTCTCCACTGTCTCGTCCTGTGACAGTTTGAACTGGTGCTCTCCACTCTCTCTTCTGTGACAATTTGAAGTGGTACTCTCCACTCTCTGTCCTGTGACAGTTGGAACTGGTGCTCTCCACTCTCCCATCCTGTGACAGTTGGAACTGGTGTTCTCCAATATCTGTCCTATGACAGTTTGAACTGGTACTCTCCACTCTCTCTCCTGTGACAGTTGGAACTGGTGCTCTCCACTCTCCCGTCCTGTGGCAGTTGGAACTGGTGCTCTCCAATCTCTGTCCTATGACAGTTGGAACTGCTGCTCTCCACTCTCCCGTCCTGCGACAGTTGGAACTGGTGCTCTCCACTCTCTCGTCCTGTGACAGTTGGAACTGGTGCTCTCTACTCTCTCGTCCTTTGACAGTTTGAACTGGTGCTCTCCACTATCCCATCCTGTGACATTTGGAAGTGGTGCTCTACACTCTCTCTCCTGTGACAGTTGGAACTGGTGCTCTCCACTCTCCCGTCCTGTGACAGTTGGAACTGGTGCTCTCCACTCTCTGTCCTGTGACAGTTGGAACTGGTGCTCTCCACTCTCTCTCCTGTGACAGTTGGAACTGGTGCTCTCCACTCTCCCGTCCTGTGACAGTTGGAACTGGTGCTCTCCAATCTCTGTCCTATGACAGTTGGAACTGGTGCTCTCCACACTCTCGTCCTGTGACAGTTTGAACTGGTGCTCTCCACTATCCCATCCTGTGACATTTGGAAGTGGTGCTCTACACTCTCTCTCCTGTGGCAGTTGGAACTGGTGCCCTCCACCCTCCAGTCCTGTGACAGTTTGACCTGGTGCTCTCCACTCTCTGTCCTGCGACAGTTGGAACTGGTGCTCTCCAATCCCTCGTCCTGTGACAGTTGGAACTGGTGCTTTCCATCCTCCCGTCCTGTGACAGTTGGAAGTGGTGCTCTCCAATCGCTGTCCTATGAAATTTGGAAATGGTGCTCTCCACACTCTCTCCTGTGACAGTTTGAAATGGTACTCTCCACTCTCTCGTCCTAAGACAGTTTGAACTGGTGCTGTCCACTCTCCCATCCTGTGACAGTTGGATCTAGTGCTCTCCACTCTCTCGTCCTGTGACTGTTTGAACTGGTGCTCTCCACTCTCCCATCCTGTGACAGTTGGAACTGGTGCGCTCCACTCTCTCTCCTGTGACAGTTGGAACTGGTGCTCTCCACTCTCCCATCCTGTGACAGTTTGAACGGGTGCTCTCCACTCTCTGTCCTGTGACAGTTGGAACTGGAGCTCTCCACTCTCTCGTCCTGTGACAATTGGAACTGGTGTTCTCCACGCTCTCATCCTGCAACAGTTGGAACTGGTGCTCTCCACTCTCTCGTCCTGTGACAGTTGGAACTGGTGCTCTCCACTCTCTCGTCCTGCGACAGTTGGAACTGGTGCTCTCCACTCTTTTGTCTGCGACATTTGGAACTGGTGCTCTCCACTCTCTCGTCCTGTGACAGTTGGAACTTGTGCTCTCCACTCTCTCTCCTGTGTGATTTGGAACTGGTGCTCTCCATTCTCTCGTCCTGCGACAGTTTGAACTGGTGCTCTCCACTCTCTGTCCTATGACAGTTGGAACTGGTGCTCTCCACACTCTCTCCTGCGACAGTTGGAACTGGTGCTCTCCACTCTCCCGTCCTGCGACAGTTGGAACTGGTGCTCTCCACTCTCTCGTCCTGTGACAGTTTGAACTGGTGCTCTATACTCTCTCTCGTGTGACAGTTTGAACTGGTTCTCTCCACTCTCTCTGCGGTGACAGTTGGAACTGGTGCTCTCCACTCTCCCGTCCTGCGACAGTTGGAACTGGTGCTCTCCACTCTCCCGTCCTGCGACAGTTTGAACTGGTGCTCTCCATCCTCCCGTCCTGTGACAGTTGGAACTGGTGCTCTCCAATCTCTGTCCGAAGACATTTGGAACTGGTGCTGTCCACTCTCTGGTCCTGCGACAGTTTGAACTGGTGCTCTCCACTCTCTCGTCCTGTGACAGTTGGAACTCGTGCTCTCCACTCTCCCATCCTGTGACAGTGGAACTGGTGCTCTCCACTCTCTCTCCTGTGACAGTTGGAACTGGTGCTCTCCGCCCTCCCGTCCTGTGACAGTTTGACCTGGTGCTCTCCACTCTCTGTCCTGTGACAGTTGGAACTGGCGCTCTCCACTCTCTCGTCCTGTGTCAGTTGGAACTGGTGCTCTCCACTCTCTCGTCCTGTGACAGTTCGAACTGCTGCTCTCCACTCTCCCGTCCTGCGACAGTTTGAACTGGTGCTCTCCAATCATCCCGTCCTGTGACAGTTGGAACTGGTGCTCTCCACTCTCTGTCCTATGACATTTGGAACTGGTGCTCTCCACTCTCTGGTCCTGCGACAGTTTGAACTGGTGCTCTCCACTCTCTCGTCCTGTGACAGTTGGAACTCGTGCTCTCCACTCTCCCATCCTGCGACAGTTGGAACTGGTGCTCTCCACTCTCTCGTCCTGTGACAGTTTGAACTTGTGCTCTCCACTCTCTCTCCTGTGACTGTTTGAACTGGTACTCTCCACTCTCTCTCCTGTGACAGTTGGAACTGGTGCTCACCACTCTCCCGTCCTGCGACAGTTGGAACTGGTGCTCTCCACTCACTCGTCCTGTGACAGTTTGAACTGGTGCTCTCCACTCTCCCATCCTGTGACAGTTGGAACTGGTGCTCTCCACTCTCTCGTCCTGTGACAGTTTGAACTGGTGCTCTCCACTATCCCATCCTGTGACAGTTCTAACTGGTGCTCTCCACTCTCTCTCCTGTGGCAGTTGGAATTCGTGCTCTCCACCCTCCCGTCCTGTGACAGTTGGAACTGGTGCTCTCCACTCTCCCGTCCTGCGACAGTTGTAACTGGTGCTCTCCACTCTCTCGTCCTGTGACAGTTTGAACTGCTGCTCTCCACTCTCCCATCCTGTGACAGTTGGAACTGGTGCTCTCCACTCTCTGTCCTGAGACAGTTGGAACTGGTGCTCTCCACTCTCTCGTCCTGTGACAGTTGGAACTGGTGCTCTCCACTCTCTCGTTCTGTGACAGTTGGAACTGGTGCTCTCCACTCTCTCTCCTGTGACAGTTTGAACTGATACTCTCCACTCTCTCTCCTGTGACAGTTGGAACTTGCGCTCACCACTCTCCCGTCCTGTGACAATTGGAACTGGTGCTCTCCAATCTCTGTCCTATGACAGTTGGAACTGATGCTCTCCACTCTCTCGTCCTGCGACAGTTGGAACTGGTGCTCTCCACTCTCCCGTCCTGCGATATTTTGAACTGGTGCTCTCCATCCTCCCGTCCTGTGACAGTTGGAACTGGTGCTCTCCAATCTCTCGTCCTGTGACAGTTTGAACTGGTGCGCTCCACACTCTGTCCTATGACAGTTGGAACTGGTGCTCTCCACTCTCTCGTCCTGCGACATTTTGAACTGGTGCGCTCCACACTCTGTCCTATGACAGTTGGAACTGGTGCTCTCCACTCTCTGTCCTGCGACAGTTGGAACTGGTGCTCTCCACTCTCCTGTCCTGCGACAGTTTGAACTGGTGCTCTCCAATCTCCCGTACTGTGACAGTTGGAACTGGTGCTCTCCAATCTCTGTCCTATGACAGTTGGAACTGGTGCTCCCCACTCTCTCGTCCTGCGACAGTTGGAACTGGTGCTCTCCACACTCCCGTCCTGCGACAGTTTGAACTGGTGCTCTCCATCCTCCCGTCCTGTAACAGTTGGAACTGGTGCTCTCTAATCTCTGTCCTAAGACATTTGGAACTGGTGCTCCCCACTCTCTCGTCCTGCGACAGTTGGAACTGGTGCTCTCCACTCTCTCGTCCTGTGACAGTTTGAACTGGTGCTCTCCACTCTCTCTCCTGTGACTGTTTGAACTGATACTCTCCACTCTCTCTCCTGTGACAGCTGGAACTGGTGCTCTCCACTCTCCCGTCCTGCGACAGTTGGAACTGGTGCTCTCCACACTCTCGTCCTGTGACAGTTTGAACTGGTGCTCTCCACTCTCTGTCCTGCGACAGTTGGAACTGGTGGTCTCCACTCTCTCGTCCTGTGACAGTTTGAACTGGTGCTTTCCATCCTCCCGTCCTGTGACAGTTGGAAGTGGTGCTCTCCAATCGCTGTCCTATGAAATTTGGAACTGGTGCTCTCCACTCTCTCTCCTGTGACAGTTTGAAATGGTACTCTCCACTCTCTCGTCCTGTGACAGTTTGAACTGGTGCTCTCCACTCTCCCATCCTGTGACAGTTGGAACTAGTGCTCTCCACTCTCTCGTCCTGTGACTGTTTGAACTGGTGCTCTCCACTCTCCCATCCTGTGACAGTTGGAACTGGTGCTCTCCACTCTCTCTCCTGTGACAGTTGGAACTGGTGCTCTCCACTCTCCCGTCCTGTGACAGTTTGAACGGGTGCTCTCCACTCTCTGTCCTGTGACAGTTGGAACTGGAGCTCTCCACTCTCTCGTCCTGTGACAATTGGAACTGGTGTTCTCCACGCTCTCATCCTGCAACAGTTGGAACTGGTGCTCTCCACTCTCTCGTCCTGTGACAGTTGGAACTGGTGCTCTCCACTCTCTCGTCCTGCGACAGTTGGAACTGGTGCTCTCCACTCTCTCGTCCTGCGACAGTTGGAACTGGTGCTCTCCACTCTTTTGTCTGCGACATTTGGAACTGGTGCTCTCCACTCTCTCGTCCTGTGACAGTTGGAACTGGTGCTCTCCACTCTCTCTTCTGTGTGATTTGGAACTGGTGCTCTCCATTCTCTCGTCCTGCGACAGTTTGAACTGGTGCTCTCCACTCACTGTCCTATGACAGTTGGAACTGGTGTTCTCCACACTCTCTCCTGCGACAGTTGGAACTGGTGCTCTCCACTCTCCCGTCCTGCGACAGTTGGAACTGGTGCTCTCCACTCTCTCGTCCTGTGACAGTTTGAACTGGTGCTCTATACTCTCTCTCCTGTGACAGTTTGAACTGGTTCTCTCCACTCTCTCTGCGGTAACAGTTGGAACTGGTGCTCTCCACTCTCCCGTCCTGCGACAGTTGGAACTGGTGCTCTCCACTCTCTCGTCCTGTGACAGTTGGAACTGGTGCTCTCCAACCTCTCATCCTGTGACAGTTGGAACTGGTGCTCTCCACGCTCTCATCCTGCGACAGTTGAAACAGGTGCTCTCCACTCTCCCTCCTGTGACAGTTGGAACTTGCGCTCACCACTCTCCCGTCCTGTGACAGTTGGAACTGGTGCTCTCCAATCTCTGTCCTATGACAGTTGGAACTGGTGCTCTCCACTCTCTCGTCCTGCGACAGTTGGAACTGGTGCTGTCCACTCTCCCGTCCTGCGATAGTTTGAACTGGTGCTCTCCATCCTCCCGTCCTGTGACAGTTGGAACTGGTGCTCTCCAATCTCTGTCCTATGACATTTGGAACTGGTGCTCTCCACTCTCTCGTCCTGTGACAGTTGGAACTGGTGCTCTCCACTCTCTCGTCCTGCTACAGTTGGAACTGGTGCTCTCCACTCTCTCGTCCTGCGACAGTTGGAACTGGTGCTCTCCACTCTTTTGTCTGCTACAGTTGGAACTGGTGCACTCCACTCTCTCGTCCTGTGACAGTTGGAACTGGTGCTCTCCACTCTCTCTCCTGTGTGATTTGGAACTGGTGCTCTCCATTCTCTCGTCCTGCGACAGTTTGAACTGGTGCTCTCCACTCTCTCTCCTACGACAGTTGGAACTGGTGCTCTCCACTCTCCCGTCCTGCGACAGTTGGAACTGGTGCTCTCCACTCTCTCGTCCTGTGACAGTTTGAACTGGTGCTCTATACTCTTTCTCCTGTGACAGTTTGAACTGGTTCTCTCCACTCTCTCTGCGGTGACAGTTGGAACTGGTGCTCTCCACTCTCCCGTCCTGCGACAGTTGGAACTGGTGCTCTCCACTCTCTCGTCCTGTGACAGTTGGAACTGGTGCTCTCCAACCTCTCGTCCTGTGACAGTTGGAACTGGTGCTCTCCACGCTCTCATCCTGCGACAGTTGGAACTGGTGCTCTCCACTCTCTCGTCCTGTGACAGTTGGAACGGGTGCTTTCCACTCTCTCGTTCTGTGACAGTTGGAACAGTTGCTCTCCACTCTCCCTCCTGTGACAGTTGGAACTTGCGCTCACCACTCTCCCGTCCTGTGACAGTTGGAACTGGTGCTCTCCAATCTCTGTCCCATGACAGTTGGAACTGGTGCTCTCCACTCTCTCGTCCTGCGACAGTTGGAACTGGTGCTCTCCACTCTCCCGTCCTGCGATAGTTTGAACTGGTGCTCTCCATCCTCCCGTCCTGTGACAGTTGGAACTGGTGCTCTCCAATCTCTGTCCTATGACATTTGGAACTGATGCTCTCCACTCTCTTGTCCTGCGACAGTTGGAACTGGTGCTCTCCACTCTCTCTCCTACGACAGTTGGAACTCGTGCTCTCCACTCTCCTGTCCTGCGACAGTTGGAACTGGTGCTCTCCACTGTCTCGTCCTGTGACAGTTTGAACTGGTGCTCTCCACTCTCTCTTCTGTGACAATTTGAAGTGGTACTCTCCACTCTCTCTCCTGTGACAGTTGGAACTGGTGCTCTCCACTCTCCCATCCTGTGACAGTTGGAACTGGTGCCCTCCAATATCTGTCCTATGACAGTTTGAACTGGTACGCTCCACTCTCTCTCCTGTGACAGTTGGAACTGGTACTCTCCACTCTCTCTCCTGTGACAGTTGGAACTGGTGCTCTCCACTCTCTCGTCCTGTGACAGTTGGAACTGGTGCTCTCTACTCTCTCTCCTGTGACAGTTGGAACTGGTACTCTCCACTCTCTCTCCTGTGACAGTTGGAACTGGTGCTCTCCACTCTCCCCTCCTGTGACAGTTGGAACTGGTGCTCTCCAATCTCTGTCCTATGACAGTTGGAACTGGTGCTCCCCACTCTCTGGTCCTGCGACAGTTTGAACTGGTGCTCTCCACTCTCTCGTCCTGTGACAGTTGGAACTCGTGCTCTCCACTCTCCCATCCTGTGACAGTTGGAACTGGTGCTCTCCACTCTCTCTCCTGTGACAGTTGGAACTGGTGCTCTCCACACACTCGTCCTGTGACAGTTTGAACTGGTGCTCTCACTATCCCATCCTGTGACATTTAGAAGTGGTGCTCTACACTCTCTCTCCTGTGGCAGTTGGAACTGGTGCTCTCCACCCTCCAGTCCTGTGACAGTTTGACCTGGTGCTCTCCACTCTCTGTCCTGCGACAGTTGGAACTGGTGCTCTCCACTCTCTCGTCCTGTGACAGTTTGAACTGGTGCTTTCCATCCTCCCGTCCTGTGACAGTTGGAACTGGTGCTTTCCAATCGCTGTCCTATGAAATTTGGAAATGGTGCTCTCCACTCTCTCTCCTGTGACAGTTTGAAATGGTACTCTCCACTCTCTCGTCCTGTGAATGTTTGAACTGGTGCTCTCCACTCTCCCATCCTGTGACAGTTGGAACTGGTGCTCTCCATTCTCTCTCCTGTGACAGTTGGAACTCGTGCTCTCCACTCTCCCATCCTGTGACAGTTTGAACGGGTGCTCTCCAATCTCTGTCCTGTGACAGTTGGAACTGGAGCTCTCCACTCTCTCGTCCTGTGACAATTGGAACTGGTGTTCTCCACGCTCTCATCCTGCAACAGTTGGAACTGGTGCTCTCCACTCTCTCGTCCTGTGACAGTTGGAACTGGTGCTCTCCACTCTCTCGTCCTGCGACAGTTGGAACTGGTGCTCTCCACTCTCTCGTCCTGCGACAGTTGGAACTGGTGCTCTCCACTCTTTTGTCTGCGACATTTGGAACTGGTGCTCTCCACTCTCTCGTCCTGTGACAGTTGGAAATGGTGCTCTCCACACTCTCTCCTGCGACAGTTGGAACTGGTGCTCTCCACTCTCCCGTCCTGCGACAGTTGGAACTGGTGCTCTCCACTCTCTCGTCCTGTGACAGTTTGAACTGGGGCTCTATACTCTCTCTCCTTTGCAGTTTGAACTGGTTCTCTCCACTCTCTCTGCGGTGACAGTTGGAACTGGTGCTCTCCACTCTCCCGTCCTGCGACAGTTGGAACTGGTGCTCTCCACTCTCTCGTCCTGTGACAGTTGGAACTGGTGCTCTCCAACCTCTCGTCCTGTGACAGTTGGAACTGGTGCTCTCCACGCTCTCATCCTGCGACAGTTGGAACTGGTGCTCTCCACTCTCTCGTCCTGTGACATTTGGAACTGGTGCTCTCCACTCTCTCGTTCTGTGACAGTTGGAACAGGTGCTCTCCACTCTCCCTCCTGTGACAGTTGGAACTTGCGCTCACCACTCTCCCGTCCTGTGACAGTTGGAACTGGTGCTCTCCAATCTCTGACCTATGACAGTTGGAACTGGTGCTCTCCACTCTCTCGTCCTGCAACAGTTGGAACTGGTGCTCTGCACTTATCCCGTCCTGCGATAGTTTGAACTGGTGCTCTCCATCCTCCCGTCCTGTGACAGTTGGAACTGGTGCTCTCCAATCTCTGTCCTATGACAGTTGGAACTGGTGCTCTCCACTCTCTCTCCTACGACAGTTGGAACTCGGGCTCTCCACTCTCCTGTCCTGCGACAGTTGGAACTGGTGCTCTCCACTGTCTCGTCCTGTGACAGTTTGAACTGGTGCTCTCCACTCTCTCTTCTGTGACAATTTGAAGTGGTACTCTCCACTCTCTCTCCTGTGACAGTTGGAACTGGTGCTCTCCACTCTCCCATCCTGTGACAGTTGGAACTGGTGCTCTCCAATATCTGTCCTATGACAGTTTGAACTGGTACTCTCCAGTCTCTCCTGTGACAGTTGGAACTGGTGCTCTCCACTCTCCCGTCCTGTGACAGTTGGAACTGGTGCTCTCCAATCTCTGTCCTGTGACAGTTGGAACTGGTGCTCTCCACTCTCCCGTCCTATGACAGTTGGAACTGGTGCTCTCCAATCTCTGTCCTGTGACAGTTGGAACTGGTGCTCTCTACTCTCTCTCCTGTGACAGTTGGAACTGGTACTCTCCACTCTCTCTCCTGTGACAGTTGGAACTGGTGCTCTCCACTCTCCCGTCCTTTGACAGTTGGAACTGGTGCTCTCCAATCTCTGTCCTATGACAGTTGGAACTGGTGCTCCCCACTCTCTCGTCCTGCGACTGTTGGAACAGGTGCTCTCCACTCTCCCGTCCTGCGACAGTTTGAACTGATGCTCTCCATCCTCCCGTCCTGTGACAGTTGGAACTGGTGCTCTCCTATCTCTGTCCGAAGACATTTAGAACTGGTGCTCTCCACTCTCTGGTCCTGCGACAGTTTGAACTGGTGCTCTCCGCCCTGCCGTCCTGTGACAGTTTGACCTGGTGCTCTCCACTCTCTCTCCTGTGACAGTTGGAACTGGTGCTCTCCACGCTCTCATCCTGCGACAGTTGGAACTGGTGCTCTCCACTCCCTCGTCCTGTGACAGTTGGAACTGGTGCTCTCCACTCTCTCGTCCTGTGACAGTTTGAACTGGTGCTCTCCACTCTCCCGTCCTGCGACAGTTTGAACTGGTGCTCTCCATCATCCCGACCTGTGACAGTTGGAACTGGTGCTCTCCACTCTCTGTCCTATGACATTTGGAACTGGTGCTCTCCACTCTCTGGTCCTGCGACAGTTTGAACTGGTGCTCTCCACTCTCTCGTCCTGTGACAGTTGGAACTCGTGCTCTCCACTCTCCCGTCCTGCGACAGTTGGAACTGGTGCTCTCCACTCTCTCGTCCTGTGACAGTTTGAACTTGTGCTCTCCACTCTCTCTCCTGTGACTGTTTGAACTGGTACTCTCCACTCTCTCTCCTGTGACAGTTGGAACTGGTGCTCACCACTCTCCTGTCCTGCGACAGTTGGAACTGGTGCTCTCCACTATCTCGTCCTGTGACAGTTTGAACTGGTGCTCTCCACTCTCCCATCCTGTGACAGTTGGAACTGGTGCTCTCCACTCTCTCGTCCTGTGACAGTTTGAACTGGTGCTCTCCACTATCCCATCCTGTGACAGTTGTAACTGGTGCTCTCCACTCTCTCTCCTGTGGCAGTTGGAACTGGTGCTCTCCACCCTCCCGTCCTGTGACAGTTTGAACTGGTGCTCTCCACTCTCCCATCCTGTGACAGTTGGAACTGGTGCTCTCCACTCTCTCTCCTGTGACAGTTGGAACTGGTGCTCTCCGCCCTCCCGTCCTGTGACAGTTTGACCTGGTGCTCTCCACTCTCTGTCCTGTGACAGTTGGAACTGGTGCTCTCCACTCTCTCGTCCTGTGACAGTTGGAACTGGTGCTCTCCACTCTCTCGTTCTGTGACAGTTGGAACTGGTGCTCTCCACTCTCTCTCCTGTGACAGTTTGAACTGATACTCTCCATTCTCTCCTGTGACAGTTGGAACTTGCGCTCACCACTCTCCCGTCCTGTGACAATTGGAACTGGTGCTCTCCAATCTCTGTCCTATGACAGTTGGAACTGATGCTCTCCACTCTCTCGTCCTGCGATATTTTGAACTGATGCTCTCCATCCTCCCGTCCTGTGACAGTTGGAACTGGTGCGCTCCACACTCTGTCCTATGACAGTTGGAACTGGTGCTCTCCACTATCTCTCTTGCGACAGTTGGAACTGGTGCTCGCCACTCTCCTGTCCTGCGACAGTTTGAACTGGTGCTCTCCACTCTCTCTTCTGTGACAATTTGAACTGGTACTCTCCACTCTCTCTCCTGTGACATTTGGAACTGGTGCTCTCCACTCTCCCATCCTGTGACAGTTGGAACTGGTGCTCTCCAATCTCCCGTACTGTGACAGTTGGAACTGGTGCTCTCCACTCTCTCTCCTACGACAGTTGGAACTCGGGCTCTCCACTCTCCTGTCCTGCGACAGTTGGAAGTGGTGCTCTCCACTGTCTCGTCCTGTGACAGTTTGAACTGGTGCTCTCCACTCTCTCTTCTGTGACAATTTGAAGTGGTACTCTCCACTCTCTCTCCTGTGACAGTTGGAACTGGTGCTCTCCAATCTCCCGTACTGTGACAGTTGGAACTGGTGCTCTCCAATCTCTTTCCTATGACAGTTGGAACTGGTGCTCTCCACTCTCTCGTCCTGCGACATTTGGAACTGGTGCTCTCCACTCTCCCGTCCTGCAACAGTTTGAACTGGTGCTCTTCATCCTCCCGTCCTGTAACAGTTGGAACTGGTGCTCTCCAATCTCTGTCCTAAGACATTTGGAACTGGTGCTCTCCACTCTCTGGTCCTGCGACAGTTTGAACTGGTGCTCTCCACTCTCTCGTCCTGTGACAGTTGGAACTCGTGCTCTCCACTCTCCCGTCCTGCGACAGTTGGAACTGGTGCTCTCCACTCTCTCGTCCTGTGACAGTTGGAACTGGTGCTCTCCACTCTCTCTCCTGTGTGATTTGGAACTGGTGCTCTCCATTCTCTCGTCCTGCGACAGTTTGAACTGGTGCTCTCCACTCTCTGTCCTATGACAGTTGGAACTGGTGCTCTCCACACACTCTCCTGCGACAGTTGGAACTGGTGCTCTCCACTCTCTTGTCCTGTGACAGTTGGAACTGGTGCTCTCGACTCTCTCTCCTGTGACAGTTGGAACTGGTACTCTCCACTCTCTCACCTGTGACAGTTGGAACTGGTGCTCTCCACTCTCCCGTCCTGTGACAGTTGGAACTGGTGCTCTCCAATCTCTGTCCTATGACATTTGGAACTGGTGCTCTCCACTCTCTGGTCCTGCGACAGTTTGAACTGGTGCTCTCCACCCTCCCGTCCTGTGACAGTTTGACCTGGTGCTCTCCACTCTCTGTCCTGTGAAAGTTGGAACTGGTGCTCTCCACTCTCTCGTCCTGTGACAGTTGGAACTGGTGCTCTCCACGCTCTCATCCTGCGACAGTTGGAACTGGTGCTCTCCACTCTCTCGTCCTGTGACAGTTTGAACTGGTGCTTTCCATCCTCCCGTCCTGTGACAGTTGGAACTGGTGCTCTCCAATCGCTGTCCTATGACATTTGGAAATGGTGCTCTCCACCCTCTCTCCTGTCAAAGTTTGAACTGGTACTCTCCACTCTCTCTCCTGTGACAGTTGGAACTGGTGCACTCCACTCTCCCATCCTGCGACAGTTGGAACTGGTGCTCTCCACTCTCTCGTCCTGTGACAGTTTGAACTGGTGCTCTCCACTCTCTCTCCTGTGACAGTTTGAACTGGTGCTCTCCACTCTCTGTCCTGCGTCACTTGGAACTGGTGCGCTCCACTCTGTCCTGTGACAGTTTGAACTGGTGCTCTCCACGCTCTCTCCTGTGACAGTTTGAACTGGTGCTCTCCACTCTCTGTCCTGCGTCAGTTGGAACTGGTGCGCTCCACTCTCTCGTCCTGTGACAATTTGAACTGGTGCTCTCCACTCTCACGTTCTGTGACAGTTGGAACTGGTGCTCTCCACTCTCTGTCCTGCGTCAGTTGGAACTGGTGCGCTCCACTCTCTCGTCCTGTGACAGTTTGAACTGGTGCTCTCCACTCTCTCTCCTGTGACAGTTGGAACTGGTGCTCTCCACTCTCCCATCCTGTGACAGTTGGAACTGGTGCTCTCCAATCTCTGTCCTATGACAGTTGGAACTGGTGCTCTCCACTCTCTCGTCCTGCGACAGTTGGAACTGTGCTCTCCACGCTCTCATCCTGCGACAGTTGGAACTGGTGCTCTCCACTCTCTCGTCCTGTGACAGTTTGAACTGGTGCTTTCCATCCTCCCGTCCTGTGACAGTTGGAACTGGTGCTCTCCAATCGCTGTCCTATGACATTTGGAAATGGTGCTCTCCACTCTCCCATCCTGCGACAGTTGGAACTGGTGCTCTCCACTCTCTCGTCCTGTGACAGTTTGAACTGGTGCTCTCCACTCTCCCATCCTGTGACAGTTGGAACTGGTGCTCTCCACTCTCTCTCCTGTGACAGTTGGAACTGGTGCTCTCCACCCTCCCATCCTGTGACAGTTTGAAAAGGTGCTCTCCACTCTCTGTCCTGTGACAGTTGGAACTGGTGCTCTCCACTCTCTCGTCCTGTGACAGTTGGAACTGGTGCTCTCCACTCTCTCGTCCTATGACATTTGGAACTGGTGCTCTCCACTCTCTCGTCCTGCGACAGTTTGAACTGGTGCTCTCCACTCTCTGTCCTATGACTGTTGGAACTGGTGCTCTCCTCACTCTCTCCTGCGACAGTTGGAACTGGTGCTCTCCACTCTGCCGTCCTGCGACAGTTGGAACTGGTGCTCTCCACTCTCTCGTCCTGTGACAGTTTGAACTGGTGCACTACACTCTCTCTCCTGTGACAGTTTGAACTGGTTCTCTCCACTCTCTCTCCGGTGACAGTTGGAACTGGTGCTCTCCACTCTCCCATCCTGCGACAGTTGGAACTGGTGCCCTCCACTCTCTCGTCCTGTGACAGTTTGAACTGGTGCTCTCCAACCTCTCGTCCTGTGACAGTTGGAACTGGTGCTCTCCAATCTCTGTCCTATGACAGTTGGAACTGGTGCTCTCCACTCTCCCGTCCTGCGACAGTTGGAACTGGTGCTCTCCACTCTCTCGTCCTGTGACAGTTGGAACTTGTGCTCTCCACTCTCTCTCCTTTGACAGTTGGAACTGGTACTCTCCACTCTCTCTCCTGTGACAGTTGGAACTGGTGCTCTCCACTCTCCCGTCCTGTGACAGTTGGAACTGATGCTCTCCAATCGCTGTACTATGACATTTGGAACTGGTGTTCTCCACTCTCCCATCCTGCGACAGTTGGAACTGCTGCTCTCCACTCTCTCGTCCTGTGACAGTTTAAACTGGTGCTCTCCACTCTCTCTCCTGTGACAGTTTGAACTGGTACTCTCCACTCTCTCTCCTGTGACAGTTGGAACTGGTGATCTCCACTCTCTCGTCCTGTGACAGTTTGAACTGGTGCTCTCCACTCTCCCGTCCTGCGACAGTTGGAACTGGTGCTCTCCACTCTCTCGTCCTGTGACAGTTTGAACTGGTGCTCTCCACGCTCCCATCCTGTGACAGTTGGAACTGGTGCTCTCCACTCTCCCATCCTGTGACAGTTGGAACTCGTGCTCTCTGCTCTCTCGTCCTGTGACAGTTTGAACTGGTGCTCTCCACTCTCCCATCCTGTGACAGTTGGAACTGGTACTCTCCACTCTCTCTCCTGTGACAGTTGGAACTGGTGCTCTCCACCCTCCCGTCCTGTGACAGTTTGAATTGGTGCTCTCCACTCTCTGTCCTGTGACAGTTGGAATTGGTGCTCTCCACTCTCCCGTCCTGTGACAGTTCTAACTGATGCTCTCCACTCTCCCGTCCTGCGACAGTTGGAACTGGTGCTCTCCATTCTCATGTCCTGTGACAGTTTGAACTGGTGCTCTCCACTCTCTCTCCTGTGACAGTTTGAACTGGTACTCTCCACTCTCTCTCCTGTGACAGTTGGAACTGGTGCTCTCCACTCTCCCGTCCTGCGACAGTTGGAACTGGTGCTCTCCACTCTCTCGTCCTGTGACAGTTTGAAATGGTGCTCTCCACTCTCTCTCCTGTGACAGATTGAACTGGTACTCTCCACTCTCTGTCCTGTGACAGTTGGAACTGCTGCTCTCCACTCTCCCGTCCTGCGACATTTGGAACTGGTGCTCTCCACTCTCTCTCCTGCGACAATTGGAACTGTTGTTCTCCACTCTCTCGTCCTGGGACATTTGGAACTGCTGCTCTCCACTCTCTTGTCCCGTGACAGTTGGAACTGGTGCTCTCCACTCTCTCGTCCTGCGACAGTTAGAACTGGTGCGCTCCACTCTCTCGTCCTGTGACAGTTGGAACTGGTGCTCTCCACTCTCTCTCCTGTGACAGTTGGAACTGGTACTCTCCACTCTCTCTCCTGTGACAGTTGGAACTGGTGCTCTCCACTCTCCCGTCCTGCGACAGTTGGAACTGGTGCTCTCCACTCTCTCGTCCTGTGACAGTTTGAAATGGTGCTCTCCACTCTCTCTCCTGTGACAGATTGAACTGGTACTCTCCACTCTCTCGTCCTGCGGCAGTTGGAACTGGTGCTCTCCACTCTGTCGTCCTGCGACAGTTGGAACTGGTGCTCTTCATCTCTCGTCCTATGACAGTTTGAACTGGTGCTCTCCACTCTCCCGTCCTGTGACAGTTTGAACTGGTGCTCTCCACTCTCCCGTCCTGTGACAGTTGGAACTGGTGCTCTCCATTCTCACGTCCTGTGACAGTTTGAACTGGTGCTCTCCACTCTCCCGTCCTGTGACAGTTGGAACTGGTGCTCTCCATTCTCACGTCCTGTGACAGTTTGAACTGGTGCTCTCCACTCTCTCTCCTGTGACAGTTGGAACTGGTGCTCTCCACTCTCTGTCCTGTGGCAGTTTGAACTGGTGCTCTCCACTCCCCCATCCTGTGAAAGTTGGAACTGATGCTCTCCACTCTCCCGTCCTGCGACAGTTGGAACTGGTGCTCTCCACTCTCCCGTCCTGCGACAGTTGGAACTGGTGCTCTCCACTCTCCCGTCCTGTGACAGTTGCAACTGGTGCTCTCCACTCTCCCATTGATGTGGGAGGGAGGGCTTTTGTTTCGTGAACAATTGGGATCGCTTCTGGTGTAGGTGGATCCTGTACAAGTCGGACAGGTTACACCTCAACAGAGACGGGACCAATGTTCTCGCGGGTGGTTTTGATAGTACAGTTGGGAGGGCTTTAAACTAGCTTGGCATGGGGATGGGAACCCAGGAGAAGTCTCTGAGCTCGTTAGAGTGGGTGAGAGCTCAGATGAACAGGACCCCAAGAAAGAATGCAAAAGGCTGGAGGCAACAGAGCAGGGTAGCACTGGGGTAAGTGTAAACCACAAGGTGAAAGGAAGGGACAATATGTATGAATATAAAAGGGCTGCAGGAGGAGTCAAAACTAAAAGTCATGGTTTAAAAACTAGTATTAAAACACTTTACCTAAACGCATGGAGCATTCGAAACAAAGTAAATGAGTTGACGGCACAAATCATTACAAATGGGTATGATTTGTTGGCCATTACTGAAACATGGTTGCAGGGTGGCCAAGACTGGGAATTAAACATATACAGAGATATCTGACAATTCGGAAAGATAGACAAGAAGGGAAAGGAGGTGGGATAGCTCTGTTAATAAAGGATGATATCAAGGCAGTTGTGAGAGACGATATTGGTTCTAATGAACAAAATGTTGAATCATTGTGGGTGGAAATTAGAGATAGTAAGGGGAAAAAGTCACTGGTGGACGTAGTTTATAGGCCCCCAAATAATAACTTCAGGGTGGGGCGGACAATAATCAAGGGAATAATGGAGGCATGTGAAAAAGGAACAGCAGTAATCATGGGGGATTTTAACCTGCATATCTATTGGTCAAATCAAATCTCACGGTGTAGCCTTGAGGAGGAATTCATAGAATGCAAACGGGATTGTTTCTTAGAACAGTATGTTACAGAACGTACAAGGGAGCAAGCTATCTTAGATCTGGTCCTGTGTAATGAGACAGGAATAATAAACGATCTCCTAGTAAAAGATCCTCTCAGAATCAGTGATCACAGTATGGTTGAATTTGTAATACAGATTGAGGGTGAGGAAGTAGTGTCTCAAACAAGCGTACTATGCTTAAACAAAGGGGACTACAGTGGGATGAGGGCAGAGTTGGCTAAAGTAGACTGGAAACACAGACTCAACGGTGGCACAATTGAGGAACAGTGGAGGACTTTTAAGGAACTCTTTCATAGTGCTCAACAAAAATATTTTCTAGTGAAAAAGAAGGGTGGTAAAAGAAGGGATAGCCAGCCGTGGATAACCAAGGAAATAAAGGAGAGTATCAAATTAAAAAACAATGCGTGTAAGGTGGCCAAGATTAGTGGGAAACTAGAAGATTGGGAAAATTTTAAACAACAGCAAAGAATGACTAAGAAAGCAATAAAGAAAGGAAAGATAGATTATGAAAGTAAACTTGCGCAAAACATAAAAACAGATAGTAAAAGCTTTTACCGATATATAAAACGGAAAAGAGTGGTCCCTTAGAAGATGAGAAGGGGGATTAAATAATGGGAAACGTGGAAATGGCTGAGACCTTAAACAATTATTTTGCTTCGGTCTTCACAGTGGAAGACACAAAAACCATGCCAAAAATTGCTGGTCACGGGAGTGTGGGAAGGGAGGACCTTGAGACAATCACTATCACTAGCCGGGTAGTGCTGGACAGGCTAATGGGACTCAAGGTAGACAAGTACCCTGGTCCTGATTAAATGCATCCCAGGGTATTAAAAGAGATGGCGGAAGTTATAGCAAATGCATTCGTTATAATCTACCAAAATTCTCTGGACTCTGGGGAGGTACCATCGGATTGGAAAGCAGCTAATGTAACGCCTCTATTTAAACAAGAGGCAGACAAAAGGCAGGTAACTATAGGCCGGTTAGTTTAACATCTGTAGTGGAGAAAATGCTTGAAGCTATCATTAAGGAAGAAATAGCGGGACATCTAGACAGGAATAGTACAATCAAGCAGATGGATTCATGTAGGGGAAGTCATGTTTAATTAATTTACTGGAATTCTTTGAGAATATAACGAGCATGGTGGATAGAGGTGTACCGATGGACGTGGTGTATTTAGATTTGCAAAAGACATTCGATAAGGTGCCACACAAAAGGTTACCGCAGAAGATAAAGGTACACGGAGTCAGAGGAATTTTATTAAGATGGATCGAGAATTGGCTGGCTAACAGAAAGCAGAGAGTTGGGATAAATGGGTCCTTTTCAGGTTGGAAATCGGTGGTCAGTGGTGTGCCACAGGGATCGGTGCTGGGACCACAACTGTTTACAATATACATAGATGACCCAGAAGAGGGGACAGAATGTAGTGTAACAAAATTTGCAGATGACACAAAGATTAGTGGGAAAGCGGGTTGTGTAGAGGACACAGAGAGGCTGCAAAGAGATTTAGATAGGTTAAGTGAATGGGCTAAGGTTTTGCAGATGGAATACAATGTCGGAAAATGTGAGGTCATCCACCTTGGGAAAAAAAACAGTAAAAGGGAATATTATTTGAATGGGGATACATTACAACATGCTGCGGTGCAGAGGGACCTGGGGGTCCTTGTGCATAAATCCCAAAAAGTTAGTTTGCAGGTGCAGCAGGTAATCAGGAAGGCGAATGTAATGTTGGCCTTCATTGCGAGAGGGATGGAGTACAAAAGCAGGGAGGTCCTGCTGCAACTGTATAGGATATTGGTGAGGCCGCACCTGGAGTACTGCGTGCAGTTTTGGTCACCTTACTTGAGGAAGGATATACTAGCTTTGGAGGGGGTACAGAGATGATTCACTAGGCTGATTCCGGAGATGAGGGGATTACCTTATGATGATAGATTGAGTAGACTGGGTCTTTACTCGTTGGAGTTCAGAAGGATGAGGGTTGATCTTATAGAAACATTTAAAATAATGAAAGGGATAGACAAGATAGAGGCAGAGAGGTTGTTTCCACTGATCAGGGAGACAAGGACTAGGGGGCACAGCCTCAAAATAAGGGGGAGCCAATTTAAAACCGAGTTGAGAAGGAATTTCTTCTCCCAGAGGGTTGTGAATCTGTGGAATTCTCTGCCCAAGGAAGCAGTTGAGGCTAGCTCATTGAATGTATTCAAATCACAGATAGATAGATTTTTAACCAATAAGGGAATTAAGGGTTATGGGGAGCGGGCGGGTAAGTGGAGCTGAGTCCACGGCCAGATCAGCCATGATCTTGTTGAATGGCAGAGCAGGCTCGAGGGGCTGGATGGCCTACTTCTGTTCCTAATTCTTATGTTCTTATTATGTTTTTACAGCTAAGGGGATCAAGGGCCATGGAGAGAAAGCAGGAAATGCATATTGAGGGAATGATCTGCCATGATCTTGTTGAATGGCGTTGAAGGCTCGAAGTGCCAAATGGCCTACACCTGCACCTATTTTCTATGTTTCTATGTTTCTATAAAGGGTGGCAAAAGTGTGGAACTCTTTCCCCAAAAAAATCATTGTTGCTAGCTCAATTTATAATTTTAAATCTGAGTTTGATAGCTGTAACTAAGGGTATTAAGGGATATGGAGCCAAGGCTGGAGTTAGAATAAAGATCAGCCATGATCTCATTGAATGATGGAACAGGCTCGAGGGGCTGAATGGCCTCTTCCTGTTCCTATGTCTCATATTCATTAATCTGGATGTTTTGATTATTTCATAGGAAATATTAGTGTGTTGTTTGAGGAGTGATTGTCTGTGCTGGAAATTGGAAATGGCCATTTGCTCGAGTTCTTTGCTGGAAGAAAAAAATCCGTTCTAGATCTTGTAAAACAGAATTAAATGCGTTTTGGAATACTGAGGATGTTGCTGTTTTGCAGATTGAAGACTGAGGAAGTGCCTATTCCTGAAGTTTGGCTGTGCTGTTTTTTGGTTAAATGCTAGCCTTTCGGTGACAGTTTGTGATGAAACATCTATTTGATAGAGAGTGGGATATTAAATAGAAAGAAAAATAAGGTTTTGTGACCTATAACTGGATGAGCAATCTAGAGGCCTGGACTAACAATCTAAAGAAGACAAGTTCAAATCCCACCATGGCAGTATGAGAATTTGAATGCAGTTTTTAAATGTCTGGAAATAAAAAACTCGTATCAGTAAAAATGAACAATAAGATGTTGGATTGAAATAGAAAACCAATTGGTTCACGAATGCTATTTAAGGAAGGAACACTTCTGTTCTTACCCCGTCTGTCCTTTATATGACCAATGTGGTTGACTCAAATGCCCTCCGACATGGCCGCGAGAGTCACTCAGTTGAATCAAACCACTACTTGGACAACAAGGGATGGGCAATATATGCTGACCTTGCCACATACTAAGAATGAATTTTAAACAATTAGTAGTTCTGGGATGAATGTTAGGTGGAGGGCTGAGTGAACTTCCTGCTCTCATTTTAATAATGCAAAGAGTACTACATGCAGCTCTGGTCACCACATTACGGGAAAGATGTGATTGCACTCGAGAGGGAACAGAGGAGATTTACAAGGATGTTGCCTGGACTGGAGAATTTTAGCTATGAGGAAAGATTGGATAGGCTGGGGTTGATTTCTTTGGAACAGAGGAGGCTGAGGGGAAACCTTATTGAGGTATATAAAATTATGAAGGACCTAGATAGAGTGGAGAGGAAGGACCTATTTCCCTTAGCAGAGGGGTCAACGACCAGCAAGCATAGATTTAAAGTAATTGGTAGGAGGTTTAGAAGGAATTTGAGGGGAAATGTTATCACCCAGAGGGTGGTAGGGGTCTAGAACTCACTGCCTGAAAGAGTAGTAGAGGCCAAAAACCTCACCACATTTAAAAAGTACTTGGATATGCACTTGAAGTGCCACAACCTGCAGGGCTATGGACCAAGAGCTGGAAAGTGGTATTAGGTTGGATAGCTCTTTGTCGTCTGGGGCAGACACAATGGTCCAAAATGGACTCCTTCCATGCTGTTAATTTCTATGATTCTATAATTCAACTATCTCTCCCTGAAGACCAATAACAGGCAGACAAAGCCTTGGTTAAATAGTTAGTTCAAGATCGGCATGTGTAACAATGAAAACGCCTCTTACTGGAATGTCAGCCTATGGTTGTGAATAGATAGAAGCAGGCGTTGATTTGGAGCTGGATATTAGAGAATTATCCATGAAAAATTGAAATTTTAGGAATTATCCAAGTTCAGTCAAAATATGTGCTATAAATTATTACAGGTTGAACTTCTCTGGTCCAGGACTCTCCGGTCCGGAAACATCCGTGGTTCGCCATTAGTTTGCGGAACTGCCGCTTTGCGTGGGTGGCATCCCAGTTTCCCGTGCTTCCGCAAAGTTTGTTTATGTCTGGCCGGCAGTCCTGGCTCTTAATTTTTTGTGCTATTATTTAACACAAGAAGAGAGCCCAGGAGAGCGGGTGAGCAGCCTAGGCTGGGCATATGCTTATGTAGGGTGTATCGGTACAGTTATATACTGACCGCCCAATGTTCGGAAAATTCTCTGTTTCAGCATTGGTCAGGTCCTGAGGGTGCCTGACCACAGAGGTCCAACCTGTAATAGATAGTTGTGATATTTATCCCAGATCACCAGAATTTATAAGGGGAATTTTAACCTCTCACCCTGCATGACGGAAACTGGGTGTGGGGGCGGGAGGGGGGAGGCGGGGATGGCGGATGTCGGAGGCAGTTAAAAATGGAACGGGTGGCTTACCCACTGGCTTCCAACCCTGATCTTGCTGACTACAATTTTAAATTGAAGGCATCAAGGACACACGCAGCCAGAATTCTGATTAATTATGAAGATTAGATCCCGATGATATCATGGGGATCTGACTGCAATATTAATCCTGGGCCAGTATGGGGAGGCCCTCATAGCTTCCTCTACCAGGTCAACCTGCCGGAAACAGGAGCCAAAACAAGACAAGGCCCAGCAAGGTATGCGTCTTTACAATTTTTTATACTTTCCTCGTGGTGCCTGGAGGATCAGGAGTGGTCCTTCAGGCCCCAAAAAAAAATTTTGAGCCTCCCCTGTCCTGGCCTGTAACTACCTGCATCTGAGCTTTTTCACCTTGAAACGAATGACATAAGTATATATCCAACAATGTTCTCTTTCTGTAACAGATTTTAAAAAAAGACAGAAATGCACATCTGTGGATTGATACAGATGGAAGTTTAATCAAGAGAATAACCCAATAAACAAAATAAACCCATTTTGGCACTATTAGCGCTGGTAACTGGGCATCCCGGTAATGATGCAGATTAACAAGCTTAACCATTCTTGGGAGTGTTTAGACTACTGCTGGGGATATCTACAATTTGAGCCATTGGTCTACAGCACTGCTTAGTCGAAAATACAGTGCCGATTTCATCAGATAAAGCACCAGAGCGAGCTTTATCTTTACTTTTATGATCGCCATATACTAGTTTTGTTTTTTTATGGGTCATTATTTGTGTCATCATAATTGCACAATAGCAGCATTATTTGTATCATCATACCTGCACAATCGACTTCTGAATTAGTATTCTTTTCCACTTGGTCAATTAGATAAAAGATGAAGATAGCACAGTGCCTCATATCAACAAACATATCCACAGTAATGATGTTCTCTCATGCAAAGATGAATTGTTTACTGAAAATGCCATTTGTACAACTAGAAAGCAAATGTACTGCCAGTGAACATCAAATTCATCCTCACTCACATGAGAAGCTCGAGAATGCACCTCCATTAATAAGAAAACTGGAGGATTATTAATAGAGTAAAATGAACGATTAAGAGTGAATTTAAACAAAACCATCAGCAGAAAAGAGGGGAAAAAAGTTGATGGGAGATGACTCATTCAATCCAACCAGTAATGGAACCAGCATTTTTCGGTGATTTTCAGAATATATTCAAGAGCCAAAATGCTCCTGATTTTGTTACTTTCCAAGAAAATTCTATACACAATTTACAAGCACGCTGCATGTTTTAAAAGTGACGGGCTTTGATTTACCTGTGAATGTTGTGTCTGTGGACATGCTGCATTAGATTTTATATTGGATGACAATGCAGCTCAAGTGAACTGATTTGAGCCTTGTCTATGAAGTTTATAAAATCCATTTTGACAGTTTATAGCTCAACAAAAGCATGCAGAAAGGAAGTTTTTTCATTGGCAAAAGTGCTACATCTATTTACCATCAGGCAATATGTAGCTTGCAACTTATTTTCTTTAGCTAGAAAAAGGAAAAGGATTTTCAAAGTGCCAGACTGAATTTTAAGGCTAATCATCTTGACATGTTTATTAGTTGAATTGTAACATTTCAGAGAGTTGGCTGTGCCATCATAAGATTATACGAAATAAGAACAGAAGTAGGCCATTTTGCCCCTCGAGCCTGCTCCGCCATTTAATAAGATCATGTCTGATCTGATCATGGACTCAGCTCAACATCCCTGCCCGTTCCCCATAACCTTTATTACCTCATCGCTTAAAAATCTGTCTATCTCCACCCTAAATATATTCAGTGACCCAGCCTCCACAGCTCTCTGGCAGAGAAATCCACAGATTTAGAACCGTCTGAGAGAAGAAATTCCTCCTCAACTCAGTTTTAAATGGGCAGCCCTTTATTCTTTGTCTATGCCTCCTAGTTCTAGTTTCCCATATGAGTTGAAATAGCCTCATTGCATCCAACTTGTCGAGCCCCCACATTATTTTATATGTTTCGACAAGACCACCTCTCATTCTTCTGAACTCCAATGAGTATAGGCCCAACCTACTCAACCTATCTTCATAAGTCAACCCCCTCATCTCCGGAATGAACCTAGTGAACCTTCTCTCAACTATCTCCAATGCAAATATATCCTTTCTTAAGTGCGGAGACCAAAACTGCACGCAGTACTCTAGGTGTGGCCACACTAACACCCTGTATAGTTGTAGCAGGACTTCTTTGCTTTTATACTCTATCCCCCTTGCAATAAAGGCCAACATTCAATTTGCCTTCCTGATTACTTGCTGTACCTGCATACTAACATGTTGTGTTTCATGCACAAGGATCCCCAGGTCCCTCTGTACTACAGTACTTTGCAATTTTTCTCCATGTAAAAAATAATTTTCTTTTCTATTCTTTCTGCTAAAGTGGATAACCTTACATTTTCCCATATTATACTCCATTTAGCAACTTTTGCCCACTCACTTAGCCTGTCTATGTCACTTTGCAGATTTTTTGTGTCCTTCTCACAATTTGCTTTCCCACCCATCTTTGTATCATCAGCAAACTTGGCTACATTACACTCGGTCCCTTCATCCAAGTCATGAATGTAGATTGTAAATAGTTGAGGCCCCAGCACCGGTCCCTGCGATCTGTAGTCCTTACTACTAAGGGGATCAAGGGGTATGGCAAGAAAGCAGGAATGGGGTACTGAAGTTGCATGTTCAGCCATGAACTCATTGAATGGCGGTGCAGGCTAGAAGGGCCGAATGGCCTACTCCTGCACCTATTTTCTATGTTTCTATGTTTGCCAACCAGAAAATAGCCCATTTATCCCGACTCACTGTTTTCTGTTCGTTAGCCAATCCTCTATCCATGCTAATATATTATCCCCAACCCCGTGAACTTTTATCTTGTGCAGTAACCTTTTATGTGACACCTTATCAAATGCCTTCTGGAAATCCAAATACACCACATCCACTGGTTCCCCTTTACCTACCCTGCTCGTTACATCCTCAAAGAATTTCAGCAAATTTGTCAAACATGATTTCCCTTTCATAAAACTATGCTGACTGCTTGATTGAACTGTGCTTTTCCAAATGTCCTGCTACTGCTTTCTTAATAATGGACTGCAATATTTTCCCAACTGCAGATGTTAGGCTAACTGGTCTGTAGTTTCCTCCTTTCTGTCAGCCTCCTTTTTTAAACAAGGGCATTACATTTGCTACAAACAAACAGCGGGACCTGGGGGTACTTGTGCATAAAACACAAAAGAATAGTATGCAGGTAGAGCAAGTGATCAGGAAGGCCAATGGAGTCTTGGCCTTTATTGCAAAGGGGATGGAGTATGAAAACAGGGAAGTCTTGCTACAGCTATAAAGGGTATTGGTGAGGTCACACCTGGAATACTGCGTGCAATTTTGGTTTCCATATTTACGAAAGGATATACTTGCTTTGGAGGCAGTTCAGAGAAGGTTCACGAGGTTGATTCCGGAGATGAGGGGGTTGACTTATGAGGAAAGATTGAGTAGGTTGGGCCACTACTCATTGGAATTCAGAAGAATAAGAGGTGATCTTATCAAAACATATAAGATTATGAGGGGGCCTGACAAGGTGGATGCAGAGAGGATGTTTCCACTGATGGGGGAGACTAGAACTAGAGGGCATGATCTTAGAATAAGGGGCCGCCCATTTAAAACAGAGATGAGGAGAAATTTATTTTCTCAGAGGGTTGTAAATCTGTGGAATTCGCTGTCTCAGAGAGCTGTGGAAGTTGGGACATGTAATAAATTTAAGACATAATAGACAGTTTCTTAAATGATAAGGGTATAAGGGGTTATGGGGAGCGGGCAGGGAAGTGGAGCTGAGTCCATGATCAGATCAGCCATGATCTTATTGAATGACAGAGCAGGCTCGAGGGGCCGTATGGCCTACTCCTGTTCCTATTTCTTATGTTCTTATTTAAATCATTGCTACATACAATTCAACGTCTCTAACCTCTCTTACTTCTTTCTTCAGCTCAGAACTGATACAGAAGTAGCAGGTCATAAATCAGTTTGGAAACATTCTCATGAACTATTAACTCAGGCAAGAGCCAATTTTCTTTGACAGCAGTGGATTCCTAACCAGCCAGGCACAGGATGTAGTTGGTTAAGTCTTTTTAAATACAAAATTATAACACTGAATATTTTATCCACACATAGATGGTTTGTATCATGAAAAAAATGTGTTGCTTCTGCAGGCAATTAATTGGTGTTCATCACTCCTGATTCCCTTCAAAATGTTGTAAGATAAGACATACCTATGGCCATATGAATAACTGGTCTATAACTGGCAGAATTAGCAAAGAAGAATGAAATAGGCACTGCAAATGGATGCTTCAATCCAACTGATATACATTGCAAAAACAATCTGTGGGTCATAAATGTTCTTTGCATATACAGAAATTATCTGTAGACATGATGTCAGATTCCATTTGTACACTGACGACTCCCAGCTCTACCCCACCACCATCTGTCTCAACCCCTCCACTCCCTCTGTGTTGACAGCCTGATTATCTGTGATCCAGTCCTGGATGAGCTGCAATCTCCTCCAATTGTCTTCGGTCCCCAACACAAAGTTCCCTCCCTGGCCACTGTCTCAGATTAAGCAAGACACTTCGCAACCTAGGCATCCTATTGACCCTCAGCTGAGTTTCCGACTACATAAACTGTCATCACAAACTTACCGTCTATTTCCACCTCTCTAACATTGCCCATCCCTGCCTCTCCCTCAGACAATCTGAAACCCTCAACCATGTTTCTGTAACCTCCAGACTTGACTATTCCAATGCTCTCCTAGCCTGCCTCCCATCTCACACCATCTATAAACTTTAGATCATCCAAAACCCTGCTGCCCGAATTCTAACCCATATCAAGTCCTGTTCACTCATCAACCTTGTGCTTGCTGACCTATATTAGCTTCTTGTCTACCAATACCTCAACTTTAAAATTCTCATCCACGTGTTCAAATCCACATGGCTTCACCTCTCCCGAGATCTCTAACATCTCCAGCCCTACAACCCTCGGAGAACTCTGCACTCCTCCAACTCTGGCTTCTTACGCATTCCCCAATCTCACCACCCCACCATTGGCCTTCATGCCTTCAGCTGTCTCGGCCCTCAGCTCTGGAATTCCCTTCCTAAAACTTTCCTCTTCAACATCTCGCTCTCCTCCTTTAAATCCCTCCTTAAAACCTACCTCTGTCACCAAACTGTTAGTCGCTCTTGCTAATAACTCTTTCTTTGGCTCAGTATCAATTGATGTCTGAATACGCTTCTGTGAAGCATCTTGGATTGTTTTCGATTGTTAGAGGTACTATTTAAATGCAAGTTGTTGTTATTTACTATTCAACTATCGCTGATTCTCATGGAAAGATTTAATAACAAAGGTGTGTTAGTCACCGCCACGCAATTTTAACCAACATTTTGCAACTCCCTGCAGCCGAAAGGAGTAAAAATCTCTTGAGATAATGTAAAAATAGAGAGTTGGCGTCTAACATCATGTGCAACGTCGTGATGACATCAAACGAAGTGGCCGTGTGTTCGTGGGTCTGGCTGTGAGAAAGCTTCAGGAGGGACAGGTAGGGAGCTGGGCTTTGGGGAGAGGGGGGTTAGAGGGGTTGTGAATTGGGGCTCAATCCCCCCACTCCCACTCCTGACCTTGGCTTTGCATTCTATGGTTGCCCCTTTCCTCACTGCCTGCCTACTGTCCTGGGAGGCTGTTCAGAGATGGTTCACTAGGTTGATTCCTGAGATGAAGGGGGGGATTGATTTATGAAGATAGTTTGAGCAGATTTTGGGGGCCTGTACTCATTGGTGTTCAGAAGAATGAGAGGTGATCTTATCGAAATGTATAAGATACTGAGGAGGGGGCGGGGTGGGGCTCAACAAGGTGGATGCAGAGAGGATGTTTCCACTCATAGGGGCAACTAAAACTAGGGGCTCACAGGCTCAGAATAAGGGGTCGCCCATTTAAACTGGAGATGAGGAGGAATTTCTTCTCTCAGCGGGTTGTAAATCTATGGAATTCTATGCCCCAGAGAGCTGTGTGGGGGCTGGGTCATTGAATATATTTAAGATAGACAAACAGATTTTTGAGCAATAAGGGAATAAAGGGTTATGGGGAGCGGACAGGGAAGTGGAGCTGAACCCATGATCAGATCAGCCATGATCTTATTGAATGGCGGAGCAGGCTCGAGGGGCTAAATGGCCAACTTCTGCTCCTATTTCTTATGTTCTTATGTGTTGTATTAGGCTGTAGGGACAGAAGCATTGACTTCATTAAGTGCTGTTCTACGCATCATTTCAAGGAGTTTTCCAATATGTCTACACTCAGCAAATGCTTAATATGGCTGCAGTTAATATTGCAATACCACAAAGCATCAGCGATAGTTCACTAGGTTGATTCCTGAGATGAAGCGGGGGATTGACTTATGGCGATAGTTTGAGCAGATTCTAGAAAGAGTACAAGAGCCAGGAGTTAAGAGAAATCCTTAGTGGCTTGATTCACATACAAGACAACAGTTTGCAGAGGTTAAACTGGTATAAGCTTTGTAGGTACCGATAACTTCAAGTCGAGATGTTGAGATGATAGTTAAGGTGTGATTTGATTCTTTTAACAAACTTTAATGTAACTGTACTTAAATGTCACTAGACTTGAATCATACTTGGGATTCTGTTCTGAGAATAAAACCCTCCTATTTATTGAGTTAATGGTGGGGGCAAAATTCAACTCCACAATATATTTTTTTTAAACTTCAATTCTCCACACACAGAGAGGCCGATCTTCCTACCCCTCCATCTACCACCCTCACCAAGAAAAATTTAAATAGAATGCAGTGAAAATACACTCTACCCAGTTGACCTGAACCGGCCTATATCTTTGAGTTCCGGTGGTTACCATGGGTGAAATATTTCCAGTGCCCACGAACACCCCTTGGAATAAGAGTATGTCAATACTTGGGGAAAACAACAGGAATGCTGCTGCAGGATTCTGAGGTCTGCAGCAGCGATACTGGCCAACACTTTCGGACCATTCTGGCTGCTGACTCAGAATAATAGCCTACAGCCCAAATGATCCTCATTGGTGGCCCTGAAAGGTGAAAAAACAGTTTGGAGGTGGGATTTCAGTCCCCTCTGGTTCTCCAGTCAGCAGGGGTTGGGCACACCCTCTAATGCCCACTTGCAGTAGGCTCTAGCATTTGGCTCTCCGGCAGGAAGAGACCCAGGAAAATTGTAGTGTATAGTTCCATCTAGTGGACTACTGCTCCACCTATTGGACTACTGTGGTAATGCAGCCATTGCTGTAAATGTAATAAAGACATCAGATGACAGGTCACCTGACATGTTCCTGGGGTTAACAGCCATCTTGGAGTCTGTGTGTGTTTGTGAGGTTGTAAAGAATATATCACATTGGCAATGAAGGCTAGGATTCCTGGATAACCTCGCTGAAATTTACGTTGGTGGATGATTCCAGCCAAACAACACGAAAGACTAGAGAGGTCCTTTGCTTGCAGATCAGTTAAAAATCCAAGGTAAACTACAAGCACACTTGGCTGAACTGACGAGCCAAGGTGGCTGCGCCTATGGGAATAATAGGCGCTTGGGTAAATTCCATCATGACCGTGAAACTTTCGGAGAATATGTGGAGCAGCTAGAAATGTTTATCACCACGAATAGTATCATTGAAATCTCCGAAGATGAAAACCGTAACCGGGTGGTGTTGGAAAGAAAATGGGCTGTTTTCTTCACTGAGGCCCTGGGGTGTATGAAACCCTGAAAAATGTGCTTGTTCCCATCAAGTCAAAGGATATCACATATGGAGATTCTAAGGAAGTTACAACAGCACTATAGTCCTGAGCCCCTGGAAATTTCTGAAAGTTATCGTTTTGGAACACGAGGTCAGTTAATTGACGAAAGTATCAGTGAGTACATTGTACCTTTAAAGAAGCTATCTATTCACTGTCATTTCGGAAACTTTCAGCACCGAGCATTGCGTGACCACTTTGTTTGTGGAATGAAAAATGAAGTGATCAGAAGAAAGTTGTTGACAACTGCTAATTTGACTTTTGATTTCACTTGTCAGACAGCTATGTCAATGGACAAGGCCAACTAATATTCCTTTGAGGTGGTCACGATCTTATAGAAAGGGGCAATTTCGGCCCCAAGTTGTTGTTGTTGTTGTTAAGAGTTAGGATAGAAAATGATTTAATACTGAGAAGACAAATTGATAAAGCTACAAAAAATAACTCATGGGATCCTAGATTGTATAAATAGGGGCATAGAGTACAAAAGCAAAGAGATAATGCTAAACAATACAAATAATTGGTTAAGCCACAATTAGACTATTTGGGTAGATTTTCCTCCAGAAGCTCCCGTTGATTGCTCGGCAGTGCAGTTCTCCCGAGTTGTGGTGTGACTGTACAGCAGCCCATGTGGGTCCTGTCCTGGCCCATTTGCATGGAACATGCACACTCAAGGCACAGGTCGGCCCCATGGCTGGGCCTTGCACCTCAGCACCAGCCAGGAAACTGTTAGCCAACAGCTGGACGCTAGGGCCTGCTGCTGCATTCCTGGCTGCGGTCACTGAGACCTGGTAGTTTCTGCTGAGTATCAGTAGCCAGAAGGCCCCAAGGTTTTTAGATCATTGGAGGTCGTCCAACAAAAATTAAAACCTTGCATTTATCTTTGGCCAGCCACTGGGGGCCCCCACAAAACCTTCAGTCTGTGAGGGTCTAAGGGTCACCCCGCATGAGCACGACAGATAATATAATCATTGTATTTTGCAGCACAGGAGGAGGCTCACTATGCTTTAGTTGACTCTTTGAAAGAGTTAGCCACTTAATCCCACTTCCCTGCTCTTTCCCCATACTCTGACCTTTTTTTTTCCTTTTTCAGTATTTATCCACGGCCCTTTTAAAAGCTATTATGGTTTCTGCTTTCACCACTGTTTCTGATAAAACACTCCATGATCTGAGATCCCTCTCTTTAAAAGGATTTCACCTTATCTCCCATTGTGTTCCTTATTCCCTCAAGTGGCCTACTCACCAACCAGTGAAAATAAGTTTTTGCTGATTAACCTTATCAAAACCCTTAATCTTCTTTATCCTAATAATAATGGCCCCAGGTTCCCTAGTGTTTCCTCATAACTGTAGCCTCTCATCCCTTGTATCATCTCTGCAAAGCTCTTCAGAACCCTCTCCATGACCTTCACATTCCTCTGAAATTCAGCTGTCCAAAACTGGACACAATTTCAACTGCAGACTAATCGACAATCATTAGGTTAAACATTACCTCTTTGCTTTTCTATGCCCCTTTTATAAAACCTAGGCTCCCATATGTTTTGTTACAGCTTTAGCAACTTTTCCTCTCATTACTTTCGCGTGCAGCCCACCATTTATGCTCTTTATATTAGGTACATTTCAAATTTATAATCTCTTATATAATGGCTCAGATTTGGACTCGTACTTCAGGGCTTGTTAAGCACCTCTAACCTTGTATGTTGTTTACTAAAGCCACTTTATTATGCAAAGCTGTGAAACGACATGTTAGTTAAAACATTCATGAGTATTATACACACTTTTAATGAGATGTTTGTTATTAAGTAAGAGAAAAGTTTCAGGATGATAAGGCACACATGCAATATAAAGCTTGACAAAGGCATAATTTGTTGTGGTTTGACACACACTTTAAACAATGAATTAAGATTTGTAAGATATTGCTGACTGTTCATTATCCTGTTTCTGATTGTAAAACAGAAACCTCTTTGTTGTCTTTACTTTAGTGAAAATTAATTTGAATCATCTCATGTCCACAGATTTCACGCCCATTTGGTGTCCTCTGAGTGCTGCTGTGAAGATAAAGGAATAAGTGCAAGATTATGCATTTCAGTCGGTGAAATTTTTTTAGAGCACTCCACAAGAAACATACTGCATCAGTATCAAAGCTACAAAACAAGGCTACATCTTTAGGAAAGGCACATTTCATTTGATCCAGACTAAAACAAAATGTCTCTCCAAATAGTAATCTTTTTGATGACAAAGTAATCCAAAAAAAGCTACAGATTCAGGCAGCTCAATATACTAGAAATAAAAACCACATTTCCTGATACAGCCTTTCCAATAAAGAAGCATGTGGTCTTAGATTGTAATGGAAATAATGTTCTGAGCATGAAAAGATTTCAGTGAACATCTGTCACAAGCTCATAAGGACTGCACCATAAATAGAAAATTAACTTGCTTTTAAGTAAAAGTTATGTGGGTTTTTTCTGAGACTGGGATGGGTTGTTAAGTGAATGCTGAGCAGAGGCTCTGATAACAACTTTGCATGTTGTCTGTGTAAACAGTTTCTTTAACGTCTATTTAAATTGTGATAATAATTAGAACAAAGACCATGTTTCATTTGCATTTCCCAGTGTTGCGTGATAAAATATTTACCAGAGAAATTTCACAAAGTCACAATAAGTGGAGTGGAGAAAGGAGATTGTTAATGGAAAAAAAAACATTTTTGACTTATTCATTTTCTCTTCATGACCAATTGGCACCGTGAAACGAATGCCAGATGGGAAGGTCTGGACCGTAGATTGCTCTAGGATAAGCCAGGAGGCACTGACAAGCGTTAAGTGAGGCTGAACTAAGTGACAGGTAGCCGCAGGACTCAATCTCACAGCAGCCGGGTCATGGGCGGCAAGTGTTCAATCACTTGATTATTGGACTGTGTCCGGTGGCAGAATATGATAAATATTCAAGATGAAACTGAATACTTGAACCTTGTTTGGTCAGACCTTCATTACAAACCTTCAGTGCAACAACCCATTTAACAATTGTGAATGAGACGGCACTGATTGAGAACTAAACTCCAGCATCCACAAATGTTAATGATAGTTAGGTTTTGTTGACTCTTAGCACTAAATATATTCATGTATTTTGAACACAGTAGACATGCAGCGCTAATGGGATTTGATTAACACCCGATTAACATAAAACAACTACATGCATAAATCACAATCTAAATTCAAGACATTTGGATTCACCTGAAATTCCACGCATTTTCGAATTAGGGTGGATTTAAATCCTTAATTTATGATACAAATCTTCCCAATCTGTTATTCTATAATAACTTGAGTCTCCAAAATTACAGATTTAAATTCTTATTGTTATATTGCTTTAAACACACAAGACTTAGAAACAGTCATGAAAGAAAAAAGCTTAGAAATTGGCCTCCTTAGTGCCTCCCGTACTGCCTCTGGGTGTTGGGGGGGGTGGTGGGGGGGGATACGTTAACCGGATGTTAACCGGGTGTGTTGACAACATCGACTCCTGCCATATTCAGCGGGACATTTGCGGCGGCTGTGCAGCGTTGTGCCACTATCTTCTTCTCCCGCAGATCGTGATGTCATCGCCATGCGTATTGCCCCGGTAGCACCCCGGACCCGAACTTGGGTTGTGTGCCCTGCAGCATTGGCGGGCGCAAACACCGGTAGCTGCCGGAGGCATCCATTGAGAGGCTGGGTGCTTCAGGGGCGATACTTAAAGGCGAGGTGGCCAAGGTAAGTAAAAAAAAAACTTACTTCACTCTTTCAGCTTTCTGGTTGGTCGGTCTTCTTTGGCCGCGATCGATCAGCCCGGCACTCTGCTTGAGTGAATCAGGCTGATCGGGTGGGATTACAGCTGCCGTCAGGGAGAGATAAGTTTTTTTTTGCAGAGCCTGCCAGATGACGCTTCCCTTTAAGGGAGAGAAGGAGCCTTCCCATGCAGCAGTGCAGCACACCTACCGCCTCACCTGCTGCCTCTTGTGCTCCAGGAAGGAAGTGGAGTGCTTGATTTAGTGCTCCATTTCTTTCCTAGAGTGCTAATGCTGAATTTCTTTTAAGTTTAAAAACATTAGAACCTGGCGCTAATTTTTCAAACTTTTAAAATTTAATGCCCCAAATGAGATGCTCCCCAATTTCTCCCCCAAAGACTTACATTTATACAGCTCAAGGCATTTCACTTACAAAAAATTACCTTGAAATGGACTGACTATTGTATTGTTCACCAGCATTTGCTTGGAGGTCCTACACAGACTCAAAAGCCAAGGAATTCCCAGGGGTGGATGTATACAACCCAGAATGTTAAGTGAGATGAGACAAAATCTACTCATCGTAATCATCAAGGAGTTTACTAATATAGAGGAGCTCCTGCTGGACTGGTAATAAACCAGGGTAACACCTAAACTCAAAAATAGTGACAAAACAAAGCCAGCTAAACACAGACCCATGAGTCTTATAACATTAGTTAGCAAAATAATGGAACTACTCATCAGCAACAAATTTGAGGATTACACATATGAAAATAAACTAGTGAAAGTCAATCAATAGAGTTTCAGAATTGAATGATCCAGCTTGACCAACCTTATTGGCTTTTTTTTTGATGAAGTGATATACCAAGTAGATGTTCAAAAGATCTAATATGGTCTTTGATTAAGTCCCTCAAGAAAGCCAGCATTACCAGTGTAAGGCAAAACATGAAGGTGCACAAGGGAATTGGAATCAGCAGGTCCTAGTAAGGGAATTAATGTGAGGGTGGTATGACGTACTTATTGGAATTCTCCATGAATCAGTATTAGGCCCATATTCTTTCTAATGTGCATGAATGAGCTTGATTCGGGTACAGTACAAGCTGGTGACATTCACAGATGGTACTACGTTCAATACAGATAAAGGGAAAAGAAAGAAAGACTTAGCTTCATATAGCGCCCTTCATGACATCAGGACGCCCCAATAGCGCTTTACAGCCAAGTAACTACTTTTGAAGAGTAGTCACTGTCGTAACGTAGGAAAGGGGTTAGCCATTTTGTGCACAGCAAGCTCCCACAAAAATAAATTAAATAATTGACCAGATCATCTGTTTTAGGTGTTTTAGGTGAGTGGGCAAAATTCCCTGCTCTTTTTCGAATAGAGCTGTGCTATATTTAAAGAAAGAAAAGAAAAAAAAGACTTGAATTTATATACGCCTTTCATGACCACCAGACGTCCCCAAGTACTTTACAACCAATGAAGTACTTTTGAAGTGTAGTTACTGTTGTAATGTATTTTACGTCTCACTTTACTGTCTCATCTGAAAGGTGGCACCACTGACATGATAGCACCCCCTCAGTATTGCACTGAGGTGTCAGTCTAGAATATGTGCTCAAGTCTCTGCAGCGTGGCATGAACCCACAACCTTCTGACTCAGAGACGAGAGTGCTACCACTGAGTCAAGGTTTAAGTGCAAGGCATCATCAATTGGAAGAAAAATTGGAAGACATAATCAATAATTGGTGTTAGATTGACTAGGAGAGAAACTGAAAGAAATTTGAGAATGATAATCTCAAAACTTATGTCCACTCATTGCAGATCATTAACCAACCAAACATTGGAGTTTTCAATACAAAAATGTAATCTATGATGATGAGACTATGGGCTAGAAATTCCCCAGCCTGTCTTTATTTGATAAATAACGACAAAATAGTGAATAAATAAGAATAAAAATTGCGCCATTTTTTGAGGGGGTAAACTTGGCCACAAAATACACCTGTTCTTAAAAAACAGCGTTCCACGATGATTTGTGTTAAAAACCGCAATGTCGCCAACCATAGGCCGAGACAATTGCATCAAGCTCACAAGGTACACAATTATGACAACAAATCAGCATTTTTGACTTGGAGCTTTGAAAAATGAACGATGACCTCATCATAATTGTGAATATAGTTAATTGCTTTTCAACACCAATTGTCCTCTTTCTAAAAGTCATATTATTGGAATCGGCTTTCTGTCCTCTCCCTGATTGGGCTGCATATCTGGCAAGGTGGGACCTCTACCTGCTTCGCCTCAAAGATAGCTTTCATAATGGAGCAAAATTATCAGTTTCCTCCATCCCTATCTTTCTGCCGCAACCATGCCTCTGTTATCTCCTCGCAAATCTTCACCAATGCTCTCTGTAATATATAGATCCACCTAGTGGACTACTGCTCCATCTATTGGACTACTGTGGTAATGAAGCCATTGCTGTAAAAATAAAAAGAAAAGGTCACCTGACAACTTCCTGTCGTTAACAGCCATCTTGGAGTCTGTGTGTTGTGAGGTCATAAAGAATATATAACATTGGCGATGAAAGAGGGGATAATTGGATTCCCTCCCTGAAATTTTTGTTGGTTGATGATTCCAGCCCAACAACAGAGAGGGTAGCGAGGTCCTTTGTTTGCAGAACAGCTAAAAATCCAAGGTGAATTACAAACACAGTTGGCTGAACTGCCAGAGTTCAGATGGCCGCCCCTATGGAAATAATAGGGCTCTTGGGTGAATTCCATCACATCCGTGAGACTTTCGCAGTGTATGTGGAGTGGCTAGAAATGTTTTCACCGCGAATTGTATCATCGAAGTCTCCGATGATGAAAATCATATCCGGGTGGTGTTGGAAAGAAAGCAGGCTATTTTCTTGACTGAAGCAGGCCCGAGGTGTTTGAAACCCTGAAAAGTATGCTTATGAAGATTCTAAGCAAGTTAGAACAGCATTACAATCCTGAGCCCCTGGAAATTGCTGAAAGTTATCGTTTCGGAATACGAGATCAGTTAACCGACGAAAGTATCAGTGAATATATTGGAGCATTAAAGAAGCTATCTATTCACTGTCATTTCGGAAACTTTCAGGACCGAGCCTTGCGTGAATGCTTTGTTTGTGGGATGAAAAATAGGGTAATCAGGAAGACATTGTTGACAACTCCGAACTTGTCTTTTGATTTAGCTTATCAGACATCTATGTCGATGGTCATGGTCGACCAATACTCCCAGGAATTTTGCACCATTTCCAGCCGTCAGACAACCGAGGTAAATCACCTGCAGGTTAAAATTACAAGGCAGTTGAGCCACAAGGCGTCAGCAACTGGCAAAAATAACAATACATTGAAGTCATGTTATTGGTGCCTGGGACAACACAGTGCTCAAAGTTGTTCATATTTGAAGGCAGAGTGTTTCTTCTGCATGAAAACTGTGCATCTTGCAAAGGCATGCCAAATGAAGAGTAAACCAACTTTCAAGGTTATAAGTAGAGATTCCCAGAGATTACATAGCATGGAAGAAAAGCAGCAGGATGAAGAGATACACGTCATCAGGAGCACAATGGTATCTAACAGCAATTCGAAAAGTATCATCATCCAAGTAGATGTTGCAGGAACCAAGATACCCATGGAAATCGACACTGGTGCATCCATGAGCGTAGTACCCGAATCGCTATATCTCGACAAATTGCGTGATTTCTCATTGGAGAAATCCAAGATTGAGCTGCGAGGCTGCTCAGGAGAGAACATTCCTGTGGTAGGTCGTATCACCATATCGGTGAAATACAAGGATCAATTTCAGAGCTTGCCTCTCTAGTAATGGCAGGAGACAAGCCTGCCTTACTAGGAAGAAATTGGTTGGGATCACTGAAGCTGGATTAAAGTGAGATTTTTCGCATTTAAATGAGATTTGCATCAAAGGATGATGTCATCAAGAAGTATTTGAAAGTGTTCTGCGAAACAGGCAGTCCAATCCAAGGTTTCAAGGCGATTGCCAGGGTACAAAAGGACGCTAGACCAATTTACTGCAAGCCATGTCCCATATCATAATGCATTCAAGGAGAAAGTTGAGCAAGAACTCAAAAGACTAGAGACTGAGAACATTATCTCGGAGATAGATCTATGTAATTGGGCTACACTCATTGTTGTTATACCTATGTCAGATGGTCAGGTAAGATTGTGTGGTGATTATAAACTAACCGTAAATGAGGTTCGAGAGGTTAATCTCCTCAAGACATTGCCAAATGTAGAAGATTGTTCATAACACTGACAGGTGGTCAGATCTTCTCAAAGTTGGATCTTACAAATGCCTACTTACAACTTGAGCTAGATGAGGAGTCCAAGTCATGCTTGACAATAAATACTCATCTAGACGTAAATCAATTTAATAGGTTGCCATTTGTATTGCGTTCCGCCTCTGCCATATTTCAAGGGGTGATGTACCAGATTTTACAAGGTATTGAAGGGGTTCAGAGGCTGAATTCGAAGTCATCATCAACATCTTCACTGAGGCGTACAAAAGCATGGGCCTTACGCTAAACATCCGTAAGACAAAAGTCCTCCACCAACCTGACCCCACCACACAGCACTGCCCCCCCAGTCATCAAGATCCACGGCACAGCTCTGGACAACGTGGACCACTTTCCATACCTCGGGAGCCTATTATCAGCAAGGGCAGACATCGACGTCGAGGTTCAACACTGCCTCCAGTGCACCAGCGCAGCCTTCGGCTGCCTGAGGATGAGAGTGTTCGAAGATCAGGCCCTCAAATCTGGCACCAAGCTTTTGGTCTACAGGGCTGTAGTGGTACCCGCCCTCCAGTATGGCTTAGGGATGTGGAAAATATACAGTAGATACCTCAAATCGCTGGAGAAATACCACCAAAGATGCATAGGCAAGATCCTGCAAATCCCCTGGGAGGATAGCCGCAACGATGTCAGTGTTCTCAATCAGGCCAACATCCGCAGCATTGAAGCATTGACCAGACTCGACCAGCTCCGTTGGGTGGGCCACATTGTTCGCATGCTCAACAAAAGACTCCCAAAGCAAGCGCTCTAGTCAGAACTCTTACATGGCAAGCAAGCCCCAGGTGGGCAGAGGAAATGTTTCAAGGACGCCTTGATAAAGTGCAACATCCCCACCAACACCTGGGAGTCCCTGGCCAAAGACCGCCCTAAGTGGAAGAAGAGCATCCGGGAGGGCGCTGAGCTCGAGTCTTGTCGCCGAGAGCCTGTAGAAAACATCACAGGCAACAGAAGGAGCGTGCAACAAACTAGACTCCCAACCCACCCTTTCCTCCAATGACTGTCTGTCCCACCTGTGACAGAGACTGTAATTCCCGTATTGGACTGTTCAGTCACCTGAGAACTCACTTTTGGAGTCTTCCTCGATTTTGAAGGACTGCCTATGATGATGATGATGCATATGTTATTTAGATGATATACTAATTTCAGCACCAAACCAATAATAATATATTGAATGAAGTGCTCAAACAGCTAGAGAAGCACAGAGTATGAGTGACTGTATGCAAGTGTGAGTTATTTCAACACTCAGTGCAGTACTTAGGGCTCAGAGTAGACAGATATCGCTTATATCCAATCAAGGGAAAGCTGGATACAATTAGAAATGCATCCACTCCCTAGAATGTCACTGAACTTTGATCATTTTTGGATCTTTTGAACTATTATGGGAAGTTCCTACCAAATTTGGCTACAGTGTTACAGCCATTGAATGAACTGTTGAAAAAACAGGTCGATTGGAAGTGGTCAGAAGAATGTGACACAGCATTCAAGGTGTTTAAAAGCCAGTTGGTAGAGAGTACCATGTTAGTTCATTATGACGTACAGAAAGAGAATCATGATAGAGGTGGAGTAAGAGAGAGAAGTGAGAAATTAAATCAGAAGGTGAGAGTGAAGAACCATCACCATAAATGGTTAATGTGGTTACCAGGAAGAGTGGTGAAGATATGTGGTCCTCGCACGTATTTGATCAAGATGTTTGATCATGGACAGGTTAGGTTTGTTCATATTGATCATATTTTACATATAAATGTGGAAGGAGTTGAAAGTTGGAATTATTCGATTATTTCTGACTCATCAGATAGTTTTGTTACAAGTAGAGTACCAGTAGCAAATCCTACATCAAATGTACTGGAAACCACTTCAAGACAAAGCCAGAATTTTAGTTTGAGTCTGAGTCAGGCAGACAAACAATCTGAAGTTGAAGAGAGTTCAAATATAAATCAAGGGCATCCTTTGGACAAAAACTTTCCTCAAGATCAGCCTAGAATGAGTCTAAATGCAACACCATGTTTGGAAAGTCCTGTTCGAATGTGAAGGTATTCTCTTCAAAACAGAAAATTGGTGGGTAAGTTTGATTTGTAAATATGGCAAAATAAGTCGTTATCTTTTGTTATGTATAACCATGCAAGTTATGTATGATGATTGTTTGTTATAATAGGAGGGAGAAGTGCAATATATAGATCCACCTGGCAGAGTACTGCTCCACCTCATGGACTACTGTAGTAATGCAGCCATTACTGTATATAATAAAAAGAACAGGTCACCTGACATGTTCCTGCAGTTAACAGCCACCTTGGAGTCTGTGTGTTTGTGAGGTCATAATGACTATATAATACTCTCCTTGCTGGCCTCTCCAGGTCCATCTTGGACAAGCTCAGACAGAATTCTGCCACCCACATCTTAAATCAAATTAGTTTCCACTGACCTATCAATCTGGTCTTTGTTGCCATCCACAGTATTTATTTTAGATCCTGAACCCCGTTTACAAGATCCACCCTAGCTTTACACCATCTTATTCTTTTCCCAATTTCCTCCATGATCCTAGCTCTCATCCCCTGCTCTTCTTAGCCTGGTCTGAAGTGTATACCCTCTGTTTCAACTCCACAATCCATAGCAGAGCATTCATAAATCTAGCCCCTATACTCCGACAATCCTTTACTCAACCGCTCCATTTCTTCAGACCATCAAAAGCCTCCTCGAATGCCTACCTCTTTGACCATTCATTCGGTCACTTCCACTCACTCTTGTCCAAGGGTTGTTAAGTACTTTGAGTCTGTTTGCTACATTGAAGATACTTTGTAAGTTCAAACTGCTGCTGCACATGGCTGATTTAAAAATAATGTGCTTTCAAAAAGAGAATTCTTTCAAAAGAGCGAGATAGGCAATGGTGTTAAATTCAGTGAGAGTCACGGTAGCAATTTTGTTGTCAAGTCAGCATCAGGCTTCAACTTATTCAGTTAACATCAAAATATATTTTCGGCATTAATGGTTATCCCTGGACATATATTGAGAATGTGTTCTACAGATGTACTATTTTGTTTTTTTCTGAATACTATAAAGGAACTTTAGTAACTAAAGGTTTCAAACAACATAATTTGGTATTGGATGATCTGATTTTGGTAATATATTTTAAACTAGTTTTGATTTAGATAATACAAGTTGAAGAAAAGTGGTAAGGTTTGTCTCTGTAACTGTAATAAAGTCATATTTAAATAGCTCATGTAGTTACTGACATGTGTAGGGTTTAGGATACTCACGATCCTTCCGGGATAATGCAGGCACGTGGACTCAAGCGATAGAGACATCTGATTAATAATTGTTATTAATGAACAGGCTTATACAACCCATTACATGTATTGCTCATGAGTTTGGTACAAATAATTACTCACAGGTGAAAAACTCATCAGGGGTTCGTAAGTTATGTCCTCCAGACCGGTCATGCTGGACTAGGTAGACTTTGCAAAACTAAGTAGAGTTCCTAATGTGTGCAGGACATTTATATGGTTAATCAGGTAAGGTAAGCATGTGGTTAGTACATAAATGTGTTTCTACTACATGCAGTTAGTAGAAACACAACTACGTGCGATTAAGTATGCATGGTTACAGCATCTCAGCAGATCCATGGATCCTTTCCTGCTATGTGCTTATTAGTAATACTATCTATTCATTGTTCTCCAGACATTCTGCATCCATGAGTGACTATGTCTGTCCTTAATAGGTTTCACTTAGCTTCTCAGATATTTATCACAGAGAGACCCATTCTCCTTCCACACTCCCTCTAGGTTCTCAGAAATGCTGGTGCTCGTCCAGTAATTAAAATTTCACTCTCGCATCATCTCATACCTAACTGCTGGTCCCTGCATCTCTCTGTGTCTGGAGACTGATTTAATCCCATTTAACCCTTACTACTACTACAGTCTAACCTTCTATATAATGCTAGCCTATTTGGTTTACTAACACTTCCAGCATGCTCCTTTGTTACTTCATGCGTCGTGTTTTTCAAATGAAAGTTCACTAAATCTAGTGTTTGTTAACATATTACCCCCCACTGAGTATTGTAAAGTCTTAACTTCCTGCTCCCCTTCCCCCCCTCAGAGTGCAATAATGCATTTATAGCTCTCAGTAGTTGCTGCCATGTGGGGGAGACAGTGCTCCATGTATTGCCATTCAGAATGGCAATACATCAGCAGAGAAATTTCAATGGTAAGGAGACAAGAGACAACCTTTCCCAGATTTTTACAAGACAAATTCAGACTCCCTCGCTGGTAGCCAACAGACATTAAAATGCTGATATTGCTTATCCAGGCTGCTTAGAACACAATGAATGCTGGGTGAGACAGATTTCTGAAGCAGTAAATTATGCTGGCTCTTTTATCTCATCTCGCCGGAGATATGAACAGATCCAAAGAAATCAGAACGTTGACAGGAAATGATGGTGCTTGAGTTAGATAAAGTGACACGGTAGAATATGAAACGCCACATAACTTTTATTCCCCAACTATTCTCACCCAGAATATCAAATATTTGTCATGTACAAAAGAACACAATTATCCCATTCCTTCATCCAATGGTTGGTACACCTTTGAGAAGGCTAAATTTGCACAACAAATTATAAACATTTTGCACCTTTGCTCTCAACTGCTCCCTGTGTAATTATTTATTTGTATTTTTTCTCTCAGTTCCCTCCCCTCCTTCAGCCATCATGCAATAGCCATCAGGTGCATCCTCCCTCAGCATCTCTGCCATGTCACCTCCCTGCCTTTAAAAACCTCGACAAGACAGTCCTCTTTGACACTTGAACATTCGGGTCCCCCCATCCCCACCCCGCACCCCCGACCCTCTTCCCATTTTTCTCCTTGCTGCTGAGTTTCCGCTCATTCGCTACTGCCTCGTGCAGCACACAGATCTCTGTTGCTTTGTAAGGAGCACTATAGATATGTAACTGGTTGTTGTTTTTTTCTCCCATGTGGGTAGCGGTTCATGCATGGATCCACAGGCACTAGAAGATGTCTCACAACTCCCTGATGTGAACACTGTGTGAGCCGAGGCATCGGGCATCAGCATTGTACTGAGATGCAGGGGAATTGATATCATAGCCAGGTTTCAGCAACAGATGTGCAATTTCAAGCAAGGACAACTCAACGGTAATCGGCACTGGAAATATAGGGTTCAAAATTGGATTTGAGGGCTGAAAAGGGCACCGATAAAATGTCACAGAAACATAGAAAATAGGTGCAGGAGTAGGCCATTTGGCCCTTCGAGCCTGCACTGCCATTCAATGTTCATGGCTGAACATGCAACTTCAGTACCCCATTCCTGCTTTCTCGCCATACCCCTTGATCCCCCTAGTAATAAGGACTACATCTAACTCCTTTTTGAATATATTTAGTGAATTGGCCTCAACAACTTTCTGTGGTAGAGAATTCCACAGGTTCACCACTCTCTGGGTGAAGAAGTTTCTCCTCATCTCGGTCCTAAATGGCTTACCCCTTATCCTTAGACCGTGACCCCTGGTTCTGGACTTCCCCAACATTGGGAACATTCTTCCTGCATCTAACCTGTCTAAACCCGTCAGAATTTTAAACGTTTCTATGAGGTCCCCTCTCATTCTTCAGAACTCCAGTGAATACAAGCCCAGTTGATCCAGTCTTTCTTGATAGGTCAGTCCCACCATTCCGGGAATCAGTCTGGTGAATCTTCGCTGCACTCCCTCAATAGCAAGAACGTCCTTCCTCAAGTTAGGAGACCAAAACTGTATACAATACTCCACGTGTGGCCTCACCAAGGCCCTGTACAACTGTAGCAACACCTCCCTGCCTCTGTACTCAAATCCCCTCGTTATGAAGGCCAACATGCCATTTGCTTTCTTAACCGCCTGTTGCACCTATATGCCAACCTTCAATGACTGATGTACCATGACACCCAGGTCTCGTTGCACCTCCCCTTTTCCTAATCTGTCACCATTCAGATAATAGTCTGTCTCTCTGTTTTTACCACCAAAGTGGATAATCTCATTTATCCACATTATACTTCATCTGCCATGCATTTGTCCACTCACCTAACCTATCCAAGTCACTCTGCAGCCTCATAGCATCCTCCTCACAGCTCACACTGCCACCCAACTTAGTGTCATCCGCAAATTTGGAGATACTACATTTAATCCCCTCGTCTAAATCATTAATGTACAGTGTAAACAGCTGGGGCCCCAGCACAGAACCTTGCGGTACCCCACTAGTCACTGCCTGCCATTCTGAAAAGTACCCATTTACTCCTACTCTTTGCTGCCTGTCTGCCAACCAGTTCTCAATCCACATCAGCACACTACCCCCAATCCCATGTGCTTTAACTTTGCACATTAATCTCTTGTGTGGGACCTTGTCGAAAGCCTTCTGAAAGTCCAAATACAGCACTTCAACTGCTTCTCCCTTGTCCGTTCTCCTCAAAAAATTCCAGAAGATTTGTCAAGCATGATTTCCCTTTCACAAATCCATGCTGACTTGGACCTATCATGTCACCTCTTTCCAAATGCGCTGCTATGACATCCTTAATAATTGATTCCATCATTTTACCCACGACCGATGTCAGGCTGACAGGTCTATAATTCCCTGTTTTCTCTCTCCCTCCATTTTTAAAAAGTGGGGTTACATTGCCTACCCTCCACTCCATAGGAACTGCTCCAGAGTCTATGGAATGTTGGAAAATGACTATCAATGCATCCGCTATTTCCAAGGCCACCTCCTTAAGTACTCTGGGATGCCCGATTCTAACTGCGGTGTTGCATCTCCCAGGGCTTGGCGCAGCGTGGTCATTCAATTGCGGGGGGGTGGAGCTAGGGCCCTGCGCCAGAAACAGTTAAGGCAGCTCGCCACATGCTTGTTGGAGTGTGCGCGCATGCGCAGTAGCTCCTGCCCCCAGCCTCTGTGTGCGTGCTGTCCCTATCCCAGGCCGAGTCACCTCCAGCACAGGCCAGCCCACTGCCTTCCCAGGCTAGAAGGCCACAACAAGCAGGTTGGTGTGGGGCCCAAGCCTGGGCGGTGGGGATGGGGGTGCGGGGGGGAGTTTTGATCCTGGGGCGGGGGAGAGTTTTGATCCCGGGAGGGGGGGGGGGGGTTTGATCCCCGGGGTGAGGGGGGAATTCTGAACCGCAGGGTGGGTTCGATTAACGACCCCATGGGGGTAGGGGGTTCTGATCCCATGGGCGGTCCGATCCCCGACCTCTAGGGAAGATCTGATCCTCAGACATGTCCGATCTCTGACCCAAGGTGCTGTTCTGATCCTGGAGGGTCTGATCTCCGACCCCAGGCGGTAAGGTTGTTTGAAAGAGGCTGGATGATGGTGGGCGAGCTTAGGCGGCTGGGAGAACATAAGAACATAAGAATTACGAGCAGGAGGTACCTCTATTTTTTATTTGGATATTTTGAAAAAATTATGTAACTCTGTTTTGTCTCTTTACTTCTTTTATTTCTGTAGTTTAAGCTTCCATGAATGCTTCTGTTATATAGTAAATTAACTTTGCGAAGTTTGTCATGTGATGTCCTGTTTGGTTTTTGATCCTATTCACATTCGTTAGTCAAGTCATTAAGTTCTGCTGGCCTCTGATGTACTTACCTGCATTGATTTCTTAACTCTCCTCAAGGGTTTTCTGTACGGCCACAAGTGGCCACATACGCTGGCCTAAGTTAGTTTGGAGTAACTAGGTGATCTAAATGGCCAAAACGGGCGTAGGTGGCTGGTAACACCCCCTTTTGAAAAAAACTAAACTAAACTAAAAAAATCATAACTAACTCACTTACACTGGCGCAAATTGAAGATACTCCAAAAAAAATCAAGTTGCTCCAAAAAAAACAGAACAACTCCTGACCAATTTTGAGCCCATAGGCTGGGGCAGTGAGGTATTACAAACATTTTTTATAATAAATGATCAATATACAATTTAGGCGATGCAAATCAGAATAATCACATTATCAAGCGTTCCCAAATAGTAACTACAGCTGTGATTAGAGAACATCCACTATTATGAATGAAAACACAAGACGTAAACTAAAGCAGACAAAAGATTGTTGACTAAAATCAACATTTCTACACACTTCAGAACCTCGAGCGGTACCCAATTAGTCAGGCCTGGACTAAAATATAACGGGCCTACTCCTGGGACGAGATTCATATCAAAACTTGGCTTCTATTATTTTTACTAAATTGTGAATGATTAGCACAGGTCATTTTTTAATTAAAAGCCTAGATTTGGACACTTAGGCAATGATGTCCAAAATTTGCTTTCAGTACAATCCATAGTCCCACCTGCCTGCATCAAGATGTAGAATTATAGAATCGTAGAAATCTACGGCACAAAAGGAGTCCATTCGACCCATCGTATCCGTGCCGGCCGAAAAAACTAACCAGACTAATTCCACTTTTCAGCTCTTGGTCCGTAGCCCTGTAGGTTATGGCACTTCAAGTGCACATCCGAGTGCTTTTTAAATGTGAGGAGCGTTTCTGCCTCTACCATCATTTCAGGCAGTGATTTCCACATCCCCACCACCCTCTGGGTGAAAAAAGTTCTCCGCAGCTCCCCTCTAATCCTTACCTTAAATCTATGCCTCTGATTATTGACCTCTCTGCTTGGGATAATAGGTCATTTCTATCCACTCTATCTATGCCCCCCATAATTTTATACACTGCAATCAAGTCTCCCCTCAGCCTCTTCTGTTCCAAAGAAAACAACCCCAGCCTATTGTAGGGGGTGGTGGGTCTATCAGCTTGCCTTCCTGACCAGTGTGGTTGCAAGTTGCTCCCACTTCCTGGTTTTCAAGCTTGGATTTATTAATCAGGGTGTGATAAAGTGCAGCAGACAACTATTTTGTACAAAGAAGGTTTGGGTTTTATTCAAGAAAGCAAAAAACACTAATACACTCCAATAAAACTGTAAAATCTTACAAAAAGTTTCTAAACAATGGGGAATGCTTTATTACAGATAATAAACACAACAGAAATACCTCCCACCTCCCACCTCCCACTTACTCTCTAACTAAGTCAAACTCTAGGGCTCTAGGGATTCTTGCTCACCAGATGCTCCCTTTGACAGCTAGGGCTGTTTTGCGGTTTCAGGGTTCTTTGGTTATAGCTGGTTTGCCTTGCCGTACCCCGGATGTGGTAGAAGACCTTTGCTGCATATTGAAGCCAGTTGGGGCGAGTCTGCTGATGTGGTTAGACGCGTTTTGGATTTATCTCTGGCGAGTACCCAATTTCCTTTGTTAGCAATAGGGTTTTAATTTCTTTAGGTAATTTTTACCCGCTGGATAGTCTAGGCACAAATTGTAGAGTGGAAAACTTGCGTGGACCCCGGTTTTCTTGGTGGTTGATTTTCCTGGTTGGTTTCATCGGTCGCGGTGGTCCGGTTGATGACTGTTACCAAGTCAGTTGGTATTGATATTCCACTGATTGGTTTTTGAAATTCTTTTCTCCGATGCCGCGATGTTTTTTCCTGTCTTGTGCTCTCGATCTTGATCTTGTTGTTCCAAAGTGATGGTCAGAAAAAGTTTTCCTGTGATGGTCAGCAAAGATAGTTCTCTTGGTATGATAGGCTCTCAATTATACTCTGAGAGACTGCTTAATCTTCGCGCCAAATCTAACGTTTCTTTTGTTTAAGTTTTGCTGCCCATTGATTTTAAGTGCTTTTCTTTGTATAAGTTTTGGCGGGCTAGCTAACTGAAACTTGATTATATGTTTTAATCTGGCATTGATAGTCTTTGGGATCGCGACATTTCTTATTTATGAGCTGATGAACTCTTGTCCATTGTGATAGCACTGCTTTGGCTTTGGGAAGTCTGGGCTGTGCCAGATATTTTTATGCATGTTGAAAAGGTGTTGGAATATGTATGTGATATTTGGGTCCTGTGGGTAGGGTGGATAATGTTTCTTCCATGGTTAATTGTTTAAATGCTAATGTTTTTTGGGAGCCTGACTATGGTTAAACAGCTCCCCCAGACAAACTGATTAGCTACAATATCCAAATTTTAAAGGTAAAGGTTGATCCCACCACTCTGTCTCTGCAGCTTTTCCTCACAGGCCCAAACATGCCTTTTAAAATCCCAATCTTGATTAAGACTCGTAGATTTCTTCCATATGCATTTTAGGATCCCAAACTTTCTGTTTAACAGGCCCAAATTGAATTTCCTTTTCAGTGAGTCCAAACACTGGGGGGTTTCCACGAATTTTGGAATCTTATAGGATCCAAACTTTCGTCATAGTTAAAATTCTCCAGTCCTGGCAACATCCTCGTTAATCTCCTCTATACCCTCTCTCGTGCAATCACATCTTTCCTCTATGCAGTACTCTAGTTGTGCCCTAACTTATGTTTTATACAGTTCAAGCATAACTTCCCTGCTCTTATATTGTATGCCTCAGCTAATAAAGGAAAGTATCCCATATGGTTTCTTAACCACCTTATTTACTGGCCCTGCTACCTTCATGGATCTGTGGATATGCACTTTAAGATCTCTCTTTTCCTCTACACTTCTCAGTATCCTACCATTTATTGTGCATCCTATTGCCTTGTTAGTCTTCTCCAAATATATTACCTCACACATCTCTGGATTGAATTATATTTTCTACTTTTCTGCCAACCTAACCAGTCCATTGATATTTTCCTGCAGTCTACAGCTTTCTTCCTCATTATCAATCGCACGGCCAATTTTTGTATTATCTGCAAACTATTTAATCATGCCCCCTATATTGAAGTAATTGGGCTAGACTTTGCATTAGTCTCCAGATCGCCCAAAAGTGGGCGGTATTTCCGACATTAGTGATTATATATTTTTTTGTGATCGCTGGAATATCACCCATTTTAAAACCCGCTAGTTTCCACTTTTTAATTTGGGCGTTAGCTGTAGCGGTGTGGGCATTAGCGATGTATTCAGTCGTGCAAGTCCGGTTTCCATAGCAACGGTCTTTTCCCGCATTTCAGGAGGCTAGGGGTCATCTACACATGCGCAGAAGAGAGTGAGAGATAGCGGAGAAAGCTGGTGAGGGATTCTTGTGGTTTTATAGGTGTTTTCGGTGATTTCTTTTTGATTTCTGGATTAAAATAAAATAAAATAAAATGGATATTAGTGAATAAATGGATAATGGAAAAGGATGTAGTTTTGAGTGAGGAGAAGGAGTAATTGGCTGAAGCGGGAGAGATGGGAGGATGAAGGCGCACAAAGTGCTTCACTGAGGAGGCCAAAGTAGAGAATCGGTGGGCACAATTGACCCGGGGTGGTCGTGGAAAACGCTCCCCGCCACCACCCCGGGTTTATCGACGTATATGGGCAGAGATTGCCAAGGTGATTTTGTCTAACACGCATGAAGTCAAAGAGCCCAACCAATGCCGCAAGGGCTGGAACGATCTGGTTGGTTCCGGCAGAGTAAGTATTAAATTCATTTATATAATAAATTGTAATGATGCAATGATTAATTTAAATGCAGATCTGATGTATTGTAGCTAGGCTGGTAATCTTGGTGTCATGCGTTTAATCCAAACCTCGATCTTATTCAAGTTATCAGACGGTAGATATAACCATGCATACGAAGTGTAATAGCATATAACGTTAACGGTGACAATAATTAGCATGGGATGACTAATTGTGGATTGTCTGTGTATTGTGTTGTGTTGTGTAATAGTAATAATAATATGATATCTGTCAGCAATGTGCTACCTGTTTTATCTGTAAAAGTACTTAGCAATGATCTTATGCCACTCTTGTTAACTTTGCAGAAGAAGCTTTAGAAAAATAGGGCTGAGCAGCGGTGCACGGATGGCGGCCCACCAGATATAAGCTGCCTCACAGATTTGGAAGAGCGGGCATTGGGCTTGGTTGGAGTCCACAACTGGACGGCCACCCGTGCTGGTGCTACACCCGTTCTCACACCACGTGAGTAATGTATAAAGCATTGGTGATTTAAAATTATTGTGTATCTGTAAAGCAAGCACTGTATACAAGCCAGCCCCCTAAGGACTGTTCCTCACTCTGGAGTGTCTTAATAAAGACTGAGGTCACTGTTACTTTAACCTCCCTGTGTGTAGTCTCATCTGTGTTAGGAACACAATAACTGGCGACGAGTATACGAATCCAACGCAAAGATGCAGATAACTGTGGACATCCTGGAGAAGTTCTCGGAGGGTGAGGACTGGGAAGCCTATGTCAAACAGCTAGACCAGCACTTCGTAGCCAACGAGCTGGACGGAGAAGGAAGTGCTGCAATAAGGAGAGCGGTCCTCCTCACGGCCTGCGGGGCACAGATCTACAGCCTCACGAAGAGTCTTCTGGCTCCGGTGAAACCCGCAGATAAGTCATATGAGGAGCTGTATACACTGGTTCGGGAGCATCTTAACCCGAGGGATAGCGTGCTGATGGCAAGGTATCTGTTCTACACGTGCCAGCGATCTGAAGGTCAGGAAGTGGTGAGCTACATCGCCGAGCTAAAGCGACTTGCAGGACAATGTGAGTTTGATGGCTACCTGGAGCAGACACTCAGAGACTTTTTTGTACTGGGCATTGGCCACGAGACCATCCCATGAAAACTTTTGACTGTAGAGACACCGACCCTCAGTAAGGCTATTGCGATAGCACAGGCGTTTATATCCACCAGTGATAAGACCAAACAAATCTCTCAGCACACAAGTGCTAGTACTATTCATAAATTAACTGGAACTGTGTTTGCGAGCAGAAATGTACAGGGCAGAAACCATGAGTATGCAACTGCAACAGGCCTCAGGTGACCCAGATGACTCAGAGCCCGCAAAAAAGGATGAATGCAAGGCAATTCACACCTCGTTGGCACAATGGGGCACAATGCTGCAAGTTCTGCAAAACCTGCTAACCACCACGTGGCAGAGGAAGATCGGTCCATGTGGATCAAAGCAATTTCAAGCCTCAGACAGAGGAGGCACATGCTGAAGTACATAGGGTGCACACAATTTTGACGTGTAATGCTAAATGTAAAATTGAATGGTTTACCTGCAGCAATTGAACTGCACACTGGCGCTAGTCAATCCATCATGAGTAAAAAGATGTTTGAGAGGCTGTGGTGCAACAAGGCACTCAGACCAGCCCTGAGCCCCATCCACACGAAACTGAGAACATACACCAAAGAGCTCATCGCTGTCCTGGGCAGCACCATGGTCAAGGTCACCTACGAGGGCACGGTGCACAAACTGCCACTCTGGATTGTCCCGGGCGATGGCCCCACACTGCTTGGAAGGAGCTGGCTGGGCAAAATCAGCTGGGACTGGGATGACATCCGAGTGCTATCACATGTTGATGAGGCCTCATGTACCCAGATTCTTAATAAATTTCCTTCCCTTTTTGAGCCAGGCATTGGAAACTTTTCCAGGGCAAAGGTGTGGATCCACTTGGTCCCAGAGGCATGACCCATTCACCACAAGGCGCGAGCGGTACCTCACATGATGAGGGAGAGAGTGAAAATCGAGCTGGACAAGCTGCAACGCGAGGGCATCATCTCCCCAGTGGAATTCAGCAAGTGGGCCAGCCCGATTATTCCAGTACTCAAAAGTGATGGCACGGTCAGGATTTGTGGCGATTATAAAGTAACTGTTAATCGTTTCTCGCTACAGGACCAATACCTGCTACCTAAGGCAGACGACTTATTTGCGACGCTGGCAGGAGGCAAGACGTTCACCAAGCTCAACCTGACTTCAGCTTACATGGCGCAAGAGCTGGAGGAGTCTTCTAAGGGCCTCACCTGCATCAACATGCACAAGGGGACTGTTCATCTACAACAAATGCCCGTTTGGAATTCGGTCGGCTGCAGCGATCTTCCAGAGAAACATGGAGAGCCTACTCAAGTCGGTACCACGCACGGTGGTTTTTCAGGATGACATATTGGTCACGGATCGGGACACCATCGAGCACCTACAAAACCTGGAGGAGGTCCTCCAGCGACTAGATCGCATAGGGCTGCGGCTGAAGAGGTCAAAATGCGTCTTCATGGCAATAGAAGTGGAGTTTTTGGGGAGAAAGATCGCGGCGGACGGCATTCGGCCCACAGAAGCCAAGACAGAGGCTATCAGGAATGCATCCAGGCCATAGAACATCATGGAGCTGCGGTCCTTCCTAGGACTCCTCAACTATTTTGGTAACTTCCTACTGGGGTTAAGCACCCTCTTAGCGTAAAGGTGAGAACTGGGAATGGGGAGAAAACCAAGTATTTGCCTTTGAGAAAGCCAGAAACATTTTATGCTCCAACAAGCTGCTTGTATTGTATAACCCGTGTAAAAGATTTGTGCTAGCATGTGATGCGTCGTCGTATGGAGTCGGGTGTGTATTATAACAAGCCAACGTTGCGGGGAAGTTGCAACCTGTCGCCTATGCCTCCAGGTGCTTGTCTAAGGCCGAGAGGGCCTGCAGCATGATTGAGAAAGAGGCATTGGCGTGTGTGTTCGGGGTAAAGAAAATGCATCAGTACCTGTTTGGCCTCAAATTTGAGCTGGAAACCGAACACAAGCCCCTCATATCCCTGTTCGCTGAAAACAAGGGGATAAATACTAATGCCTCAGCCCGCATACAAAGGTGGGCACTCGCGCTATCAGTGTATAACTATACCATCCGCCACAGGCCAGGCACCGATAACTGTGCAGATGCTCTCAGATGGCTACCATTGCCCATCATGGGGGTGGAAATGGTGCAGCCTGCAAACTTGTTGAGGGTGACGCAGCCCGTGGACTTGTTGATGGTCATGGAAGCATTTGAAAATGATAAATCACCTGTCACGGCCTGCCAGATTAGGACTTGGACCAGCCAAGATCCTCTGCTGTCCCTCGTAAAAAACTGCACTGCATGGGAGCTGGGCCAGCATCCCCGCTGAAATGCAAGAGCTAATCAAGCTGTTCCAGCGGCGAAAGAACGAGCTGCCTATTCAGGCATACTGCCTGTTGTGGGATAACCGCGTAGTGCTACCCGAAAAGGGCAGGGAGACGTTCATCTCGGATCTCCACAGCACACACCCGGGTATAGTAAAGATGAAAGTGATAGCCAGATCCCACGTGTGGTGGCCCCTTATCGACTCTGACTTCGAGTCCTGTGTATGACAATGCCGCGTGTGTGCTCAGTTGAGCAACGCACCCAGAGAGGCACCACTAAGTTTGGAGTCCTGGCCCTCCAGACCATGGTCGAGGATCCATGTCGACTATGCGGGCCCATTTCTCGGTAAAATGTTCCTGGTGGTGGATGCTTTTTCAAAATGGATTGAATATGAAATAATGTCGGGAAGCACCGCCATCGCCACCATTGAAAGCCTGAGGGCCAAGTTTGCCACCCACGGCCTGCCTGACATACTGGTCAGTGACAACAGCCATGTTTCAGCAGTGCCGAATTTAAAGAATTCATGACCCACAATGGGATCAAACATGTCACCTCGGCCCCGTTTAAACTAACCTCCAATGGGCAGGCAGAGCGGGCAGTACAAACCATCAAACAGAGCCTTAAACGAGTCACAGAAGGCTCACTCCAAACTCGCCTGTCCCGAGTACTGCTCAGCTACCGCACGAGACCCAACTTGCTCACAGGGGTGCCCCCGGTTGAGCTACTCATAAAAAGGACACTTAAAACCAGACTCTCACTGGTTCACCCCAACCTGCATGAACAGGTAGAGAGCAGGCGGCAGCAACAAAATGTAAACGATGGTCGCTGTGTCACGGGAAATTGATCTGAATGACCCAGTGTATGTGCTAAACTATGGACATGGTCCCAAGTGGATCGCGGGCACGGTGCTAGCTAAAGAAGGCAGTAGGGTGTTTGTCGTCAAATTAGACAATGGACAAATTTGTCAAAAGCACCTGGACCAAACGAGGCTGCGGTTCACAGACTGACTTGGACAACCCACAGCAGACACCACCTTTTTCGAGCCCACAACACACACCCAATGGATCAATGACACCACCCCGGACCAGGAAATTGAACCCATCACGCCCAACAGCCCAGCAAGGCCAGGCTCACCCAGCAGCCCTGCAGGCCCAACAACATGCCAGCCCACCGAGGGCACAGCCAACACATCAGAACAGACATTTGGACCGAGGCGGTCCACCAGGGAAAGAAAGGCTCCCAACCGCCTCACCTTGTAAATAGTTTTCACTTTGACTTTGGCGGGGTCGGGGGGGGAGTGATGTCGTGTATCTCTAAAGCATGCACTCCCATGTTCCACCACCAGGGAGCGCATTCCCTGAAGTCCCAAGGGATCCCAGCATCCCTGTGTGCAGTCTCATCTGTGTTAGGAACACAATAAAAGTAATTTAATGCCATTCATTTCTGTATAATATATGATTGATGTAATGTTATATAATGCGATGTAATGTTATATAATTAATGGTGGGATCATGAAATATCATTGTAATGCAATGCGGATTCTGTACTATCATGATGTTAATTATATGTGATGTGCGTCAGTATATTTATAGCAGTAGTGTTGCTCCCCATCCATATGTCTGTATAGCGTAAACATTTTCATGAGACCCTGGCATCCCCTTCTCTTCTACTTACCTCATTTATGTTTTCTAGGTCACCAGATAGTACAGGCACTGGCACATGGGTTCCAGCTAGCCCAGGTGCCCCAGGTTCCTGTGGTTGGCTCCAGAGGCGAGGAGGCAAGAGTCTCGCCCATTCTGCTGCAGGTCCTCCTATCCACTGAGGATAGTGAGGATGTGGAGGAGAAGCCTGCCACCCTTTCCTTATGTGTTCCTGCAGCCACATACTCTTCAACCGAGGAGGTAGCAGGTCCAAGCAGTTTACAACTTGGCATCCCGAGCAGTTCCATGCCTGCACCCACCCCGTGGAGGTTGGTTCAGCGAGGTCAGACTGCTCCAAGACTGGCGGATCTAAGTGTGGACATGGTGAACTTGTTCAGGACAAGCATCGAATTATGTAGAGAGCTCCGTCAAGCAATGGGCGGATTATCTGGCCAGGTTGCCACTCTGTCCGCGATTGTCTCCGAGAAGCTGATGCGGATAGCAGTGACGCTTGAAAGCGGGCAGCCAGTGGTACCGGAATATGACACTGAACCCCAAGGTGCCGTACCCCCAAGGACACATGCGAGTCAGGAGGAAGGTCTTGCTTCTGACTTAAAGGACATTTCCTCAGAAACATCCTCTCTATCAACTGCCCAATCAATGTATCTGGCATCACCCCTCTCACCGGAGCAGCGCTCGAGGTGCCCTGTTGCAAAGCGACTTGGAGTTGGTCGGGGCAGGGATTGAAGTGGGGTACAGACACAGGGGTGGGAAGGAAGGAAAGGAGGGGCGTGGCCGAATGTAGGGAACGAGGGAGGGTTCTTGTTGTTTATGTTAAAAAACATTGTTGAATGTTGGGTGTGTAACTAGGTGGGTGTTTGAATTGTTTAAGGTATGTTGTTGCTGTTGTTCTTATTGTAGTTGTTTATTTAAAACATTTTCATTGTTAGGGTGTGATGGGGGAGAGAGGCAGTGCATGTGTGTTAATAAAAATCATTGTTGTTATTTATAAAATGTGTTGCTGTTATTTATAAATGTTTCACTGTCCGGATGGGGAAGAGGGTACATGGGTTTTAACTGATGTATTTTTTAAAAATTTAGTAATAACATTAAAAACATTTTATTTAACTTAACATTGTTGTGCGATGTCTTCAGATAGCAATAACGTTAAGCATATACAAAGTTTGCAAACACTGGCAAGGCCAGGAAAGGCAAAGATTAAACGTAATGTAAATCAACTGTAACTGTAACTGTCACCAACGTAATGCAAACCGTTCATTTATGAGCTGCAGACACGACAGTCTTGCAGGTGCGTAATTACCACGGGCCCCTTCCTCAAGTCTAGAGTGGGGTGGGGGCATGGTTTCAACGCCAGCCTGATTGTCCTCAACGAGGTCCTCCTCGTCCTCCGCTTCCGCCTCTCCTCTCTCTTGAGGTGGACCGGCAGTCCCATCTGGCAATTCTTGTTGCCTCCTGATAGCTAATTTATGCAACATGCAATACACAACAATGAATTGAGCGACCTGCTCAGGGTGATATTGTAATTCGCCTCCTGAGTGGTCCAGGCATCTGAAGCACTGCTTAAGCACTCCAATTGTCTTTTCGACAATATTGCATGTGGCTATGTGACTTTCATTGTATCTCTTTTCGGCTTCTGTCTGGGACTTAAAGAGGGCAGTAATCAGCCAGCTGGCAAGGCCATATCCTTTATCCCCAACATCCAACCGTGATCTTGTGGCTGACTCTTAAACAGGTCAGAAACAATTCTCTCACACAAGATTTGCGCATCATGGAAGCTCTCTGGAAATTTTGCATTTACTGCCATTATTATTTGTTTGTGGTCGACAACAAATTGCACATTCAGGAAATGGAATCCCTTTCGGTTCTGAAACACCCCTGCGTCCTGAAAAGGTGCTCGCATGGCGATGTGCGTGCAGTCAATTGCTCCCTGCTCCTTGGGGAAGTTTGCTATTCTCGAGAAACCCAAAGCCCTCTCAGTCTGTGCCTCCCTTGTCATAGGGAAGCTCAGAAAGTCCATATTGTGTGCATAAAGAGCTTCAGTCACCTGTCAAATGCAGGAATGTGTGGCATGTTGATAGAAACATAGAAACATAGAAAATAGGTGCAGGAGTAGGCCATTTGGCCCTTCGAGCCTGAACCGCCATTCAATGAGTTCATGGCTGAACATGCAACTTCAGTACCCCATTCCTGCTTTCTCGCCATACCCCTTGATCCCCCTAGTAGTAAGGACTACATCTAACTCCTTTTTGAATATATTTAGTGAATTGGTCTCAACAACTTTCTGTGGTAGAGAATTCCACAGGTTCACCACTCTCTGGGTGAAGATGTTTCCCCTCATCTCGGTCTTAAATGGCTTACCCTTTATCCTTAGACTGTGACCCCTGGTTCTGGACTTCCCCAAACTTAATAAGAACATAAGAACATAAGAACATATGAACATATGAACATAAGAACATAAGAACATAAGAATTAGGAACAGCAGTAGGCCATCTAGCCCCTCGAGCCTGCTCCGCCACCCAACAATTTCATGGCTGATCTGGCCGTGGAATCAGCTCCACTTAACCGCCCGCTCCCCGTAATCCTTAATTCCCTTATTGGTTAAAAATCTAGTTATCTGTGATTTGAATATATTCAATGAGCTAGCCTCAACTGCTTCCTTGGGCAGAGAATTCCACAGATTCACAACCCTCTGGGAGAAGAAATTCCTTCTCAACTCGGTTTTAAATTGGCTCCCCCGTATTTTGAGGCTGTGCCCCTTAGTTCCCCGACCAGTGGAAACAACCTCTCTGCCTCTATCTTGTCTATCCCTTTCATTATTGTAAATGTTTCGAAAAGATCACCCCTCGTCCTTCTGAACTCTAATGAGTAAAGACCCAGTCTACTCAATCTATCATCATAAGGTAACCCCCTCATCTCCGGAATCAGCCTAGTGAATCGTCTCTGTACCCCTTCCAAAGCTAGTATATCCTTCCTTAAGTAAGGTGACCAAAACTGCACGCAGTACTCCAGGTGCGGCCTCACCAAGACCCTCTACAGTTGCAGCAGGACCTCCCTGCTTTTGTCCTCCATCCCTCTCGCAATGAAGGCCAACATTCCATTTACCTTCTTGATTACCTGCTGCACCTGCAAAATAACTTTTTAGGATTCATGCACAAGGACCCCCAGGTCCCTCTGCACTGCAGCATGTTGTAATTTCTCCCCATTCAAATAATATTCCCTTTTACTGTTTTTTTTCCCCAAGGTGGATGACCTCACAATTTCCGACATTGTATTCCATCTGCCAAACCTTAGCCCATTCGCTTAACCTATCTAAATCTCTTTGCAGCCTCTCTGTGTCCTCTACACAACCTGCTTTCCCACGAATCTTTGTGTCATCTGCAAATTTTGTTACACTACACTCTGTCCCTTCTTCCAGCTCATCTATGTATATTGTAAACAGTTGTGGTCCCAGCACCGATCTCTGTGGCACACCACTAACCACCGATTTCCAACCCGAAAAGGACCCATTTATCCCGACTCTCTGCTTTCTGTTCGCCAGCCAATTCTCGATCCATGCTAATACATTTCCTCTGACTCCGTGTACCTTTATCTTCTGCAGTAACCATTTGTGTGGCACCTTATCGAATGCCTTTCGGAAATCTAAATACACCACATCCATCGGTACACCTCTATCCACCATGCTCATTATATCCTCAAAGAATTCCAGTAAATTAGTTACACATGATTTCCCCTTCATCAATCCATGTTGCCTCTGCTTGATTGCACTATTCATATCTAGATGTCCCGCTATTTCTTCCTTAATGATAGCTTCAAGCATTTTCCCCACTACAGATGTTAAACTAACCAGCCTATAGTTACCTGCCTTTTGTCTTCCCCTTTTTTAAATGGAAGCGTGTTACATTAGCTGCTTTCCAATCCGATGGCATCTCCCCAGAGTCCAGAGAATTTTGATAGATTATAACGAATGCATTTGCTCTAACTTCCGCCATCTCTTATAATACCCTGGGATGCATTTCATCAGGACCAGGGGACTTGTCTACCTTAAGTCCCATTAGCCTGTCCAGCACTACCTCCTAGTGATAGTGATTGTCTCAAGGTCCTCCCTTCCCACATTCCCGTGACCAGCAATTTTTGGCATGGTTTTTGTGTCTTCCACTATGAAGACCGAAGCAAAATAATTATTTAAGGTCTCAGCCATTTCCACATTTCCCATTATTAAATCCCCCTTCTCATCTTCTTAGGGACCAACATTTACTTTTCCGTTTTATATATCGGTAAAAGCTTTTTCTATCTGTTTTTATGTTTTGCGCAAGTTTTCATTTGTAATCTATCTTTCCTTTCTTTATTGCTTTCTTTATCATTCTTTGCTGTCGTTTAAAATTTTCCCAATCTTCTAGTTTCCCACTAACCTCGGCCACCTTATACGCATTGGTTTTTAATTTGATACTCTCCTTTATTTCCTTGGTTATCCACGGCTGGTTATCCCTTCTCTTACCGCCCTTCTTTTTCACTGGAATATATTTTTGTTGAGCACTATGAAAGAGCTCCTTAAAAGTCCTCCACTGTTCCTCAATTGTGCCACCATTTAGTCTATGCTCCCAGTCTACTTTAGCCAACTTTGCCCTCATCCCACTGTAGTCCCCTTTGTTTAAGCATAGTACGCTCGTTTGCGACACTACTTTCTCACCCACAATCTGTATTACAAATTCAACCATCTGTGACACTTATTCCGGGAGGATCTTTTACTCGGAGATCATTTATTATTCCTGTCTCATTACACAGGACCAGATCTAAGATAGCTTGCTCCCTTGTAGGTTCTGTAACATACTGTTCTAAGAAAAAATCCTGTATGCATTCTGTGAATTCCTCCTCAAGGCTACCCGTGCGATTTGATTTGACCAATCGATATGTGGGTTAAAATCCCCCATGATTACTGACGTTCCTTTTTTAGATGATACCGCAAATGTCACCAGCTGAGGCCTGAAAGGAGCCCGATGCATAGAAGGAAAGTGTCGCAGTAACCTTGACCTCAACGGGCAGTGTGGTTCTCATGCTGCTGCAGATCTCCCTTAATGAGCTGGCATATCTCACTGATGAACTCCTTTCGGAAGCGCAACCTCCTAAGGCATGTGTTCTCGGACCGCTTACCTATGACCACTTATCCCTGTAAGTGCGTCGAGTGTAAGTTCTCTTCCTCCTCATCAGTTTGCCACCTCTTTGATTCAGCACATAATGCTCTTCAATATTCCTTCTCCCATCTCGAGTCTGCAGCATGTGAGTAGTCATCAATACTGGCTGAGAAATTATAGGCCACATTACTGTTACTGTATTCAGAATGAATAAATTGTCCTCCAAAAACTCATATAAAAAAGTCAGGGGGTGGGGGGATGGTGGGTCGGTCGGGCCACCAGAGGTTGGGGAGGAGGTTGGTCGGTCCGCCGGAGGTCGGGCCAAGGCCAGTGGAGGTCGGGCCAGAGGTCAGGTGGCCGGAGGTCGGGGGAGGTCGGGCCAGAGGGCAGGTGGCCGGAGGTCGGGGGAGGTTGGGCCGAGGCCGGGGGACGTTGGGCGGCCGAGACGGGGGAGTCCAGATTTCGGAACATTTTCCAGTTTCCGGACAACTCCGTCACAGATCAGCCCGGTCTCTGGATTCCGGAACATTCCGGATACCGGAACTCCGGATTTTCGACATTGTAACAGCTAATGTAGTACTACATTGGTATTCCCTGAATGGAACTATATGGAAAAATATATCAGGATATAATGGAATCTTATCTAACTTCACAGAGATTGAGCAGCTCTAATTAGCTTACTTGGGTGTTGTTTTACAGCTTGGCCCTTGTGGATAAATAAAAGAGTTTAAAATTTTTATCGTGTAAAAATCAAAATTTGAAGTTTAATTAAAATTTAAAACCAATTATAAATGGGACGGAGAGTAATACGATACTACCTAACATATCCACTTTGAGCTACTGGGATTAAGTGTTTCATTAAAAGATTTTATTTTTAATGAACTGTCTAAATCAGGGGAGAAAATCAATTGCCTGAGTAATGAGTTGTGGTATTCGGAACAGGACTTCAGCGGCTGGTTCTGAAAAGTGAACACGAAACAAAAATTACCATGAAATTATCACTTTTATTTATGAGTCAAAGACTAGTATACTGTTTGCTATTGAGCTATACAACCTATAATTCCAGTTACATTCGGAGTCAATTTAACGCTGCCCTCTCAATGGAAACTGTGCAGATGGGCAGTATAAATTTACTGGAATTCTTTGAGGATATAACGAGCATGGTGGGTAGAGGTATACCGATGGATGTGGTGTATTTAGATTTCCAGAAGGCATTCGATAAGGTGCCACACAAAAGGTTACTGTAGAAGATAGAGGTACGTGGAGTCAGAGGAAATGTATTAGCATGGATCGAGAATTGGCTGGCGAACAGAAAGCAGAGAGTCAGTATAAATGGGTCCTTTTCGGGTTGGAAATCGGTGGTTAGTGGTGTGCCACAGGGATTGGTGCTGGGACCACAACTGTTTACAATATACATAGATGACCTGGAAGAGGGGACAGAGTGTAATGTAACAAAATTTGCAGATGACACAAAGATTAGTGGGAAAGCGGGTTGTGTAGAGGACACAGAGAGGCTGCAAAGAGATTTAGATAGGTTAAGCGAATGGGCTAAGGTTTGGCAGATGGAATACAATGTCGGAAAGTGTGAGGTCATCCACCTTGGGAAAAAAAACAGTAAAAGGGAATATTATTTGAATGGGGAGAAATTACAACATGCTGCAGTGCAGAGGGACCTGGGGGTCCTTGTGCATGAATCCCAAAAAGTTAATTTGCAGGTGCAGCAGGTAATCAGGAAGGCGAATGGAATGTTGGCCTTCATTGCGAGAGGGATTGAGTACAAAAGCAGGGAGGTCCTGCTGCAACTGTATAGGGTATTGGTAAGGTCGCACCTGGAGTACTGCGTGCAGTTTTGGTCACCTTACTTAAGGAAGGATAGACTGGCTTTGGAGGGGGTACAGAGATGATTCACTAGGCTGATACTAGAGATGAGGGGGTTACCTTATGATGATAGATTGAGTAGACTGGGTCTTTACTCGTTGGAGTTCAGAAGGATGAGGGGTGATCTTATCGAAACATTTAAAATAATGAAAGGGATAGACAAGATAGAGGCAGAGAGGTTGTTTCCACTGGTCGGGGAGACTAGAATTCGGGGGCACAGCCTCAAAATACGGGGGAGCCAATTTAAAACCGAGTTGAGAAGGAATTTCTTCTCCCAGAGGGTTGTGAATCTGTGGAATTCTCTGCCCAAGGAAGCAGTTGAGGCTAGCTCATTGAATGTATTCAAGTCACAGATAGATAGATTTTTAACCAATAAGGGAATTAAGGGTTACGGGGAGCGGGCGGGTAAGTGGAGCTGAGTCCACGGCCAGATCAGCCATGATCTTATTGAATGGCGGAGCAGGCTCGAGGGGCTAGATGGCCTACTCCTGTTCCTAATTCTTATGTTCTTATGTTAAATTGCCTGTGGGACTCAACCGCCAATGTCCCCGCACCCATCCCATGCAGCAGGCGAGAGGGACACCTATTGGAAACCGGAGGCGTCCTTCTTTCAACATGCAGATCGGGCTCCGATGGTATTATCGGGGCCCAATCGATTTTTTTACTGTGGGCCTGAGTGGGGAAAGCAGTTGTGGCTTACCTGCCAGGCTAACCTCGCAGGAAGAGGAGTTTAAAGAGGCCTAAAAAATACCTTTATTTTTTGTTGTTGCACTTTCTATGTGGACCCAAGAGGAGCAGGAGTGGTGCAATGGCATTACACAAAGAAAATGTAGCGCTCCCCTGCCCATCTCCACCCACTATCCTAATCGGCCAACCCAGGCACCGGTGATTATTCTTTCAGTCTCCGGAGGCAGCCTCCTGTTAAAATCTCCCTGGCCTCAGCTTGCCGAGGACAGGGCCATTTCTGCCCCAATTCCGCCCCGAGTTGAAATCAGGACTGTTGTTTCATTTGCTCATAGATGCAATTTTTTCCAACAGATTCCAGACCCATATGCCTCAACATGTTTTACTGTAGTTTGGATTTATTACCCCTCGCCGGGCTCGAAGCGACAGCACAAGTAGATAGCACAGAGAGTTATTGCACCACAGTCATCAAGGTTTAAATCCAATCCAAATGTAATTAAATGTATTTCTGATGCTGATAGTTGCTCAAATTGAAATGATTTTGATCAGTCTCAGCTCAGTACATACTGGGCAACTAAAGCTACCTGTAATTAGAGGCACATCAGCACTAAATTTGCCTCCTCACTCAGAGAATTTACAAGGATATTTGGGGAGGCAAGTGGAAAATGTCCAACTTGTGTAAGGATGTGTTCTTCAGAGGCTCAGATTAAGGGTGAAGTTATTTGACAGCTTGGCTGGATGATAGCACTCTTGCTTCTGAGTGAGACAGTTATGAAGGAAGTTAAAGGCCCATCCCGGTTCATAATCGAGGCTAATACTATAGAGCAGTACTGAGGGTGTGCTGCAATGTGAGAGGTGCCATCTTTCGGATGAGACATTAAATCGAGGCACTGCCTGGCTTTTCAAAGGAGGGGGATGAAAATGATCCCATGGACTACCCAAAGAACTACCCAGTTCTGGAGTTCTCCTGGCCAAATGCAGACCTTGTTCTGCACCTTCAAGGACAGGTAATGTATCTCGCTGCTGTGTTCAAACTGGCTGCTGTGTCCCCACGTAATGATGGGGACGACAATTCAAAACCAATTGATTCGCCGTGAAGCACTTTGGGACATCCTGAGAAGGTAAAAATCTCAATTGAAACGCATGTTCTTTCTTTCTATACTATCACACGCAGTGATAAAAAAGCGACAAGGTAACTATGGAGTCAGGTCCCATTACGAAAGCTGTGTGGCATCTCCTAGGAAATCCATCTCACATTTTTTAACTTAACACTGCATGAAGCATACTTTCATGTCCAATTAGTTTAAAAGCTGCTCAGACAGTCCAATGAACCTTCTAGGGATTTACTACACTTCAGCAGATTTTTTTTCTTTTCAATAGTTTGACAAAGCGAACAATTCCGGCCCAGACTCTTAAAATATGAAATGAAGAATTTACAAGCCGGGAGTGAAGCCTGACATATCCCTCGAAACGCACATGTGCAGTGCTTTCCCCAGACTGTGGATGTGTGATTCCAGACAGTCAGTATAAATCATGGGTTGCCAGCCGCAAGTCAAATCTGTCGCCAATGGTGTCAGAACAGAAGCACAGTGTAAGCAGTGCCTTCGGCAGATTGTCGGGAGATTGATAGGCCAGTGTAAAGAGAGCTTTATCCTGCATCCAACGCTGGGTTTACACAGGTAGTGCAACAGCACCTCTTGATCAACATGAAACGTAGCCTAGCCAAACTGCTTTGGCTGGGAACATAAGAGAACAGCACTTCCACATTCTGAACAATGTGCAAGCAAAATACTGTGGATGCTGGAATCTGAAATAAAAACAGAAAATGCTGGAAATCTCAGCAGGTCAGGCAGCAGCTGTGGAGAGAGAAACAGAGCTAACGTTTCGAGTCTGTGACCCTTCGTCAGAACTGGAAAAGTTTGAGATGTAACAGATCCTTAAGGAAGTGCAGGGGCAGTGAATGGGGAGGGGAGGAACGATTAAGTTTGGAAACAAAAGATGAGTTCTTTTACAACCCCCCCCCCCCCCCCCCACCCGACCTTTTATTTTTTTATTTTTCTCTTTCCCACGGTAGCTGATGATGATTCTGTCCATTCACACTCTATCTAGACTCATCTTTTGTTTCCTAACTCGTGCCCCATTACCATCTCATTTTTTTGCCCATCATCCCTTTTGTCGTTTAAATCTCTTCTGCCTTCCACCCTATCACAGACCTTCCCTTCTGTTCTTTCCCCCACCTCCCCTTTCAGTGCCCCTGCACTTGCTTAAGGATTTGTTACATCTCGAACATTTCTAGTTCTGACCAAGGGTCACAGACCTGAAACGTTAACTCTGTTTCTCTCCACAGGTGCTGCCTGAGCTGCCGACATTTCCAGCATTTTCTGTTTTTATATTGAGAATAATGTACTGGCTTCCGACTGCCAGTGTATGATTTTTAACAGATTGAAAATCGCCGACTAGGCAATTAATCTTTTCAACCAAACAAAACTAGAAGGACAGTTTGCTGCACGCAACTCCAAGAAAGAAACTGAAAGGTTAGCTTTATATTGGCTGAGTTATACTGCAGCAAAAGCAAATATGAGATGAGCTATTAATCATTTACATTCCTGTCGTCTCATTTAAATGAATAATGCCAAGCTCAGCTGGCACAATAAAACTATCAGCCCGACACTCATATCAATAGTGCAACATAAAGGGTGTATAAGCCATGTGCTACAGAGCCCCAGATGCTGACACTGTGCAAAAAGAAATAGACAACAGTCGCTGTTTCCAAGCACTGACTGCTCTCGCTAAATATAATCACCAGAACAGCAAAATAATTGCGAACAAAACAAAAGTATTGCAGTCACCAGAGAAACGGATTGCAACTTCCTTGAATATTAGATGGCATGAACATTTAAAATTATGCAAATTAAAATTCATAAATGCAGAACACAATTTCAGAAATAAACATGTGCTGTGCACATTTTGATATTCACTCTTTCTTTCATTTAACATTAATATTCACTTGTCAAGAATCCAATTATTTAAGTGGAGTTGTCTGTACTGGCTGCCAGCAGGCACTGTCCATGCATCAATAGGCAGTTTTGAGCGTGAGAGTTTGCATTAAGTAGCAAGTATCCACCAGCAACTGAAGCCTGCACCTCATTGAAGGGATTCCAGTAAAATTTTAAATCACAAAAAGGGTTTGTTTTCACATTTCATGAACATCATAAGAACCATAAAGCTGAACTACATCCACTATGTTCTGTTTTGTACACAAATGCCTTCAAGGTATTTAATATTAAAAGGGAATCATGAACAGAATCAAAGCCTACTTTACTGGCAGTAAATGTTCATCATGCTGTTCTGCCCCTTCAGACTGCTTGTGGCCCAATCAAGAAACAAATTGTATCACATAACAAGGATTATCTCTGAAGATTAATGAATGAAGCTTGGATCAAAATTTTAATTCCAAATTTCACTATGGTCTTTGCAATGAAGAAATGACATGGCAGTGATAGCACTTCTGGATGTTTACAATAAGCTCTGCACATGTGATGTCACTACCATTTCAGTTAGTACATTCGTACTACTTTTTCTAAGCTGATAAGAAAATATTTTTGCCGAGAAATTGGCCTCCTTGGCGCCTCCCATTATCACCTCTTGGGGGGGCGATAACAGGGCACTAATGACTTACCGAGTGAGATGAACGACTCCCGCTAACCTGGCCGGGAAGTTTGCAATGGTGGTAACATGTTGCGCCATGATCTCCTGGGCCCGGAGATCGTGACGTCATTGTCGTGCGCATCGTCTCCGGTAGTGTTCCGGACCCGAACTTCAATTCCTCCCTCTCCAGTATCACCGGGCGACAACACCAACAGCTGCAGGAAGTGTTGTTTCGGAGGTCAGGGGCTTTCTGGGCTGAAGTTAAAGGGGAGGTTGCTGAGGTAAGTAGGAACATTTCTAAAATGCTTTTTTTCAATCGTTTTCAAATCTCTTGAGCCGCGATCGATCAGCCCGACACTCTGTTGGAGTGCATGGGGCTGATCAGACCAGATCGTGGCTGCCGTCGGGGATCGGCTCACTGGTCCCAATGCAGAGCCTTGTTGAATGGGGATCTCTTTACCCAGCATTGATAATGGCAGAGAAACTGGGATTGAAGGCTTGCATGGCTCTATTCCAGGGATAGAGTGGTTTCCCTGTTATTATGGATGCTGGGTAAAGAACTCCCCATTCTAACGAAAATTTTTACAGTGCATACAATGACCATGAAATCATGTTTGACAAATGTGCTAGAGCTCTTTGAGGATGTAATGAGTAGGGTGGATAAAGGCGAACCAGTAGATGTAGTGTATTTGGATTTCCAGAAGGCATTTGATAAGGTGCCACATAAAAGGTAATTGCACAAGATAAAAGCTCACAGGGTTAGGGGTAATATATTAGCATGAATCAAGGATTGGTTAACTAACAGAAAACAGAGAGTCGGGATAAATGGGTCATTTCCAGGTTGGCAAACTGTAACTAGCAGGGTGCCACAGGGATCAGTGCTGGGGCCTCAACTATTTACAATCCACATTAATAAATTGGAAGAAGGGACCTAGTGTAATGTAGCCAAATGTGTTGATGATACAAAGGTAGGTGGGAAAGCAAGTTGTGAAGAGAACACAAAGAATCTGCAAAGGAATATAGATAGACTAAGTGAGTGGGCAAAAATTTGGCAGATGCAGTATAATGTGGGAAAATGTGAGGTTATCCACTTTGGCAGGAAAAATAAAAAAGCTAATTATTATTTAAGTGGGGTTGCGGGGGAGGTGAGACCTGTACAGGCCAGAGGGGTTGCATCTCAACAGAGCCAGAACCAATAACCTCATGTGGAGGTTGGCTAGTGCTGTTGGGGAGGGTTTAAACTAAGTTGACAGGGGGATAGGGATTAGGCTGTAGCATTAGAAGGGAAAAACAAAGGGCACAAAGGATTGGGAGAGACGGATAGCATGAAAGCAAGAAATAGTAAGGTATTAGCTAGGGTCAGACTAAGAGAGAACACACAATGGTCTAAGATGGTTTACAGTGTATGTATGTGAACGCACAAAGCATAGTAAACAAGGTTGGTGAGCTGCAGGTGCAAATAGCCACATGGGAATATGATGTTGTGGCAATAACAGAGATCTGGCTCAGAAAAGGGCAGGATTGGTTATTAAATATTCTTGGATATAAGTTGTTCAGGAAAGATATGGAAGGAAAGATAGGAGGTGATATGGCGGTATTGGTAAAAATGTTATAATGCTGGAGAGAGAAGATATCCTGGCGGAGCCAAGGATGAATCTATATAGCTAGAGTTAAGAAATAATAGACATGCTAGTGTATTCTATAGGTCACCAACTAGTGGTAAAATTATGGACGGGTTAATTTGCAGAGAAATTACAGAAAGATGCAAGAACTATAGAATAGTGATAATAGGGGACTTAAGTTATCCTAATATAGACTGGGATATTAATATAGACTGGGATACTAATAGTGTAAAGGGCAGAGAAGAGAAGAATTTCTGAAATGTGTTCAGGAGAACTTTCTTTATCAGTATGTTTCCAACCCAATGAGGAAGAAGTCATTGCTGGATCTGGTTCTAGGGAATGAGATAGGTCAAGTGGAGCAAGTGTCAGTAGGTGAACATTTAGGGAACAGTGATCATAGTATTATATAAGGTATATAATTACCTGTGGAAAAGGGCAAGGAACAATCTAGAGTAAAATGCTTAATTGGAGGAAGGCAAATTTCAGTGGGATGAGAACGGATTTGGCCTAGGTAAATTGGAATCAAAGATTGGCAGGCAAAACTATAATGGAACAATGGACTGTCTTTAAAGAGGAAATTGTTCAGGAACAGTCAAGGAACATTCCCACTTGGGGGAAGGTAGGGCAACCAAAGTCAGAGCTCTCTGGATAATGAAAGAGATGGAGAGAAAGATGAAGCAGAAAAAGAGCGCTTATGACAGATGTCAGGTCGAGAATACATCTAAGAATCAGGCTAAATTTAGAAAGTTCAGAGGAGAAGTGAAAAAGAAAATAAGAGGGACAAAGAGCGGGTATGAAAATAGAATGGCAGCTAACATAACAGTTAATCCAAAAGTCTTCTATAAGCATACAGCTAGTAAACGGGAAGTAAGAGAAGTGTTGGGGCTGATTAGGGACCAAAAAGGAAGCCTACGCATGAAGGCAGAAGGTATGGCTGAGGGACTAAATAAGTACTTTGCATCTGTCTTCATCAGTGAAGAAGATGCTGCTATAAGTGATAGGTCCTTACTATACAGTATAAATGCACATGAGGCCCATGCTTGAGAGAAGGTCAGTCTGTGACCTGTCCTTTATTCCTTAGCACTCAAGTGATGAAGGTGGGTGGAGCTTCCCCTTTTGTACCTGAAGGTCCAAGTTAGGAGTGTCTCCCGCCTAGTGGTCATTGTTCTCACAATGTACAACTTAGGTCAGATTATACATGGGTTACAATGCTGGTTGAATACATGACATCACCTCCCCACCATAGTCTTATTGGGATCACAGGTTGAGTCTCTCTGCTGGTTTACGCTCTCTTGTAGAGTGCCTGAGTTGAGGCTCCGGTTATTGGGCGCTGGCCTGAGTGTCTGCTGTTTGCGGTGCCTCAGGCCTATCCAGACTGTCCACAGTGATTGGTCTCTCCTCCCTTTGGTTCCGGTGTTCGGTCACCTCTGGTGGAGTGAACTCTACATAGTGTCCTTCCTCTGCTTCTTCTATGGGGTTGCTGAACCTCCTTTTTGTTTGATCCACGTGTTTGCGGCAGATTTGTCCATTGGTAAGTTTAACTAACAGAATCCTATTTCCCTCTTTGGCAATCACAATACCTGCGAGCCATTTGGGCTCTGCAGCGTAGTTGAGGATAAAAACAGGATCATTTACATCAATAAATCGCGCCCTCGCATTCCTGTCATGGTAGTCATATTGTGGCTGGCGCCTGCTCTCGACAATTTCTTTCATGGTGGGGTATATAAGGGATAGCCGGATTTTGAGCATCCTTTTCATTAGCAGCTCTGCGGGTGGAACCCCTGTGAGTGAGTGTGGTCGGGATCTATTGGCCAACAAGAGGCATGATAAGCGTCTTTGTAGGGTACCCCCTTGGATTCTGAGCATCCCCTGTTTGATTATCTGCACTGCTCGTTCTGCCTGGCCATTTGAGGCCGGCTTGAACGGTGCCATTCTGACATGGTTAATTCCATTGCCTGCCATGAAGTCCTGGAATTCAGTGCTTGTGAAGCACGGGCCATTGTCGCTGACCAAGACGTCCGGTAGACTGTGGACGGCGAACATTGCCTGTAGACTTTCTATCGTGGCAGAGGATGTGCTTGAATTTAAAATGTCACATTCGATCCATTTGGAGTAGGCATCGACTGCAACCAAAAACATTTTTCCCATGAAAGGATTGCGTAGTCCACATGGATGCATGACCAAGGCTTGGTGGGCCATGGCCAGGGGCTAACGGGGGCTTCCCTGGGCGCATTGCCCAGCTGGGCACACGTGTTGCACCTGCGAACATAAAGTTCCAGATCTGCGTCTATCCCTGGCCACCAAACTTGTGACCTGGCAATTGCCTTCATCATGACAATGCCCGGATGCTCATTGTGGAGATCTCTGATGAACACCTCTCTGCCCATCTGGGGCATGACTATGTGGTTTCCCCACAGTAGGCAATCGGCCTGAATCGAGAATTCATCCCTGCGCCTGTGAAATGGTTTAAATTCCTCTGGGCATGACCTGTACGTGGCTGCCCAGTCCCCATTGAGGACACATTTCTTGACTAGAGACAATAGCGGGTCTCTATTTGTCCAGACTTTAATCTGACGGGCTGTCACGGCTGAGCCTTCGCTTCCAAAAGCTTCAACAACCATGACCATCTCAGCAGCATGCTCGGTAGCCCCTTCAGTGGCGGCTAGTGGGAGCCTGCTGAGTGCATCGGCGCAGTTTTCGGTGCCTGGTCTGTGCCGAATTGTATAGTCATAGGCGGCTAACGTGAGTGCCCACTTCTATACGCGGGCCGATGCTTTTGCATTTATGGCCTTGTTGTCGGCCAAAATGGACGTTAGGGGTTTGTGATCTGACTCCAGCTCAAATCTCCTGCCAAACAGGTACTGGTGCATTTTCTTTATAGCATATAAACATGTAAGCGCTTCCTTTTCTACCATCCCGTAACCCCATTCTGCCTGGGACAGACTCCTGGAGGCATAAGCTACCGGCTGTAACTGACCCTTGGCATTGACATGCTGCAACACACACCCGACACCATAGGATGACGCATCGCACGTTAACACAAGTTTCTTACATTGGTCGTATCGTGTTAACAGAGTGTTGGAACATAACAAATTGCGTGCTCTATTAAAAGCTCTTTCCTGGCTGTCCCCCCAGACCCATTCATGACCTTTGTGTAGGAGCATGTGTAGCGGCTCTAGCAGCGTGCTCAATTTGGGAAGAAAGTTACCAAAATAGTTCAGGAGCCCCAGGAATGAACGCAGCTCCGTCGTGTTACTGTGTCTGGGTGCTCTCTGGATCGCTTCCGTCTTGGACGCAGTAGGGCTGATCCTGTCTGCTGCTATCCTCATCCCCAGAATTCTACCTCTGGAGCTAGGAAGACGCACTTCGCCTTTTTCAGTCGCAGCCCTACCCGGTCCAGTCTGCATAGCACCTCCTCCAGGTTGTGGAGGTGTTCTTCCGTAGAGTAACCCGTGATGAGGACGTCGTCCTGAAAACCACCGTCCCTGGAATCGACTTGAGGAGGCTTTCCATATTTCGTTGGAAGATCATGGCGGCCGAGCGAATCCCGAACGGACATCTGTTGTTCTCAAACTATCCCTTGTGTGTCATGATGGTGGTCAGCTTCTTCGACTCACTCGCCAGCTCCTGGATCATGGTCCAATTTTCAAAAAAGTTTGCCACCGGATAGCGTCGCAAAGAGGTCCTCCGCTCTCGGTAGCGGGTACTGGTCTTGGAGTGACACCCGATTGATGGTGGCCTTGTAATCACCACATATCCTGACCGACCCATCCGCCTTGAGCACCGGCACGATCGGGCTCACCCAGTCACTGAATTCGACTGCCGAGATGATGCCTTCCCTCAGCAGGCGGTTCAATTCGCCTTCTATCTTTTCCCGCATCACGTACGGCACTGCTCTGGCCTTGTGGTGTACTGGCCTGGCGTCCGGGTTTATGTGAATCACTACCTTGGCCCCCATGAAAGTGCGGATGCCGGGTTGAAATAATGAGTCAAATTTGTCCAGGATCTGTGAGCATGATACTCGCTCCACAGAGGAAATTGCATTGACATCGCCCCATTTCCAGTTCATGACAGCAAGCCAACTCCTCCCCAGTAGTGCGGGACCGTCCCCTGGGACAATCCAGAGTGGCAACCTGTTCTCTGAATCTTTGTGGGTCACGACTACCGTGGCGCTGCCTAACACCAGAATGATCTGCTTTGTGTAAGTCCGTAGCTGTGCGTCAATCGGCGATAATTTTGGCCTTCGGGCCTTGGATGCCCACAACTTTTCTAACTGTTTGATACCCATCAGGGAATGGCTGGCCCCCGTTTCTAGCTCCATTGATACTGGGATGCCATTGAGGAGCACTTTCATCATTATCGGTGGCATCCAGGTGTATGAACTGTATACGTGCTCCACATGAACTCGCTGAACTTCAGCTTCCAGCGATTTCCCCCAGCGTTCATTTCTGCAATTTCTACAGGTATTTTGCTCATCTCTGCAAACTCAGCTGAGTGTGTGCCTCCACACCTCCAACATGAGCTGTTGTTGGAAACAAAAGGTCCCTTGCCAGTCGATCGTCCCTGACTGACTGTCCTTGAATGCGCCATTAACAGGTGTTGATGGCCCCATTACTGGCTGCATTGTCTCTTGCAATGGCGTGAATCGCCGTTCAACTTGCCATTGTCTCTGTCGAACTCCCCCTCTGGGTTCGACTACATGTTGGGGCATGCCCGATTGCCCTTGTCTGCCTGGAGAACTGTGTGCTGCTTTAACAATGTTGAATCTCTGTCCCAACCATTCCTTAACACAGTATCTCTCGTCTGTTCTGCTAGTGGCCATGCTCGCGTGGTTTAACTCCCAGTTACTCATTGCCATTGATAGGTCCTTACTATACAGTATAAATGCACACGAGGCCCATGCTTGAGAGAAGGTCAGTCTGTGACCTGTCCTTTATTCCTTAGCACTCAAATGATGAAGGTGGATGGAGTTTCCCCTTTTGTAACTGAACGTCCAGGTTAGGAGTGTTTCCCATCCAGTGGCCATTGTTCTCAGTGTACAACTTAGGTCAGATTATACATGGGTTACAATGCTGGTTGAATGCATGACAATAAGCATAGTGAAGAAAGAGTTGAGGAGATACTGGATGGGATAAAAATTGATAAAGATGATTTACTAGAAAGGCTGGCAGTCCTTAAAGTAGATAAGTCGCCAGGACCGGCTGGGTTGCACACCTAGATGCTGAGGGAAGTGAAGGAAGAAAGCGTGGAGGTACTGGCCATAATCTTCCAATTCTGCTTAGAAACGGGGATGGTGCCAGAGGACTGGAGAATTGATAATGTTACACGCTTGTTTAAAAAGGGTCTAAAGATAAACCCAGCAACTATCGGCTAGTCAGTTTAATCTCAGTAGTGAGGAAGCTTTTAGAAACAATAATCAGGGACAAAATTAACAATCAATTGGACAAGTGTGGGTTAATTAAGGAAACCAGCACAGATTTGTTAAAGGCAAACCATTTTAAACCAATTTGATCAAGTTTTTTGATGAGGTAACAGAGAGGGTTGATGAGGGCAATGCGGTTGAAGTGGTATACATGGATTTCCAAAAGGTATTCGACAAAGCGCCACATAATAGGCTTGCCAGCAAAGTTGAAGCCCATGGAATAAAAGGGGCAGTGACAGCATGGATACAAAATTGGCCCAAGTGACAGGAAACAGAGAGTAGTGAACGGTTGTTTTTTTCAGACTGCAGGAAGGTATACAGTGGTGTTATCCAGGGGTCAGTACTAGGACCACTGCTTTTCTTGATATATATTAACGATTTGCATGTGGGTGTACAAAATTTCGAAATTTGCAGATGACACAAAGCTTGGAAATATAGTGAACAGTGAGGACGATAGTGATACACCTCAAGAAGACATAGACAGGCTGGTGGAATGTACGCATATGTGGCAGATGAAATTTAACACAGAAAAGTGCGAAGTGGAACATTTTGGGAGAAAGAATGAGGAGAGGATATATAAACTAAAAGGTACAATCCTAAAGTGCATGAACAGAGAGACCTGGGGGTATATGTGCATACATTATTGAAGGTGGCAGGGCAGGTTAAAAAAGCTTACGGGATCCTGAGCTTCATGAATTGAGGTATAGAGTACAAAAGTGTGGAAATTATGATGAACCTGTATAAACACTAGTTCGGCCTCAACTTTAGTAGTGTGTCCAATTTTGGACACTGCACTTTAGGAAGGATATGAAGACTTTAGAGATGGTGCAGAAAAGATTTACGAGAATGATTCCAGGGATGAGGGACTTCAGTTACATGGATAGACTGGAGAAGCTGGAGTTGTTCTCCATAGAGCAGAGAAGATTGAAAGGAGATTTGATAGCTGTGTTCAAAATTATAAGGGGTTTGGATAGAATAGATAGAGAGAAACTGTTCCCATTGGCAGAAGGGTCGAGTACCAGTAGACACAGATTTAAGGTTAAGATTTAAGCTTGGATAGGTTAGGTGAGTGGGCAAACACATGGCAGATGAAGTATAATGTGGATAAATGTAAGGTTATCCACTTTGGTGGTAAAAACAGAGAGACAGACTATTATCTGAATGGTGACTGATTAGGAAAAGGGGAGGTGCAACGAGACCTGGGTGTCATGGTACATCAGTCATTGAAGGTTGGCATGCAGGTACAGCAGGCGGTTAAGAAAGCAAATGGCATGTTGGCCTTCATAGCGAGGGGATTTGAGTACAGGGGCAGGGAGGTGTTGCTACAGTTGTACAGGGCTTTGGTGAGGCCACACCTGGAGTATTGTGTACAGTTTTGGTCTCCTAACTTGAGGAAGGACATTCTTGCTATTGAGGGAGTGCAGCGAAGGTTCACCAGACTGATTCCCGGGATGGCGGGACTGACCTATCAAGAAAGACTGGATCAACTGGGCTTGTATTCACTGGAGTTCAGAAGAATGAGAGGGGACCTCATAGCAACGTTTAAAATTCTGACAGGTTTAGACAGGTTAGATGCAGGAAGAATGTTCCCAATGTTGGGGAAGTCCAGAACCAGGGGTCACAGTCTAAGGATAAGGGGTAAGCCATTTAGGACCGAGATGAGGAGAAACTTCTTCACCCAGAGAGTGGTGAACCTGTGGAATTCTCTGCCACAGAAAGTTGTTCAGGCCAATTCACTTAATATATTCAAAAAGGAGTTAGATGAAGTCCTTACTACTCGGGGGATCAAGGGGTATGGCGAGAAAGCAGGAATGGGGTACTGAAGTTGCATTTTCAGCCATGAACTCATTGAATGGCGGTGCAGGCTAGAAGGGCCGAATGGCCTACTCCTGCACCTATTTTCTATGTTTCTATGTTTCTGAGGTGATTGGCAAAAGAGCCAAAGGTGACATGCGAAAAAGCTTTATTACACAGCAAGTGGTTAGGATCTAGAATGCACTGCCTGAAAGGATGGTGCAGGCAGACTCAATCACGGCTTTCAAGAAGGAGTTAGATAATTACCTGAAAGAAAAAAAAATTGCAGAGCTACAGGGAAAGGGCGGTGGACTGGGACTCTCTGAGATGCTCTTGCAAAGAGCTGGCATGGGCTCGATGGGCCAAATGGCCTTCTTCCATCCATGACTCTATGGTCCCGAAGTTGGTGGAAGCTAAGTTCTGCCCAAGTGCTGTCCAAAGGACCGCCCAAAGGACCACTGAGATACCTAACGGTACTTTGGGTGGGAGATTTGTGGAAAAGTCTGGGAAAGACCGCCCCGCGGCAAAAAAATGACTTACGCCATGAATCTGGTTGCAGCGGGCGGGACCTCCCAATATCGGCGCCAAATGCAATTCTTGGCAAAGTACCATCAAGGATTGAGTCGGGCCCAGGGAGGGGGGAACATATAAAATGTAAAATGTTCAAAACATTTTTTTAAAAACACTGCAAATGCTTTAGGGACGCCATCCACCTGAATGCTGGAAAAAGTAATAAAGAAAATACGTTCACTAACCTTTTTTTGCAGGTCTTCTTACTTACAGATGAGGTTAGGCCTGCCTCCTCACGGCGGTCCTTCCCTCTGCTGCAGCGGACTCCCGCCCGGACCAAACTGTCAGCTCGGCGGGCGGGAGGACACTTATGCGAGTTGTGCGCTGGCGGACGTCAGCGGACGGTTCCCAGCAGTCTTCCCTCCCCGCCGGCAGGAGAACTCCTTCAAACTCGCTCAAAGGGGAGACCGCCCAGAAAACTCAGCAATAGTCGATGGCAGCGGGCGGTGAGTGCACCAAGTTTGGCCCCTATGAATTTGAAAATAAGGCATCTGCAAAAATAAGGACACCTGATGCCAGTTCTAAGGTGTCCGTAATTTACAGATTTCACAGCATTCCCAATGAAAATGTTACATTTAACAAACCCTGGAAATGTTTTTCTAACAAGGGGCAATTAGACAGGGTACTGTAGCAAAGTGGTTATGTAACTAGACCAGTAATTCAGCAGCCTGGACAAATTATCCAGAAACATGAGTTCAAATCCCACCAAGGCAGCTGGGGAATTTAAATTATGTTAATTAAATAAATCTGAAATTAAAAAGCTAGAAACAGTCATGGTGACCCATTTGGCTCACTAATGTCCCTTAGGGAAGTAAATCTGCCGTCATTACCTGGTCTGGCCTATATCCAGATTGACAGCAATGTGGTTGACTCTTAACTGCCCTCTGAAATGGCTCAGCAAGGCACCACCAAGCTGGCTCACCACCATTTTCTCGAGGGCAATTAGGGATGGGCAATAAATGCTGTCCTTGCCGGTGACGTCCACATTCCTTGGATGAAAAAAAAAGAAGACATATTTACACAGCCACAATATATTGTGAGTGGCGATGCATTTCTGTGCAAGTACAGGTGAAAACTGAGACAAATGACTGACTGAAGATGATAGCAATTTGCTGGAAGAGTGATTTGATAACTGGTCAACGGGGCACCTGGGACCTCGTGCAAGTGAGATCTAATGGTCTCTCTCCTTAACCAATGAATTTTAAGGATAGAGAAAGAAGCAGTGCAAATGACAGAGAAGTAAATAGGGTGATTTAGAGTCAGAGAAAAGGAAATAAAGAGACAGAGAGAATGAAAGTGGATGAAGTGAGAGAGAAAGAGAAAAAAAGAGAGAGATGAAAAGTAAGAAAAGCATTTTAAATTTCAAAAATCTCAAGGAACAATTTAGTACCTATGGGAGTGATACTCCACAGTTTCATTGTTCCCTTTTTGGGCCTCCAAGGTTAAATGGCTCATTAGGACCATGAATAATGCCATTAATAGGGTCTTTTCAACCTGAGTCACCAGTCCTAAATGACTGTGGAGAGATTAATTGGAACTAACGATATAAATCCAGCAATTACATGACACACAATAGGGAGGCTCATGGCGAATTGGTAATGTTTTCGGTTTTGGCAAGACTAAGGGCAAAGTGTCACAAATCGTCCAGTAATTTGCAACGGCTTGGAATTCATAGCAGATATCTTCCTCGCCACAAATTGCTAGGCTTTTTTCATGCTGATGATGGTAGGAGTCAAGAACTCACAATTATTTTTCCAGCCATTTCTGGGCAGCGATATCTCACAGCCACTACATACTGATCCAAGAACTTGAGCTTGATAAGCTAAAAATAAATTTCCTTTAGGAGAGCTAGTTATGGGGTTTGTAATGTATAAGAACATAAGAACATAAGAATTAGGAACAGGAGTAGGCCATCTAGCCCCTCGAACCTGCTCCGCCATTCAATAAGATCATGGCTGATCTGGCCGTGGACTCAGCTCCACTTACCCGCCCGCTCCCCGTGACCCTTAATTCCCTTATTGGTTAAAAATCTATCTATCTGTGACTTGAATACATTCAATGAGCTAACCTCAACTGCTTCCTTGGGCAGAGAATTCCACAGATTCACAACCCTCTGGGAGAAGAAATTCCTTCTCAACTCGGTTTTAAATTGGCTCCCCCGTATTTTGAGGCTGTGCCCCCTAGTTCTAGTCTACCCGACCAGTGGAAACAACCTCTGTGCCTCTATCTTGTCTATCCCTTTCATTATTTTAAATGTTTCTATAAGATCACCCCTCATCCTTCCAATGAGTAAAGACCCAGTCTACTCAATCTATCATCATAAGGTAACCTCCTAATCTCCGGAATCAGCCTAGTGAATCGTCTCTGTACCCCCTCGAAAGCCAGTATATCCTTCCTTAAGTAAGGTGACCAAAACTGCATGCAGTACTCCAGGTGCGGCCTTACGAATACCGTATACAGTTGCAGCAGGACCTCCCTGCTTTTGTACTCCATCCCTCTCGCAATGAAGGCCAACATTCCATTCGCCTTCCTGATTACCTGCTGCACCGGCAAACTAACTTTTTGGGATTCATGCTCATGGACCCCCAGGTCCCTCTGCACCACAGCATGTTGTAATTTCTCCCCATTCAAATAATATTCCATTTTACTGTTTTTTTTTTCCCAAGGTGGATGACCTCACACTCTCCGACATTGTATTCCATCTGCCAAACCTTAGCCCATTCGCTCAACCTATCTAAATCTCTTTGCAGCCTCTCTGTGTCCTCTACACAACCCGCTTTCCCACTAATCTTTGTGTCATCTGCAAATTTTGTTACACTGCATTCTGTCCCCTCTTCCAGGTCCTCTATGTATATTGTAAACAGTTGTGGTCCCAGCACCGATCCCTGTGGCACACCACTAACTACCGATTTCCAACCCGAAAAGGACCCATTTATCCCGACTCTCTGCTTTCTGTTCGCCAGCCAATTCTCTATCCATGCTAATACATTTCCTCTGACTCCGCGCACCTCTATCTTCTGCAGAAACCTTTTGTGTGGCACCTTATCGAATGCCTTTTGAAAATCTAAATACACCACATCCATCGGTACACCTCTATCCACCATGCTCGTTATATCCTCAAAGAATTCCAGTAAATTAGTTAAACATGATTTCCCCTTCATGAATCCATGATGCGTCTGCTTGATTGCACTATTCCTATCTAGATGTCCCGCTTTTTCTTCCTTAATGATAGTTTCAAGCATTTTCCCCACTACAGATGTTAAACTAACCAGCCTATAGTTATCTGTCTTTTGTCTGCCCCCTTTTTGAAACAGAGGCGTTACATTAGCTGCTTTCCAATCCGCTGGTACCTCCCCAGAGTCCAGAGAATTTTGGTAGATTATAATGAATGCATCTGCTATAACTTCCGTAATCTCTTTTAATACACTGGGATGCATTTCATCAGGACCAGGGGACTTGTCTACCTTGAGTCCCATTAGCCTGTCCAGCACTACCCCCCTAGTGATAGTGATTGTCTCAAGATCCTCCCTTCCCACATTCCTGTGACCAGCAATTTTTGGCATGGTTTTTGTGTCTTCCACTGTGAAGACCGAAGCAAAATAATTGTTTAAAGTCTCAGCCATTTCCACATTTCCCATTATTAAATCCCCCTTCTCATCTTCTAAGGGACCAACATTTACTTTAGTCACTCTTTTCCGTTTTAAATATCTGTAAAAGCTTTTACTATCTGTTTTTATGTTTTGCGCAAGTTTACCTTCGTAATCTATCTTTCCTTTCTTTATTGCTTTTTTAGTCATTCTTTGCTTTCAATCGGGCGCGTAACCTACTCTGTTCAAATAAGTTGTTGACCCTGTGCAACCCCTGTAAGAAATTGGTTCTGACATGTGATGCATCGTCCTATGGGGTTGGGTGCATGTTGCAGCAATACAATGCTGAGGGGCAACTCCAACCTATGGTTTAAGCATTCAGGTCGCTCTCTCAACAGAACGTAGATATGGGATGGTTGAGAAGGAAGCACTCGCATGTGTCTATGGGGTGAAAAAGATGCACCAGTACCTTTTTGGCAGGAGATTCGAATTAGAAACGGACCACAAGCCGTTAACATCCCTGTTGTCAGACAGCAAGGTTGTCAATGCCAATGCGTCAACTCGCATACTGCGATGGGATCTCACGCTGGCTGCGTATGACTACTCCATCCGGCACCGGCCCGGCACTGAAAATTGCGCTGACTCGTTCAGCAGGCTTCCACTGGCCACCACTGAGGGGGCAGCGGAGCAAAGCCGTTGATGCCTTTGACAGCGCAGGCTCCCCCATCACAGCCCGCCGGATCAAAATCTGGACCAACAGAGATCCCCTCCGATCTTTGATTAAGAAATGTGTCCTGACTGGGGATTGGGCGCCCGCACACGGAGCATGCCCTGAGGAGGTCAGACCGTTTCTCAGGCGGATGGATGAGCTCTCCATCCAAGCCGACTGCCTACTATGGGGCAGCCGGGTAGTCATGCCCCAGAGGGGCAGGGAAGCATTCATCAGGGAACTTCATGGCCTTCGTGCTGATGAAGGCCATTGCCCGGTCACACGTTTGGTGGCCGGGAATTGATTCAGACCTGGATCACTGTGTCCGCAGGTGCACGAAGTGTGCCCAGCTGGGAAATGCCCCCAGCGAGGCCCCGCTCAGCCCGTGGCCCTGGCCTACCAGGCCATGGTCACGTATTCACGTAGACTACGCTGGTCCGTTCATGGGAAAATGTTTCTCATCGTGGTTGATGCGTACTCGAAATGGATCGAGTGCATCATTTTGAATTCGTGCACGGCATCCACCACTGTGGAGAGTCTACGTGCGGTCTTTGCGACCCATGGTTTGCCGGATATCCTTGTTAGCGATGTATGCACCTGGGAGTATGTTCAAAGGTTTGTAGAGCTGTTGAAAAGGGAACCTGAAAAGTGTTTGGAGTGTCTCCCCCACCCCCTTTAATGAGGGGCACTTGATTTAACATTTATTTTTGTTTTGCAACAAAAGAGTTGTAGAGCTGTTGCATTGTGAATGGCTTAGCCAGTCACGTGATGTTCACAAGACTCAATAAAACCCCAGTCAGTGGAGTCGAGGTCATCCATGATGAGGTGTGCCGTTGTGAGTATAGTGGATGAACTGATAATGTGTAGTGTGATTGGTAAACATTTGTTAATGAAACAATTAGTTCTTAACAGCAATATGTTGCTATGAATTCTTAAGCAAAGTACCCATGAAACAAATAGATTATGGGCTCAATTTTGCCCAACCCCTTTTTTCTGACCTTAAGTGCGCTAACTTTGTGCGCTGGAAAAAAGTCGCCCCACCCTGGCTGCTCTTCCGAGTTCCCGGAGTCCCAGCGTGGTGTGCCCTGTGAAGTGGGGGGCGGAGCAATAGGCCAGCGCCGAAAACAGTGTCGGAACCTGCGCGCATGCGCAATGACGTCTGCGCGCATGCTCCTGTCCTCCCAGCGTGTCCTGCGGGCTGTGGGCATGACCTGATGCTCGCAACCCATATCCCCGGCTAAAGGGACGTCCCAATCTCACCGCACCTTATCCCCGGCCGAGTGGCCTCCAGCACTGGCCGGCCGGCCCGCTGAGTTCCCAGGCCGAGGTAGGACTTCAGTTTTATTCTATATTCATTGATGGCTGTGCTTGAGAGTTTTGATTGGGGAAGGGTGGGGGGAGGAGAGTTTTTTTGGGGTAGGGAGAGAAAGAGTATTTTGATGGCGGGGGGAGAAAAGGAGTGTTTTCATGGGGGGGATCTTTAAAAAAATAACTTGATTCTGGCATAAAGGTAGGACTTCTATTTTTTATTTGTTATTGATTGATTGCTTATTACTTTTTGTGATTTGCTTAGTGTTTTGTAAGCCTTGGTGCAGGCCCTCTCAACTTCCTTCTATTTTTTTATTTGTTATTGAATGCTTATTTTTGTACTTTATTTCATACTTTGTAAGTCTTGGTGCTTTAAATGTACTAATCTGCGCCGATTTCTTAGCTGACCTAATTCGATTTGGAGTAAGTTTTAGCTGGCCAAAGTGGCATAAATGGCCAAAACCGGCCTAAGTGTCTGGGAACCCCCACTTTTGAAAAAAAGACTGAACTAAAAAAAAATCGTACCAAACTGACTTACTCTGGAGAAAATTTTGGGGGGAAAATGGCATTTTTAAAATTATGCCAGAAAAAACAACACTCCAAAAAATTGATGCAAGTCATGGTCAAAATTGGGTCCTTAGATTTGAAGACTGTGAAACGAAAGAGCCAAAATCTCAGTGTTGTCAAACCTGGATGCAAACATTAGTGACCATGTTCTTCAAGAAGCATCATAAATTCATATAACATTACACAAGTAGCCTGTGGGCCAATATTCTCATTTGAGTGACATCTTCTGTCAGTCCTGCTTTATAAATGATCTATTAATCATTCTTAATGAACCAGTCCGTGTCCATCCCTAATTATCACTAAAAGTAGTGATGCAGGATAAATAAGGCCATAAAAAAGCAATAAAAAGCACTTCTGTTCAAGCTAGTGGAATAGAATTGAAAAGCAAAGAAGCTATGTTAAACTGGTGTAGGACCTTGGTTAGACCTTACTTGGAGTATGGTGAACAGTCCTGGTTTTCTTATTAAAAAAAAGATATAGAGCTCTTCGAGAAAGTGCAAAAAAGATTTACTGGAATGATCTACCAGGAAAGATTGTACAAGCTAGAGTTATTTTCTCTAGCAAGGAGAAGACTGAAGGATGACCCGATAGAGATCATTAATATTATGAACAGGTTTGATAGGGTAGCCGTAGGGAAGATGTTTCCACTTGCAGGTGAGAACTAAACTAACGGCCATAAATATAAGATTGTCACTAAAAAAATCAAATATAGGATTCAGGAGATATCTCTTTACCCAGTCAATGATGAGAATGTGGAACTCGTTATCACAGGGAGTAGTTGAGGCATATAGCAGAGATGCATTCAAGGAGGAGCTAAATAAGCACATGATGGAGTAAGGAATAAAAGGATATGTTGATGGCGTTAGATGAAGAGGGGCGGGAAGAGGCTCATGTTGGGCCAAATGGCCTGTTTCTGTGCCGTAAATTCTATGTAATGCTACGTAATGCTCTCTCACATTGAGACCGTGGAAATATGCAATACTGGGTTGGCATCTTCACAAACAAAAGGCTTGCAATTAATCACTTTGAAAGTTCTTGGGACTGAACTGCCCCTTGAGGAGAGGCGGACAATTTTGGCAATATTTTACTAACCACCATCTGCTCCCAGTTCGATTTCCATTGACAGGCTGGTTACCAACAGCAGAAGTCAACTCTTTGCTGCTCATTGAAGGATCCATCTGATCAACAGCTACAATCACTACAGTTAGAAAAAATAAATCATATGTTCATGCTACTCTCTCCTTCTAAGAAGTTTGCTAATCACCCTGTAGAAGTTAACAAAGCTTGAGATGCCACTTTTGACTGTCACTTCAGCTATTTGCTTATAATTTGAAAGGAATATGAAGCAGTATATGACAGGGTTACAATTCCAAGCAAAAAACTACTCCTTCAGATTTCAAACACAGAAATGAAAAGATTCAGAGGACTGAAGAAGCAGATTTTATCGAATGCACCAGAGGAGCCTGTCCCATCCTAACAACAACACGTTAGCAATGCCTGACAACACTCATTTAGTGAAAGCTGTTCTCCAGTACAAGCCAAAAGATGGAAATGAGTACAGGAAGAAGAGCAGGAATCAAATTGCCGTGGCGCACTTATTGCCATGAGAAGTTCCATTGTGAATGGGTCCAGTTATCATCAGACCAGAACCAATGTCTAAAAGTAACTCCAAGCGAGACAATTCTAAGACAGGTGCCAATCTGCTTTCACACCAGCTTTAGACATAATGGGGCAGATTTTCACTTGCTGCCCAGGAAGAGAGCTGGCAGTACGGATTGGCTGCCCATTATCAATTCAAATGTAAATCGTTTAGTTTCTATAAAGGAACACCTCCTCTCCTCTCTCATAACACCACAGTTTCTTCAGTCAAAGACATTCTTGTCCTTGGATTGGTAATTGCATCAGAAATAAACTGATGCTGGCAGGTAGCAAAGTTAAATGGATAAGCTTGAAAAAGAGTAGAAACCAAAATAAATTCTCAGACTTACTTTTCAGAGAGAGCAACCTCACTTTTTGCAAAGCCTCTATTCATCCATTGATGTCCAGCTGCATTCTACCTCTGAAAATTATCATTGGTACGCTTTTATCGACACCTTGGCAGTCCGTGCTTGCAAACATCGCACCACCACACCTTCGCTGCGAATATTCAATCTCCAGAGAATGCAAGCATTACACCAGAAAAGACATGCTGATCCAAGCCGGCTTGAACAACCTACCACCAACTCGTCTCAAATCTAGAATGACACTTTGATCCGTCGCTAAAGCCCTTCAGCTAGTTCCCCTCAGCCTTGATGATCGATGGCAATGACCAATGACTGGGGGGCGCTAATGGGGCACAAATGACTTTTCACCCGGGCACGGCACCGCTAACGACCCCTGCTAAATTCCATGGGAGTTTAGCGGCAATGGTAACCCATAGCACTCTGCTCCACTGCGCCGGCGATGACAACATCATTACTGTGCGCAGCGCCTTCTTTTCTCTCCGGAGCAAAAATTGGGTGGCGCCCCCTGAAGCTGTGTCAGATGATGCCAGCGACATTTTCAGGGGAGGTGAACTGAGCTGCAGGCCGCTCTCGGGCGATACTTAAAGGGGAGCTGGCATCCATGTAAAATAAAGAGCCGTTTTTCTTCGGCATGCTGTTGGCGCCTCAATTGCGGGGTCCGTGTCGCGATCGTTCAGCTCGGCACTCTACCTGAGTGCCGGACTTTTGGCATGGCAACCCGCTCCCCGCTAGTCCACGGAGGCCTGGTTCATACCTGCAGAATTTTCAGGTTGGGCCCTCCTCTTTAATGAAGGGTAGAGCCCCTCCTACGCGACTGCGCTATGAGGCCCAGTGCATAGCCCACTTCTGATTTACCTTTACATTCTGTCCCTTCCTGGCACGCTCTGATTTTCATTTCCCTTGGTGTTACCCTGCTGTATTGCCTTCTACTTATTCACCGATTTTTAACATTTTCACTCACCTGACTCCTCCCTCCCACTAATTTGTTTAAAGCCCTCACTACAGTCCTAGTTATTTGATTCGCCAGGACGCTATGAAAGGGAAATCATGTTTGACAAATTTGCTGGGGTTCTTTGAGGATGTAATGAGCAGGGTGGATAAGGGGGAACCAGTGGATGTGGTGCATTTGCATTTCCAGAAGGCATTCGATAAGGTGCCATATAAGAGGTTACTGCACAAGATAAAAGTTCACGGAGTTGGGGTAATATAATAGCTTGGATAGCAGATTGGCAACCTAACAGAAAACAGAACATCAGCATAAATGAGTCATTTTCTGGTTGGCAAACGGTAACTAGTGGGGTGCCAAAGGGATCAGTGCTGGGGCCTCAACTATTTACAATTTATATTAATGACTTGAACAAAGTGACAGAGTGTAATGTAACCAAGTTTGCAAATGATACAAAGATGGGTGGGAAAGAAAATTGTGAAGAGGAAACAAAAAATCTTCAAAGCGATATAGACAGGCTAAGTGAGTGGGCAAACATTTTGCAGATGGAGTATAATGTGGGAAAGTGTGAGTTTATCCAATTTCGCAGGAAAAATAAAAAAAACAAATTATTATTTAAATGTGAAATATTACAAAAGGCTGCAGTACAGAGGGATGTGAAGGTCCTTGTGCATGAAACGCAAAAAGTTAGTATGCAGGTACAGGAGGTAATCAGGAACGCAACTGGAATGTTGGCCTTTATTGCATGCGGGATGGAGTACAAAGACAGAGAAGTCCTGCTACAACTGTATAGGGTATTGGTGAGGCCACACCTAGAGTACTGCGTGCAGTTTTGGTCTCCGTATTTAAGGAAGAATATATTTGCATTGGAGGCAGTTCAGAGAAGATTCACTCAGTTGATTCTGGGGATGAAGGGGTTGACCTCTGAGGAAAGGTTGAGTAGGTTGGGCCTATATTCATTGGAGTTTAGAAGAATGAGAGGTGATCTTATTGAAACATACAAGATACTGAGGGGGCTTGACAAGGTAGATGCAAAGAGGATGTTTCCCCTCATGGGGGAATCTAAAACTAGGGGGCATAGTTTCAGAATAAGGGGTCGCCTATTTAAAACTGAGATGAGGAGGAATTTCTTCTTTCAGAAGGTTGTAAATCTGTGGAATTTTCTGCCCCAGAGAGCTGTGGAGGCCGGGATATTGAATATATTTAAGGTGGAGATGGACAGATCGACATGATAAGGAAGTGAAGGTTTATGGGGAGCAGGCAGGGAAGTGGAGCTGAGCCCAAGACCAGATCAACCATGATATTGAATAGGGGAGCAGGCTCAAGGGTGAAAATGCACAAGACCATCAGTATCAGAAAAGAGAACTTTCGGGAGATTAGTTGATTCACTGCCACTTCTCTATGAATGCTAGCCTTGAAGTTCTCTCTGCTCCCTTTGCTGAGTTCTGTCAAAAGGGGTCCCCTCAAAATGTTAACCATTTGTATTTTTCTTTCAGATGCTGATGAACCTGCCGTATTTTCTGATACAATTCTGCCCTATGCACAGCTGAGTTTAAATGGAGAGTTAACTTTGCCTTGCTCAACCATGATTATCAGAGACTGTATTAAGCTGTGTGAAAGCTGCCAGCTGATTGGTAGCCGATTCTCCACCATTTTAAAATGGACACCACTGCTGCCAACGAACCAAAAGCATCCTGCGTATGCGCGCTTCAGATTTGTCACAGGAGCAGGCTCGTTAAAAAAATACATTTAAATGCCAGAAAGGAGCGGTCTCCTTGAAAAAATGTCGGGAATGGAACAGGCTCCTCGATAAAATGCCGGGAGTGGTGTGGGCTCCTAGATAAAATGACGGGAATACGAACATACGAACAACGACGGACCGGTAAAGACCATCTGGTCCATCGAGCCTGGCCCACACAATTGCGATACCTTGTGTATCACAACTGTACACTCCACCCAACCCGAAACCATGTGAGGGAGGGAGTTCCAGAGCTTAGGGCCGAGGCAGCTGAAAGCACGGCCACCAATGGTTGAGCAGTTATAATCAGGGATGCTCAAGAGGACAGAATTTGAGAAGCGCAGACATCTCGGGGGGGGGTTGTGGGGCTGGAGGAGATTACAGAGATAGAGAGGGGCAAGGCCCTGGAGAGATTTGTAAACAAGGATGAGAATTTTGAAATCGAGGCGTTACTTAACCAGGAGCCAATGTAGGTTGTGAGCACAGGGATGATGGGTGAGCGGGACTTTGAAACATAGACACATAGAAAATAGGTGCAGGAGCAGGCCATTCAGCCCTTCGAGCCTGCACCACCATTCAATATGATCATGGCTGATCATGCAACTTCAGTACCCCACTCCTGCCTTCTCTCCATACCCCCTGATCCCTTTAGCCATAGGGCCATATCTAACTCCCTTTTGAATATATCCAACGAACTGGACTCAACAACTTTCTGTGGTAGAGAATTCCATAGGTTCACAATTCTCTGGGTGAAAAAGTTTCTCCTCATCTCGGTCCTATATGGCTTACCCCTTATCCTTAGACTGTGACACCTGTTTCTACACTTCCCCAACATTGGGAACATTCTTCCTGCATCTAACCTGTCCAATCCCGTCAGAATTTTATATGCTTCCATGAGATCCCCTTCATTCTTCTAAATTCCAGTGACTATAAGCCTAGTCGATCCAGTCTTTCTTCATATGTCAATCCTGTCATCCCGGGAATCAGTCTGATGAACCTTGGTGCGAGTTAGGCCATGGGCTGCCGAGTTTTGGATTACCTCAGGTTTACGTAGAGTAGAATGTGGGAGGCCGGCCAGGAGTGCGTTGGAGTAGTCAAGTCTAGAGGTAACACAGGCATGGATGAGGGCTTCAGCAACAGATGAGTTAAGGCAGGGGCGGAGATGGGCGATGTTACGGTGGTGTAAATAAGCGGTTTTAGTTATACTGCGGATATGTGACCCAACAGAGAGACCCAGCACGAGTGTCAACTAGTGTATTTGAATGGATTGGGCTCCTTGATAAAATGCTGGGGAGGAAGCAGATCCTTGAAAAATTGTCGGGAAGCTAGTGGGTTCCTTGATAAAATGCCGGGGAGGGAGCAGGCTCTGGTGTAAGCTGTGGCTCAGTGGGCAGCTCACTTACCTCTGAGTCAGAAGTTTGTAGGTTCAAGTCCCATTGCAGTGCTGTGGGAGTGCTGCATTATTGGAGGTGCTGTCTTTCAGATGAGATATTAAACCGAGGCCCTGTCTGCTCTCTCAGGTGGATGCAAAAGATCCCATGGCACTATTTTGAATATGAACAGGAGAGTTATCCCCAGTGTCCTTCGCCAATTTTTAGCCCTCAATCAACATCTAAAAGAGAAACAGATTATCTGGTATTATCACATTGCTATTTGTTGGAGCTTGCTGTTTGTGGCTGCTGTGTTTCCCACATTACAACAGTGACTACACTTCAAAAAGTACTTCATTGGCTGTAAAGCACTTTAGGACACCCAGTGGTCATGAAAGGCACTATATAAATGTAAGTCTTTCTTTCTTTCTTTGGAAAAATGCCAGGGAGTGAGCGAGCTCTGGGGAAAATTGTCGAGTCAGGAGTGGACTCATGTAAAGAAAACCAGAAACATCATGCTTGTGGTTCTACATTAATGCACAGTACACTTCTGCACAGATTCCATCATTGAGAGCAGTCACTCTGTTTTAAAATAGATGTATTAATGGCTCCAATAAAATAATGGAGAGAAATATCAGCTGAACCACATTAAGCACTGCGATGCTGGCATCCCACAATATAATTTGAAGATCCAAGTATTTGCAATATAGTCTGGGTTCTAGTTGGGAGGGGCTATTGATATTTTAATAATGAAAAAACTGGAACATTAACAATTTCCTTTGCTTCTGTTGAAATTTCATGACACGCACTGGCGAATTTTTTTCGCTTTGTCAAGACTAGCATCGGAACAACACAAATCGTTCAACTTTCTGTGGTGAATTGCAACTCATGGCGTATCGCTTCCTCACCACAAATTGCTAGCTTTTTTACACTAATGATGGTGGGTGCCGTGAGCTCGCCATTACTTTTCCAGCAATTTCTGGGTCGAGATATCTCTCACCCACTGGATACCGATCCTTGAGCATGAGCTTGATAAGCGAAAACCACCATTCATTTAGGAGAACTAGTTATGGAGTTAAACAAAGTGAAATATAGGTCCCAGTATTGTCCAACCAGGACACAAACATTAGTGGCCGTGTTATTTGGTAATGGACTTCTTCAACAAGGTTAATAAATTCCTATAACATTACATAAATAGCATGTAGGGGCCGATATGCTTACGTGAGTGGCATCTTCTGTCAGTCCTGATTTATAAATGGTCTATTATTGATTCGTAATGAACCAGATTGTGAATAAGTCCGTATCCATCCCTAATTATCACTTAAAGTAGTGACACAGATTAATGCCATAAAAAAAGCAATAAAAAGCGCTTTTAGAGGGCTAGAATTGAAAAGCAGAGAAGCTATAGGCAACTTGTATGGAACTTTGGTTGGACCACACTTGGAGTACTGTGAACAGTTTGGTCTTTCTTATTCTAAAAAGGATATAGGAGGTACTCGAGAAGGTGCAGAAATGATTTACTAGAATGATACCAGAACTGTGAAGTTATACCTATCAAGAAAGGTTGTGCAGGGTGGGGCTCTTTCTCTAGAAAGGAGAAGACTGAGGGGTGATCTGATAAAGACTTTTAAAATTATAAATGGGTTTGATAGGTTAGAGGTAGAGAAGATGTTTCCACTTACAGGTGAGAACTGAACTAGCGGCCATATTTGGCCCTGAAATTCCGGTCGATTGCCTCCGACCGGAGAATTTTTCCGAAAGTACCTGGTGGTCCTGGAGGAGCGTGAGATTCTGTTGGGAAGGCCTTCTCTTCCCGCGCTGCGAAGCACACTCCCGTCCTCCAGATTCCCACGCATAAGCTGCAGTCACGTGTGACTGTTCAACCAACAGGTAAAGTATTCTCAATTAATACCAATGGGAACTCCGTATCTATGAGTTCTCATCGCTATTAATTGAGAAAAAACAAACAAACAAAATAACACCAATTAAAAAATAAAAAACCCAATTAAAATTAATTGAAATTAAAGTTAATAAATACATTAGAGAAATTTTTTTTTTGAGTTTTAAAAATGTTTTTAAATTATGTTTTAAAATAAATTTAATGTAGTGAGCGGGGTTTTTAAAAAATAAAATGTGTATTTTAAATTTTATTTTATTATATTTTTGTATGTTTTAAGATTCTTACACCTGTAAAAGTAGGCTATGCACCTGCTTTTATCAGGCGCAAGAGTTTTGACGACATTTGCTCGGCAAGATATGGGTAAATACTGCAATCTTGCCCTTGCAAATGTCCTCACTCCTGAGATGCGGATGATCTGTCAAGCTCCAGCTTGACAGATCAGAAAAGGCGGTTTTCAGCGCATGCGCATTGTACGCTGAAAACCGGCTTTTGTGATGCCTTCCTGGCCCATAGAACCTCCGTAAGGACCCTGAGAGGCCAGATTTTTCTGGGCCAAGTTGGTCACTGAAAAATCAATTATGGAATTTAGGAGAAATTTCTTTCCCCAGAAAATGGTGAGAATGTGGAACTCGTTATCACAGGGAGTAGCTGAGGCATGTAGCATAGATGCATTCAAGGGGTAGGTGGGTAAGCACATGAGGGAGTAAGGAATAGAAGGATATGGTGATGGCATTAGATGAAGAGGGATAGGAGGAGGCTTATGTGGCACAGAAACACTTACATGGACCTGTTGAGCCAAATGGCCTGTTTCTATGCTGTAAATTCAATGTTATACCACGTAGGAGGCTCCCCGAGATAGGGGAAGTGGTCCACGTTGTCCAGGACCACGCTGTGGATCTTGATGTTTGGGGGGCAGTGCTGTGCAGCGAGGACAGGCTGGTGCAGGACCTTTGTCTTACTAATGTTTAGCATAAGGCCCATACTTTCATACGCCTCGTAAATACTATGTCCTGGAGTTCAGCCTCTGTGTGTGCATAGATGCAAGCGTCGTCCACGTACTGTAGCTCGACGACAGAGGTTGCAGTGGTCTTGGACCTGGACTGGAGATGGCGAAGGTTGAACAGCTTCTCACTGGTTCTGTAGTTTAGTTCCACTCTAGCTTATCAACTGTGAGGTGGAGCATGGCAGCGAGGAAGATTGAGAAGAGGGTTGGGGCTATGACGCAGCCCTGCTTGACCCCGGTCTGGACATGAATTGGGTCTGTGATGGATCCGTTGGTGAGGATCACGGCTTGCATGTCATCATGGAGCAGGCGGAGGATGGTGACGTACTTTTGGGGGCATCCGAAACGGAGGAGGACGCACCATAGACCCTCGTGGTTGACAGTGTCAAAGGCCTTTGTAAGGTCAAAGAAGGCCATGTATAAGGGCTGGTGCTGTTCCCTGCATTTTTCCTGCAGCTGTCGCGCTGCAAAAATCATGTCTGTCGTGCCCCGGAGGGGACGAAATCCGCACTGCGACTCTGGGAGGAGCTCCTCGGCCACAGGGAGAAGACGATTGAGAAGGACTCTAGCGACGACTTTCCCAGTGATTTATAGCAGGGAGATTCCTCTTTAGTTGCCGCAGTCGGACTTGTCCCCTTTTTTAAAGATGGTCACGGTCACTGCATCTTTAAGATCTCCCAGCATGCTCTCCTCCCTCCAGATGAGAGAGATGAGGTTGTGTATTCGCGTCAGTAGTGCCTCTCCGCCATACTTCAGTACTTTAACAGGGATTCTATCCGCTCCCGTAGCCTTGTTTTTTAGCTGTCTTATGGTCTTTTCTACCTCATGCAGTGTTGGGGTCTCACTGAGGTGGTGGCAGGTAGCATGCTGCGGATAGGAGTCGGGAGCCTCCTATCAACAAGAGCAGGCATTGATGATGAGATCCAACACCGCCTCCAGCGTGCCAGTGCAGCCTTCGGCCACCTAAGGAAAAGAGTGATCAGTCCCTCAAAACTGTCACCAAGCTTATGGTCGACAGGGCCGTAGTAATACCCACCCTCCTGTATGGCTCAGAGATGTAGACCATGTACAGTCAAGTCGCTGGAGAAATACCACCAGCGATGTCTCCGCAAGATCCTGCAAATCCCCTGGGAGGACAGACGCACAAACATTAGTGTCCTCGTTCAGGCCAACATCCCCAGCATCGAAGCACTGACAACACTTGATCAGCTCCGCTGGGCAGGCTACATAATTTGCATGCCAGACACAAGACTCCCAAAGCAAGCGCTCTACTCGGAACTCGTCCACGGAAAATGAGCCAAAAGCAGGCAGAGGAAACGTTACAAGGACACCCTCAAAGCCTCCGTGATAAAGTGTGACATCCCCACTGACACCTGGAAGTCCTTGGCCATAGATCGCCCTAAGTGGAGGAAGTGCTTTCGGGAGGGCGCTGAGCTCCTTGAGTATCGTCGCTGAGAGCATGCAGAAATCAAGCTCAGGCAGCGGAAGGAGCGTGCGGCAAACCAGGCTCCCTGCCCACCCTTTCCCTCAACCACTGTCTGTCCCATCTTTGACAGAAACTGTGGTTCTCGTATTGGACTGTACAGCCACCTAAGAACTCATGCTAAGAGTAGAAGTAAGTCTTCCTTGATCCCGAGGGACTGCCTATGATGATACCACATAATGATCTCTCACGGTGAGACCATGATGTAGATGGCAGTGGAAGTATTTGATACTGGAAGAGTGGGTTGGCATCTTCACACACAAAAGGTTTGCAATGAATCACTTGGAAATTTTTTGGGACTGAAGTGCCGCTCTAGGAGCGACAGACCATTTTGGCAATATTTTGCAAACTACCATCTGCTCGCACTTCAATTTCCATTGACCGGCTGGTTACCATCAACAGAAGTCAACTATTTGATGCTCGTAGAAGGATCCGTCTGATCAACAGCTACAATCACTACATTTAGCATTTGTACAGAAGCAGAAAAAGGAAATCATATGTTCATGCTACTCTCTCCTTTTAAGAAGTTCTCTAATCACCCTGTAGAAATTAACAAAGCTTGAGATGCCACTTTTGATTGTAATTTGAAAGGAATATCAAGCAGTATATGACAAGGTTACAATTCCAAGCAGAAAGCTACTCCTTCAGATTTCAAACTCAGAAATGAAAAGATTCAGAGGACTGAAGAAGCAGATTTTATCGAATGCACCAGAGGAGCCTGTACCATCCTAACAACAACACATTAGCAATGCCTGACAACACTCATTTAGTGAAAGCTGTTCTCCAGTACAGGCCAAAAGATGGAAATGAGTGCAGGGAGAAGAGCAGGAATCAAATTGCCGTGGTGTACTTATCGCCATGAGAAGTTCCATTGTGAATAGGTCCAGTTATCATCTGACCAGAACCAATGTCTAAAAGTAACTCCAAGCTAGTCAATTCTAAGACAGGTGCCAATCTGCTTTCACACCAGTTTAGACAAATGGGGCAGATTTTCAACTTGCTGTGCAGGTAGAAAGCTGGCAGTGCAAATCGGCCGCCCGTTATCAATGCAAATGTAAATCGTTTAGTTTCTATAAAGGAACACCTCCTCTTCTCTCTCAAAACACCACAGTGTCTTCAGTCAAAAACATTCTTGCTCTCAGATTGGTAATTGCAGAAATAAGCTGGTGCTGACAAGCAGCAAAGTTAGATGGATAAGTTTGGAACTCATCAAAAAATGCTCAGACTTACTTTTCACAATGAGCAATCTTTTTTTGTAAAGCCTCTCCTCATCCAGTCATAGAGTAATGCAGGCCTGTTTTGTAAGTTGAAGAATTAAAAAAAAAAGGTCTTGATTCTGAAGACAATATAACCAGATCAGGCAGACCGATAGGTCTAATGCGAGTTGCCTACCCTGTAACAGAATGCACCCCCCATAACTTTGAAGAGATGGGATCAGATTGTTAGTGCTGTGCAAAGTGATGATTCTAACAGCAGGACAATGGCTCTCCTCATCCAGTCATAGAGTAATGCAGGCCTGTTTTGTAAGTTGAAGAATTAAAAAAAAAAGGTCTTGATTCTGAAGACAATATAACCAGATCAGGCAGACCGATAGGTCTAATGCGAGTTGCCTACCCTGTAACAGAATGCACCCCCCATAACTTTGAAGAGATGGGATCAGATTGTTAGTGCTGTGCAAAGTGATGATTCTAACAGCAGGACAATGGTTACTCATGTTTAAGTTAAACTCCACCCTTATGTCAGGAAAACCAGCATTGTTGCTACTCATCAACATTATTCGTCATTCTAAAGCAGAAACACACTAGCTGTGCTGCTTGGGAGACTCTCTCACTCTGTTGCATGCTGAGAGAAACTGTGTGAAAACAAAGGAAATGGTGAGCCATGGATAACTGAAGTGAACACCAAAAAAGGTGAAAATACTCAGTGAAAAGAGAAACGCCATAGGGCTAGACTTTCCTATCATTTTCGGTGGGTCCTCGGCGATTTTCTTGGCGGTACAGCTGTTTGTCCGCCCGGCGAAAGTTTCCCCCTTAGTTTTTTAGTGGTATCGCCCAAATCTGAAAACGTCTGACTTGCGACGCTGAGAAAATCATCAGGGCGTATGTTTGGCCTCAATGGTAGGTGAGTACTCTGCAAAAAAAGGTAAGTTAAAGGTTCTTTCTTTTTTTTAATTTTAAAACGCCGATTAGGTGTAAAAGTGTCTTGAGAATGCTTTGTACATTTTTATTTTTTTTTAATTGAAATTTTTTTTAAATTTTCCCCCTTCCTAGGCCTCAGACTAAATTTTTTTTAAATTTTCCCCCTTCCTAGGCCTCAGACTAAATTTTTTTTTTAAATCCGTTTTACTTAGTTTCCCCTTAACTGCCGAGAAAACCGCCGAGAATAAAGGTGCAACGCCCATTTTCTCGCTGGGCGATTAGTTTTAATTAGTTTTAACATAAAAGTGGAAATTCTCGCCAGCGTTACTTACCAAACATTCGTGTTTTTTCTGAGTGGGCAATTGGGCGTTGAGGGGCTCATAGGAAAGTCTAGCCCATAATCTGTTTGATTCATTGCCACATCTCCAAGGATGTCAGCCTTGAAGTTCTGAGTTCTGTCAAACTATTAACCCAAATTGTTAACTAATTTTTCTTTCAGATAATGATGAACCTGTTGCATTTTCTGATAGAAATCTGTCCTTTGCACAGCTGAGTTTAAATGAAGTGTTAACTTTGTCTCGCTGAACCTCCAAGATCGGTGTCATGTATGCAAACTCTTTGTATTCACTATGTAACTATGTACGATGTAACACCTGAGGGCACTGCTGTTGGAGGCCCCGGGGGTTACCTGCCCAGGTGTGCAGGGGCATTTAAAAGGCGGTCAGCCATGCTGCCCCTCACTTTACAGTCGTATTAAATGGACTGTAGTCATACAACTCTTACTCACAGTACAAGGCCTCATGGAGGTATTCAATGTTAATTGCAGACATAACAACTGGCAACGAGTTACAGATCACAAACTTTTGCGCAGTCATGGCTGCCGTTGGTGTTTTAGAAAAATATGCAGAGGGTGAAGATTGGGAAGCCTTTATCGAGTGGCTTGACCAGCACTTCGTGGCCAACGACCTGGATGGCGAGGCACTGGAAGGAAAATGCAGGGCGATTCTTTTAATCAGCTGCGATCCACGGTCTATGGCCTCATCAGGGATCTGCTTGCACCAGTGAAACCAATGGAGAAGTCATACGTAGAGCTGCACATGCTGATTTGGGAACACCTCAAACCAACCAAGAGCCTCTTAACAGCCAGGTATCGCTTCTACACACACTGCCGCCCAGAGGGACAGGATGTGGCGAAGTATGTCGCTGAGTTAAGATGGCTTGCGGGACCGTGTGAATTCGCGAGATTTTTGTACGGTGCTTTTTGAGACGCTTTTGTGATGGGCATAGGCCACGAGGATATCCTTCGCAAGCTACTGGCTGCTGAAACCGTTGACCTGAAGAAGGCCATCACCATAAGCCAGGTGTTGGTGTCCTCGAGTCGCGATACTATACAAATGACTTCCAACCAGAAGCGGAGCTCACTGGCAAGTACTGTACATAAAATAATGCCGATTGAAGGCAGAGCTAATAAGAACTGTACAGAGCAGACCCTACCTGCCTGCTGCTGCTAGGCCACCAAGGGGTGTAAATGCGAAATCTGTAACACAATGCTGATGTTGCGGGGGTAATCATGGGGCCCATCAATATTAATTTAAAGACTATGCATGCAAAAGCAGCAGAACAAGGGGCCACCTCCAGCGAATGTGCAAACGTACTGTGACTCTCCACATGGCAGTGGAGTTCGACAGAAGAGTCCCAATCCAACATGGATCACAAAGGACAAGCTAGAGAGGCAACTCAGCCCGAGGGAGCATTGTGCGGGGGTGCACACCCTCTCCACAAAACACTACCCATGATGATAAATGCCACATTAAATGGCGTTCCTGTATCCATGGAGCTGGACATGTGGGCGAGTCAGTCAATCATGTGCCAGAAGGCATTTGAAAGGCTGTGGGGCAGCAACAAAGCACAAAGACCCAAGCTGAGCCCGATTCAGATAAAGCTGCGCACATACACCAAGGAACTGATGCCAATTATTGGCAGTGCGAACGTAAAAGTATCCCATGATAGAGAGGCACACGAGCTGCCACTGTGGATTGTACCAGGCGATGGGCCAATGCTGCTTGGCAGAAACTGGATGGGGAAGATTCAGTGGAACTGGGAAGAAACATAGAAACATAGAAACATAGAAAATAGGTGCAGGAGTAGGCCATTTGGCCCCGCGAGACTGCACCACCATTCAATATGATAATGGCTGATCATGCAACTTCAGTACCCCATTCCTGCTTTCTCTCCATACCCCTCGATCCCTTTAGCAGTAAGGGCCACATCCAACTAAAGTATTATCGTCAGTGGTCAATGCTTCCTGTGCTCAAGTGCTGAGCAAGTTCCCATCTTTATTTGAACCAGGCATCGGCAACTTCACAGGCGCCAAAGTACAGATCCACTTGGTCACCGAGGCACGGCCCGTTCATCACAAGGCTCGAGCGGTCCCCTACATGATAAGAGAGAAAGTGGAGATCGAACTGGACAGACTTCAACGTGAGGGAATCATATTGCCAGTTGAGTTCAATGAGTGGACCAGCCCGATTGTTCCGATATTAAAGAGCGATGGCACGGTCAGAATCTGCGACGACTACAAAGTAACGATCAACCGAGTCTCATTACAGGACCAGTACCCACTACCCAAAGCCGATGACCTTTTCGCGACATTAGCAGGAGGAAAGGCGTTCATCAAGCTGGATCTAACCTCTGTTTACATGACCCAGGAGCTGGTTGAGTCGTCAAAAAAATTAACATGCAGTAACATGCAAAAAGGACTGTTCGTGTACCACAGGTGACTGTTTGGGATTCGCTCGGCTGCAGCCATATTCCAAAGAAACATGGAGAGCCTGTTGAAATTGGTTCCACGCACCATCCTATTTCAGGACGACACCCTCATCACTGGCTGCGACACCTCCAAACACCTGCACATCCTGGAAGAGATTTTAAGTCAACTAAACAGAGTTGGACTCCAGTTGAAATGATCGAAATGTGTCTTCCTGGCACCAGAGGTAGAATTCTTGGGGAGGAAGATTGCGGCAGACGGCATCAGACCCACGGACTCGAAGGCAGAGGCCATCAAGAATGCATCCACATCACGAAATGTAACGGAGCTGCGCTCGTTCCTGGGACTCCTCAACTATTTCAGTAACTTTTTTCCAGCACCTTGCTGGAACCATTGCACAAGCTGTTATGCAAGGGAGATGACTGGGCTTGGGATAAAAATCAAGAGGCCGCCTTTCAGAAGGCTAGAAACCTGCTGTTTTCGAATAAGTTGCTGGTATTATATGACTCATGTAAACGTCTAGTTTTAGCATGTGATGTGTCGTCATATGATGTTGGGTGTGTTTTGCAGCAAACCAATGCAGTTGACAAGCTTCAACCAGTTGCATATGTCTCCAGAAGCCTATCAAAGGCAGAAAGAGGCTACAGCATGGTCGAAAAGGAGGTTTTAGTCTGTGTTTGCGGTGTAAAAAAGATGCACCAATATCTGTTCGGAGTCAGGTTCGAGTTAGAGATGGACCACAAGCCCCTAATCTCACGGTATTTGGAAAGCAAAGGCATAAACACCAATGCTTCATCTCGAATCCAAAGATGGGCACTAGCACTGTCTGCCTACGACTATGTGATCCGCCACGGGCCAGGCACTGAAAACAGCACCGATGCTCTCAGCCGACTACCGTTGCCCACCACTGGGGTGGAAACAGCGCAGCTTGCAGACCTGCTACTGGCCATGGATACCTTTGATAGTGAAGGGTCACCCGTAACGGCCTGCCAAATTAAGACCTGGATCAACCAGGATCCTCTGCTATTCCTTGTAATAAGTTGCGTCCTCAATGAGAGCTGGTCAACGGTCCCTAGAGACATGCAAGACGAGATCAAGCCGTTTCACCATCGTAAAGACGAAATGTCGATCCATTTAGATTGCCTCATGGGGCAATCGCCAAAGAAAGGCAGGGAAACCTGTTAGGTATGCAACCCTATGTAACCAGCATTCTACTGCCATCAGAGGACACTGTATATAAGCAGGTCTAACATGCTGTACCAGCACACTGGAGTTAGAATAAATAGACTAAGGTCACACTTACTCACGTCTACAGTACACAATCACATTAATTTATTCAAGACATAACAACTGGCGACGAGACAACAAACATGCAGAGAATGCAGAGAACTGTTGGTATCCTGGAGAAATTCTCAGAAGAGGACGATTGGGAGGCCTTCGTGGAGCAACTCAACCAATACTTCGTGGCCAGCTAGCTGGAAGCGAGTGCGAACGGAGCCAAATGAAAGGCAATCCTCCTCACCGTCTGCGTGGCAAAAACTTATGGCCTCATGAAGAATCTTCTTGCTCCGGTAAAACCAACAACTAAATTGTATGAAGAACTGTGTACATTGGTCCGTGAGCACCTAAATCCGAAGGAAAGCGTTCTGATGCAAGGTATCAATTTTACACATGTCAACGGTCTGAAGGCCAGGAAGTGGCGAGCTACGTCGCCGAACTAAGGCGCCTTGCAGGACATTGCGGATTCGATGGATTCCTGGAGCAAATGCGAAGATACTTTTTTGTGCTTGGCACTGGCCATGAGGTTATCCTTCGCAAACTATTGACTGTTGAAACACCGAACCTGAGCAAAGCCATAACGATAGCCCAGGCATTTATAATCCACCAGCGATAACACCAAACAAATTTCGCAGCATAAAGAGGTTTCAGCAAGTACTGTATATAAAGTAACGTCGTTTTCAGGCAGGAATGCATATAGCAGAATGTACACGCCTGCAGCTGCATGACCTCAGTGACTCAGAGTCCACCATCAAGCGTTAATGCGAGGCAATTTACATCTTGTTGGCACTGCAGAGGTGATCATCGAGCCCATCAATACCGCTTCAAACACTGTGCATGCAAAGACTGTGGAACAATGGGACACCTCCAGTGAATGTGCAGACGAGCTGCAAACCCTTCAAACCACCACGTTGCAGAGGAAGACCGATCCATAGCGGATCAAACTGAACTAGAGACTCAAACCGAGGAGGCATGTGTACATAACTTCACCACAAAATGTCCACCGATCATGTTAAAAGTTGACCTGAACGTAATTCCAGTATCCATGGAATTGGACACGGGTGCTAATCAGTCCACCATGAGCAAAAAGGCCTTCAACAGGCTATGGCGCAACAAGGCACAAAGGCCCAAGCTGAGCCCTATTCACACCAAGCTGAGAACTTACACTAAAGAGCTGATCCTTGTAATTGGCAGCGCAACAGTAAAAGTCTCCTATGATGGAGCAGTGCACGGACTACCACTATGGATAGTACCAGGAGATGGCCCCACACTGGCAGAAGCTGGCTGGGAAAGATCCGCTGGAACTGGGACAACATCCGAGTGCTTTCGTCCGTCGGTGATGCCTCATGTGCCCAGGTTCTGAGACAGTTTTCGTCGTTGTTTGAGCCAGGCATCGGAAGATTCTCGGGGGCGAAGGTGCAGTTCCACTTGATTCCCGGTACACAACCCATCCACCACAAGGCACGGGCGATGCCATATATGATGCGAGAGAAAGTGGAGATCGAACTAGACAGGCTGCAACAAGAGGGCATCATCATACCGGTGGAGTTCAACGAGTGGGCCAGTCTGATTGTTCCAGTTCTCAAGGGCGATGGCACTGTCAGAATTTGCGGGGACTATAAAGTAACGATTAAGCATTTTTCACTGCAGGACCAGTACCCGCCCCAAGGCAGACGACCTATTTGCGACGCTGGCAGGAGGAAAGACGCTCACCAAGTTGGACCTGACCTCGGCCTACATGATGCAGGAGCTGGTGGAATCTTCAGAAGGCCTCACCTGCATCAACTCGCAACAAAGGTCTGCTCGTCTACAATAGATGCCCGTTTGGATTTGATCAGCTGCGGCTATTTTTCAAAGGAACATGGAGAGTCTACTAAAGTCGGTTCTGCACACCATGGTTTTCCAGGACGAGATACTGGTCACAGGTCGGGACACCATCGAACACTTGCAGAACCTGGAAGAGGTTCTAAGTCGGCTAGATCGTGTGGGACTCAGGTTGAAACGCTCAAAGTGTGTTTTCCTGGCGCCAGAGGTCGAGTTCTTAGGGAGAAGAATCGCGGCAGCTGGCATCAGACCCACCGACGCCAAGACGGAGGCCATCAAGAACGTGTCGAGACCACAAAACGTGACAGAGCTGCGGTCGTTCCTGGGATCCTCAATTATTTTGGTAATTTCCTACCCGGGATAAGCACCTTGCTAGAACCCCTACATGTGCTACTGCGCAAGGGAGATGACTGGATATGGGGGAAATCACAAGAGACAGCATTTGAGAAAGCCCGAAATCTGTTGTGTTCCAAAAAACTGCTTGTCCTGTATGATCCTTGTAAACGTTTAGTGCTAGCTTGCGATGCGTCTTCGTACGAGGTCAGGTGTGTGTTACAACAACCAAACGAATCGGGATCATTGCAACCGGTCACTTATCTGTCCAGGAGCTTGTCCAAGGCCAAAAGGGCCAACAGCATGATTAAAAAAGAAGCTCTGGCATGCATTTACAGGGTAAAAAAAATGCATCAGTATCTGTTTGGGCTTAAGTTCGAGTTAGAAACTGACCATAAGCTGCTCATATCACTATTCTCAGAGAGCAAAGGTATCAAGCCCAACGCCTCTGCTCGCATCCAAGCATGGGCGCTCGCGCTGTCTGCATATAACTATGTAATTCGCCACAGGCCAGGCACAGAGAACTGCGCTGATGCCCTCAGTCGGCTACCATTGCCCACCACCAGGGTGAAAATGGCACAGCCTGCAAACTTGCTCTTGGTGATGGATGCATTTGAAAATGAAAAATCACGCGTTACGGCCCGCCAGATCAGGACCTGGACCAGCCAGGATTCTTTACTGTCCCTTGTAAAAAAACTGTGTCCTCCATGGGCGCTGGTCCAGCGTCCTAGCGGAGATGCATGAAGAGATCAAGCCGTTCCAACGTCATAAAGACGAAATGTCCATACAGGCGGACTGTCTTTTGTGGGGTAATCGTGTTGTTTTGCCAAAAAAAAGACAGGGAAACATTCATACGCGACCTACACAGTACCCACCCAGGCATAGTAATGATGAAAGCTATAGCCAGATCCCATATGTGGTGGCCCGGCATCGACTCAGATTTGGAGTCTTGCGTGCGCTAATGCAACACTTGCTCTCAACCGAGCAATGCACCCAGGGAGGCATCACTAAGTTTATGGTCCAAACCGTGGTCTAGGATCCACGTTGCCTTTGCTGGCCCATTTCTAGGCAAAATGTTCTTGGTGGTTGTCGGTGCTTATTCAAAGTAGATTGAGTGTGTAATAATGTCAGTAAGCATGTCCACTGCCACCATCGAAAACCTACGAGCCATGTTTGCCAGGCACGGCCTGCCTGATGTCCTTGTCAGCGACAACGGGTCGTGCTTCACCAGCATTGAATTCAAGGAATTTATGACCTACAATGGGATCAAGCACGTCACATCTGCCCTGTTCAAGCCCACATCTAATGGCCAGGCAGAATGGACAGTCCAAACCATCAAGCAAAGCTTGAAACGCGTGTCGGAAGGCTCCCTGTAGACCCGCCTATCCCGAGTCCTGCTCAGCTACCACACCAGACCCCACTCGCTTACTGGGGTTCCCCCAACCGAGCTGCTCATGAAAAGGGTGCTCAAAACAAGGCTCTCTTTCGTCCAACCTGATCTCCATGATCACATTGAGGGCAGGCGGCATCAACAAAGCATGTACCATGATTGTGCAAATTTGTCACGTGATATTGAAGTCAATAACCCTGTATTTGTACTCAACTGTGGACATGGTCCCAAATGGCTTGCTGGCACTGTCATAGCCAAAGAATGGAGTAGGGTGTTTGAGGTCACACTTGCAAATGGACTAACTTGCAGAAAGCATTTGGACCAAACCAAACTGCGATTCACAGACAGCCACGAGCAACTTGAAGAGGACACCACCAACATCGACCCTCCGACACACACACAAGTGGCAACCGACATCACGGTTGACCACGAAGCTGAACTCATCATCCCCAGCCGCCCAGCAAGGCCAGCTGTGCAGCAGCCCAGCAAAGAACCAACCAACTCATCTGCACCAGCATTTGTACTGAGACGATCGACTAGGGAGCGAAAAGCCCTGGATCGTCTCACCCTGTAAGTAAGTGTACTATTGACTTTGGGAGGGAGTGATGTTATGTATGCACCCCTATGTAATTAGCATTCTACCGCCACCAGAGGGCGTATTTGTTGGAGTCCCAAGGGATCCCAGCATCCTTGGGAGCACTGTATATAAGCAGGTCTCCCATGCTGTACCAGCACTCTGGAGTTAGAATAAAGAGACTAAGATCACACTTACTCACGTCTACAGTACTTAATCACATTACTTTATTCAAGACATAACAAAACCTTCATACCTGACCCACACAGCACCTACCCAGGCATAATCATGATGAAGTCTATTGCCAGGTTCCACGTCTGGTGGCCCGGCATTGACTCGGACCTGGAGTCATGCGTGCACCAGTGTAACACATGCTCACAACTGAGCAATGCTCCCAGGGAGGCTCCACTTAGTCTCTGGTCCTGGCCCTCAAAACCATGATCCAGGATCCATGTGGATTATGCGGGCCCCTTTCTGGGAAAGATGTTCCTGGTTGTTGTGGACACCTACTCCAAATGGATTGAATGTGTAATAATGGCATCCAGCACGTCTGCAGCCACCATTGAAAGCCTCAGGGCCATGTTTGCCGCCCATGGTTTACCCGACATTCTTGTCAGCGACAATGGTCCGTGCTTCACCAGCTCGGAATTCAATGAATTCATGACCTGTAATGGCATCAAGCATATCAGATCGGCCCCATTCAAGCCCGCATCTAATGGCTAAGCGGAGCGGCCAGTCCAAACCATAAAGCAGAGCTTGAAATGTGTCACGGAAGGCTCCTTACAAACCCGCCTATCCCGGGTATTGCTCAGCTACAGGATATGACCCCACTCACTTACCGGGGTTCCCCCTGCAGAATTACTAATGAAACAAGCACTCAAAACCAGGCTCTCCTCAGTACACCCTGACCTCGGTGATCAGATGGAAACCAGACGTTATCAGCAAAACACGTACCATGATCACACGGCTGTATCACGCGACATCACTGTAAATGACCCTGTGTTTGTGTTGAATTATGGTCAGGGCCCCAAATGGGTCGCCGACACTGTATTAGCCAAGGAGGGGAATAGAGTGTTTGTTGTCAAACTGCATAATGGTCTAATGTGCAGAAAACATTTGGAGCAAACCAAATTACGATTCACAGATAACCAGGAACCACTGGAAGAGCACCTCATCTTCAGCGACACACACCCAATCGACAACAGACCTTGCTGCTAGCCACGAGGATGATCCCACCATTCCCAACATTCCATCCCAACTAGTCGCGCTGCAAGACAGTAGTGGCCCAACCAACTCACCCAGGTCAGAAGCAACACTCAGACGGTCAACCAGGGAGCGCAGGGCTCCGGGTTGCCTTAACCTGTAATCAACTCGTATCAAAGACTTTGGGAGGGAATGATGTCATGTATGCAAACTCTTTGCATTCACGATGTAACTATATATGATGTACCACCTGAGGATGCTGCTGGTGGAGGCCCCAGGGGTTACCTGCCCAAGTGTGCAGGGGCATATAAAAGGCGGTCAGCCATGCTGCCCCTCATGTTACAGTCGTATTAAATGGACTGAAGTTACACAGCTCTTATTTACAGTACAAGACCTCATGGAGTTATTCAATGGTATTTGCAGACATAACAATCGGAGAGTGTATTGAGCTGTGCGAAAGCTGCAGCTGATTGGTAGCTGACTCTCCACCATTTTAAAATTAATAGCTCCCATAAAATGTTGGAGAGAAATATCCACTGAACATATTAAGCACTGCTCTGCTGGCACCCACAATATAATTTGAAGATCCAAGTATTTGAAATATCATCTGGATTCTACTTGGGAGGGCTTATTGAAATTTTAATACTGGAAACACTGGGATATTAAGAATTTCCTTTGTTTGGGTTGAAATTAAATCTTCACACAAACAGCATAATCAGATTACAAAGTCTATTAGCATCAAACAGTAAAGTCATTGTACCCTTTGTTTATCTATCAGGAAGGGTTATCATCTCCTCATTAAGCATGCCATTATCAATATCAGTTCATGTTTTAGTCACAAACTGATTGTCTTACTGAATCTTTCAATTCCTCAGGGAACTTTTTAAGCTTGCCACAGTCAATTACTGTGAACCTCTGTACACCATTAGGTATCTGCTACTGCTTGCTTAACTTGCTGTGTTCTACATGTCACATCTGTCACAGTTGTAATTTTCATAACATCAGGAGCACAACTCTTTAAGCCTAATTACTAAGTAGGCGCTGTTTTATTTACTTCATGATGGATCATCCACATCATTATTCCATTTTAGGCTACTGTGAGACTTATCAGGATTGTAAATGTGTTTCACAGTTCTGTGAATCCTCCCCCCAGCCCCCATACTCCCTCAGTATATCACATTGACATTATCCTTGGCACATGCCTACATAAACATTCTACCCTGAACTAATTAACAAATAGAAAAATAAGCAAGCCAGTTATGCTAAACCTCTGTAAATCACTGGTAAGGCCTCAGCTGGAGTATTGTATCCAATTCGGAGCACCACAATTCTCGGAAGGATGTTAACGGCTTGGAGAGGGTGCAGAGGAGATTGACTAGAATTATACGAGGGATGAGGGACTTTAATTATGTAGAGAAACTATAGAAGTTGGGATTGTTGACCTTAGAGCAGAGAAGGTTAAGGACAGATTTAATGGAGGTATTCAAAATTATGAAGGGTTTTGTAAATAAGGAGAAACTTTTTCCACTGGCAGAAGGGTCAGTAACCAGATGATTAAAATTTAAGATAATTGGGAAAATAACCAGAAGGGAGATGAGGAGGATTTTTTTATGTAGCAAGGAAATGCTCGTGAGGAGGATCACAGAAACCTTATTTAGCCTGCCAGACCTTCCCTCTAGTAATTTGAAAGAAAGCAAATCAGGCATGTTCCATTCTTCGCATGTAGTTCTTCTGCCAGGTTTTCCTGGTGATACTTAACGCTGAGGTAGTAAAGATGAAATGTTATCCCAATGTATGTTTCTAGATCTCAGTTAAAAAATGAGATCTGGCAAAAATGATAAAGAAGCCACTTCTTGTGAAAACCATCACTGATAAATACCTCACACACTCTTTGCACATTATCTCAACAAATTATCAGTAAACTAAAATTTACAGACTTTGAAGAATTTGCAAGACAAAATCAAAATCTTGGTGTCCAATTATAGATTTGCAGCAAGGACCAAGGTGTTTTTTTTGGGGGGTTTTGGTGGAGAAGGAGTGGGAATTGACCCCTAATCGACAAGTTTCAATATAATACCAGTTATTGCCACAATTACTGCCGCTGCAGATAAACAGAATGGTCCTATTCATCCCCTCACTTCACTATCAGTGGTGCTCCTTCCAAATCAAAATGATTCATTGGACTTCAGAGGATCCTCAAGAATGATTTAACAGGAAATGAGATGGGATCATTTTGACCAGAGTGGCCAACAACATTATCACCTTTGCAATGTTCTGCTGTCCATGTTGGTGAGTGCTTCATTTTTACATTTTCTTTTAAATTTATTGATTTTCTACTGACTCCTTTATTAAGAAAAGAAATGGATTGCAAAATCATAGTTAGCAGCGCTGTGAATCTGGCAATTTACCATCCATTTTGTAAAACTGAATATGATCTTGCAAGATATTTCAGTCTAACATTCAGGATATTTCAGAGCAATATGAATATTGAATTTCGACAATCAAGATATTACAGTGGGGTAGACCTTCGTGTTCTCAGCCATGATAGTGATCAGCTGGAGCAGATCGCCCCTTCTAGAACCCACCCAATTTGCATTGCATTGCCACGATCCTTTCTGCCAGATTTTCGCTCAGGCGATGAAGACAAAAATCTACCCCAGAATGCCCAAGGTTGTTGTAGGAGTTTGCACTTACTTGTTTCATACCCGAAGTGTTGGGGTTTCAAGGTTCACCCACCTCCCTAAACTCTTTCAAAATGTTAACGTGGAGAAACAGAGGGAAATCTTCAGTTGGAGCACAGGCAGAAAACTGGTGGTCGCAAATTGGCCATACCAAATCGCACAAAACTTAAACAGTAGAGCTAGAATTGAGTTAAAATATTAAAAAGAAGCCAGTCTTCAGCCAATTCGATTCACTCCACATGCAAATCTTGGGTGATTTTAACCTCCATATTGTTTGGACAAATCAAATTGGCAGATGAGGAAGAGTTCATAGAGCAGTATATAACGGAACCAACCAGTAAGCAGGCTATTTTAGATCTGGTCCTGTAAAATGAGACAGGATTAATAAACAATCTCCTCATAAAGGATCCTCTTGGAATGAGTGATCATAGCATGATTGAATTTCAAATTCAGATGGAGGGTGAGAAAGTTGGATCTCTAACCAGTGTACTAAGCTTAAATAAAGGAGACTACGAAGGTATGAAGGCAGCGTTGGCTAAAGTGGACTGGGAAAATAGATGAAAGTGTAGGACGGTTGATGAACAGTGGTGTACATTTAAGGAGATATTTCACAACTCTCAAGAAAAATACATTCCAGTGAGGAGGAAAGGGTGTAAGAGAAAAGATAGCCTTCCGTGGCTAACTAAAGAAATAAAGGACGGTATCCAATTAAAAACAAGGGCATACAAAGTGGCCAAAACTAGTGGGAGGACAGAAGATTAGGAAGCTTTTAAAAGCCAGCAAAGAATGGCTAAAACAATGATTAAGAAAGGGAAGATAGACTATGAAAATAAACTAGCACAAAATATAAAAATAAGTAGCAAGAGTTTCTATAGGTATATAACAAAGAAAAGAGTGGCTAAAGTAAATGTTGGTCCCTTAGAGGACAAGATCGGGGAATTAGTAATGGGGAACATGGAGATGGCAGAAACTCTGAACAAATATTTGTATCAGTCTTTACGGTAGAGGAGACAAACAATATCCCAACAGTGGATAGTCAAGGGGCTATAGGGGGGGAGGAACTTAACACAATCACAATCACTAAGGAGGCAGTACTCAGTAAGATAATGGGACTAAAGGCCGATAAAACCCCTGGACCTGATGGCTTGCATCCTAGGGTCTCAAGAGAAATAGCGGCAGGGATAGTGGATGCACTGGTTAAAATTTACCAAAGTTCCCTGGATTCTGGGGAGGTCTCAGCAGATTGGAAAACTGCAAATGTAATGCCCCTATTTAAAAAAGGTGGCAGACAAAAAGTAGTAAACTATAGTCCAGTTAGCCTAACATCTGTAGTTGGGAAAATGTTGGAGTCCATTATTAAAGAAGCAGTAGCAGGACATTTGGAAAAGCATAATTCAGTCAAGCAGAGTCAGCATGGATTTATGAAGGGGAAGTCGTGTTTGACAAATTTACTGGAATTCTTTAAGGATGTAACGAACAGGGTGGATAAAGGGGAACCAGTGGATGTTGTGCATTTGGACTTCCAGAAGGCTTTTGACAAGGTGCCAAATAAAAGGTTACTGCACAAGATAAAAGTTGACGGATTTGGGGGTAATATATTAGCATGGATAGAGGATTGGCTAACGAACAGAAAATAGAGAGTCAGGATAAATGGTTAATTCACGGGTTGGCAATCAGTAACTAGTGGGGTGCCACAGGGATCAGTGCTGAGGCCCCAACAATTTACAATCTATATTAACGACTTGGAAGAAGGAAACAAGTGTAACGTAGCCAAGTTTGCTGACGATACAAAGGTGGGAGGAAAAGCAATGTGTGAGGAGGACACAAAAAATCTGCAAAAGGACATAGATAGGCTAAGTGAGTGGGCAAAAATTTGGCAGATGGAGTATAATGTTGGAAAACGTGAGGTCATGCACTTTGCAGAAAAAAAAATCAAAGAGCAAGTTATTATTTAAATGGAGAAAGACTGCAAAGTGCTGCAGTACAGCGGCACCTGGGGGTACTTCTGCATGAAACACAACAGGTTAGTATGCAGGTACAGCAAGTGATCAGGAAGGCCAATGGAATCTTGTCTTTTATCGCAAAGGGGATGGAGTATAAAAGCAGGGAAGTCTTGCTACAGTTATACAGGATATTGGTGAGGCAACACCTGGAATACTGCGTGCAGTTTTGGTTTCCATATTTACAAAAGGATATACTTGCTTTGGAGGCAGTTCAGAGAAGGTTCACTAGGTTGATTCCGGAGTTGAGGGGTTGACATACGAGGAAAGGTTGAGTAGGTTGGGCCTCTACTCATTGAAATGCAGAAGAATGAGAGGCGATCTTATCGAAACGTGTAAGATTATGAGGGGGCTTGACAAGGTGGATGCAGAGAGGATGTTTCCACTGCTGGGAGAGACTAAAACTAGGGGGCATAATCTTAGAATAAGGGGCCGCCCATTTAAAACTGAGATGAGGAGGAATTTCTCCTCTCAGAGGGTTGTGGACCTGTGGAATTCGCTGCCTCCGAGAGCTTGGAAGGTGGGACATTGAATGAATTTAAGACAGAGATAGACAGTTTCTTAACTGATAAGGGAATAAGGGGTTATGGGGAGCGGGCAGGGAAGTGGACTCGAGTCCATGATCGAATCAGCCATGAACGTGTTAAATGGTGGAGCAGACTCGAGGGGCCGTATGGCCTATTCCTGCACCTATTTCTTATGTTCTTATGTTTTTATAATAAGAAGCGGCTGAGTGCACTACATACACCAAAGTCTATGGGCCCCGACAATACCATGACTGTCATGATGAAGACTTGTGCTCCAGAACTAGCCACACTTCTAGCTAAGCTCTTCCGGTACAGCTACAACACTGGCATCTATCCGACAATCTGGATAACAGCCCAGGTATGTCCTGTCCAAAAAGCAAGGACAAATCCAATCTGGCAAATTACCGCCCCAACAGTAAATTAATGGAAGGTATCTTCGACAGTGTTATCAAGCGGCACTAACTCACCTATAACCTGCTCACTGATAGATTCCGCCAGGACCACTTGGCTCCAGACCTCATTACAGCCTTCATCCAAACACGGACAAAAGAGCTGAATTCCAGAGATGAGTTGAGAGTGACTTCCCTCGACATCAAGTTGGCATTTGACCGACTGTGGCATCAAGGAGCCCTAATAATATTGAAGGCAATGGGAATCGGGGGGAAAATTCTCCACTGGCTGGAGTCATACCTAGCACAAAGGAAGATGGTTGTGGTGGTTGGAGTTACTCAGGGCAGTGTCCTCGGCCCAACCATCTTCCGCTGCTTCATCAATGACCTTCCCTCCATCATAAGGTCAGAGTGGAGATGTTCGCTGATGACTGCACAGTGTTCAGTTCCATTTGCAACTCTTCAGGGAATGAAGCAGTCCATGCCAGCATGCAGAAAGGCCTGGAGTACATTCAGGCTTGGGCTGATAAGTGGCAAGTGCCATTCGTGCCACAAAAGTGCCCAGGCAATGACCATCTCCAACAAGCGAGAGTCTAACCACCTCCCCTTGATATTCAGCGGCATTACCATTGCTGAATCCCCCACCATCAACATCCCGGGGGGGTCACCATTGACCAGTCACATAAATACTGTGGCAACAAGAGCGGGTCAGAGGCTGGGTATTCTGCGGAGACTGACTCCCGAAAGCATTTCCATCATCTACAAGGCACAAGTCAGGAGTGTGCTGGAATACTCTCCATTTGCCTTGATGAGTACAGCTCCAACAACCCTCAAGAAGCTCGACACCATCCAGAACAAAGCAGCCTGCTTAATTGGCACCCCTCTACCAACTTCAACATTCACTCCCTCCACCACCAACAGCTCACCACCACCTTCTCAAGGGCAATAATGGAAGGGCAATAAATGCTGGCCTTGCCAGCAAATCCCACATCCTGGATGGAATAAAAAAATTATTTTATATGGAGTAGAATGAGCTGAATTTTCTGGGGTGGTAGCAGGCGAGATTTTTGGCAGGTCGGGTGGAATAGTTGTTATTTTTGACAGCAGGTTAGAAACCTTTCCCCACATGATCATCCCAGAGCCGACCCAACCGGCAGCGGTGGGGGACCCAATTGAAATAATTATCAGGTAGTTCACAGGCATTTAAGAGCCTATTTTTCACTTAATTTTTATATTCCCCTGCATGGCCACGGGATTCACACAGCTCGGGAACCACATCTGTCAACCTGAGGCGTGAGTTCTGTGACCATTGCTCCAGCTGATTACTTGACAGCATGGAAAACAAACCAAAATAAAAACACATTGATTACATCAGCTAAAAATTGATGAAATTCTGTTCTACTTGAAAAGCTACTGGTAAATGTTAATTCAGAAATTCCTGAAGGGATGCCAGTGTTGAAGGCTCCCCTCCTGCCCTGGATGGTGAGGAAAATACATTTTTCACTGGCCATTCTCAGCTGTTGCCTTCCAACTCAACAATAATTGCAATGAATTATCTGCACTATAAAAGTGACATACAGCATTTAAATAAATGTTTGTATTATTTCTGGTCAGGTTTTTCTCACAGTATGCTGTGATTGTCCAGTTACACATTAAATCAAGTCATCAACCGTAACAATTTCATTCTCATCACTCATTCACTGGCTCAATTTGCTTTCAGTTCCTGAATATAATTAATTAAATGTTTTACTCTGAGATATTGGGCCTGAATTTCTGCGGAGGTTCTCTCACTTGTCCATAGTTTACTTCGACGGAAGCGCTGCAGAAATCCTAGAAGCACATTGTAAGCACCATTTACACTGTTTGTAAATCTACCCCTTTTCAATTACATTTAAAATCTGCTTAATTTTATCTATTACCGACACACATATCTTTTATTTGTACCAATTACTGATATAAAGGTCTATAGATTTGTGACTAAAGCACCAATAACTTCCCAATGAATGTACTTTTTAAATTATGTTTCTGATCGTATTTTTAGATGGCATCATTTTACTTAATGATAATATTATCTAAATATTTCTTTGTCACTCATATATAACTTTTATTATATTATTGTCGAATAAAGATTCAGCACCCACTTTGTTTGATTAAACTTCAAATCTCATCATCATAGGCAATCCCTCGGGATCGAGGAAGACTTGCTTCCACTCTTAGCATGAGTTCTTAGGTGGCTGTACAGTCCAATACGAGAACCACAGTCTCTGTCACAGGTGGGAAAGACAGTGGTTGAGGGAAAGGCTGGGCAGGGAGCCTGGTTTGCCGCATGCTCCTCCCATTGCCTGCGCTCAATTTCCGCATGCTCTCGGCGACAATACTCGGGGAGCTCAGCGCCGAGGTAGGCAAAATCCCGGCCAGAGAACCTATTTCCTCTGGTGGAAGAATCAAGAATGAGGGGACATAATTCTGAATCATGCTGATAAAAAAGAGTCAGGAAATAACAGCAAACAATACTTCTGAGGTCACTTGTGAACAAGATGTAAAATTACATCATTTGATCACTACAATGCTTTTATCAGAACTTCCAAAAAGTGTAATATCTGTTAACACATTTTGATGATCAACTTTAAGGTTAGGACATCCGAGTGGAAAAGGAATTTCTCTGTTTTTTAAAATTGCTCATATTCACAATTTGAAGCAAATTTGTAAAAACATTCTAAAATACAGCCTTTACAATCTTAAAAGAAAATATAATGAGCTGAAATCTCCCTTTACCCGAGTTGCAGAATACTGTGCCTCAAGTGGAAGTATACGTGCAGATACATGTGACAATCTACTTAAATCCAACCCTCAAGTGAAGGACACACACAAGTACTTGACACTTCCTGTGTAGTTTAATAGTTCAGTATCTCAGTTGAATTTTCCTTTACCTTTCTTGACTGCAGACACTTGAAATTTCTGCAATATTGGAACACAAGCTAAATAATGGTGAACCTCCTCAGGCAAATTTAACAGTGCCAACACAGAATGGCAGGTATTCTGAGCACGATCACTGCAATTTAATCGTAAAGGTCAGCTGGTGAGACAAACACTAAGAACTAAACTCAAGCAATCGATTGAAGTTACCTGACCCCATGAATTAAACCTCACAGCACTGGCAATAAATAGACCTGTCTTGGAAAAATTCCTACCTAAAGCCTAGGTCAGCAGATCTTTAACTTGTGCTGTATAAAATGTGCAGTCAGATTTCATTTTAGCAGCAATGATAATGTCTGAGCTGCTTCCTACTTGGTCCACCTGATTTAGTACTTTCAGTCCTGACGAAAGCATGCTGTCTAGGGACGATGGCATACTGTGAAGGTTGTGATCGTGGAGAGTTAAATACAGTTTTGTACTCACTTTTAAATCCTGTACTCCTGTCACAATAAAACAAGACGCAGATAACATAGAAACATAGAAACATAGAAAATAGGTGCAGGAGTAGGCCATTCGGCCCTTCGAGCCTGCACCGCCATTCAATGAGTTCATGGCTGAACATGCAACTTTAGTACCCCATTCCTGCTTTCTCGCCATACCCCTTGATCCCACTAGTAGTAAGGACTACATAAACAAGATGCAGATATGTTTACCATTAAGTTTTGACCCTGGAGTTATTCCAAAAATGGTATTGATTGAGGACTTGGAGAGATGATTGTGATGCTAATATTGTAGAATGTTGTCATTTGAGTTACAGGAGGTTACAATAAGGGCAAATAGGCAGCAGTTGAAAAGCAACAATGCAGTTTTATTGAGAATGAAATGGATGATACATCTTAATTTATTCAAAGGCTTATCCTTCCAAAAGTTGACGAGGACACTTCTTGCCTGAAAAGGCAATTTATTAAAATAGAGATCAGTGGGTAAAATAAAATTCATGCATAGACAAATGTACAATTTTTTTTAAAAGCAGATGGTAATCAGCATTAGATGCATCTCCTTCAGCATTATGTGATGGTTTCACAATACTCTACCCATATGCTTGAGAGCAAACAAATGCCCTACACAATATGGAACAGTTCACATTTTGATGAATACTGTCATTAGTGCTTACTGCATTTACACAGAGTCATTTATCTAAAGCGACATTGATTTATGGTCACGGAATATGCCTCGATCAAAACAAATGGCAGCATTATTTAGGGTGCGTCACTGGAGTGGAAAGAAGTATAGTCTGAAAATATGCTGAGGGTAACCTTATTGATAGCAAAATGACAAAGAAGATCAGAGGCAAATGGAGAATTTGCACATTTAAAATGTGTTTAAAATATAGGCATCAGTGAACTATAATAATATAAACTTGCTGGAATAGTGATATCAATGTTAACAAAGTTGTACTATATTTTTTGATAATTGATCCCCAAAGGGCATCCTAGGGTATATTTTACCACTTTTAGTATTCAGTCTCTACATAAGGCATTCAACTCCAGCAGTGCCCTTGTTGGCTGTCCAAATCTTGACTTTTTCTTATCTGTGTTTAAATTCTTTGAGATTAACCTTGGATCTATCCTTGGCCCCCTCCTATTTCTCATCTACATGTTGCCCCTTGGTGACATCATCCGAAAACACTGTGTCAGTTTCCACATGTACGCTGATGGCACCCAGCTCAACCTCACGACCACTTCGCTCGACCACTCCACGGTCTCTAAATTGTCAGACTGCTTGTTTGACATCCAGTTCTGGATGAGCAGAAATTTTCTCCAATTGAATATTGGGAAGACTGAAGCCATTGTTTTCGGTCCCCGCCACAAACTCCATTCCTAAGCCACTGACTCCATTTCTCAACCCAACTTCTATCCAAAGCTAAACTAGACTGTTCATAACCTTGGTGTCATATTTGACCCTGAAATGAGCTTTCGAACTCATATCCACATTATAACTAAGACCGCTTATTTTCAACTCTGTAACATTGCCCGTCTCCGTCCTTGCCTCAGCTCATCCGCTGCTGAAGTCCCCATCCGTGCATTTGTTACCTCTAGAATTGACTATTCCAATGCATTCCTGGCTGGCCTCCCACATTCTATCCTGCGTAAACTAGATGTGATCCAAAACTTGGCTGCCCGCGTCCTAACTCGCACCAGGACCCGCTCACCCACCACCCCTGTGCTCGCTGACCTACATTGGCTCTTGGTTAAGCAATGCCTCGATTTCAAAATTCTCAACCTTATTTTAAAATCACTCCATGGCCCTCACCTCTCCCTATCTCTGTAATCTCCTCCAGCTCCAGAACACCCCAAGATGTCTGCGCTCCTCTAATTCTGCCTTATTGAGCATCCCTGATTATAATCGCTCAACCATTGGTGGCCGTGCCTTCTGTTGCCTAGGCCCTAAGCGCTGGAATTCCCTGCCTAAACCTCTCCGCCTCTCTACCTCTCTATTCTTCTTCAAGACGCTCCTTAAAACCTACTTCTTTGACCAAGCTTTTGGTTACCTGCCCTAATTTCTCCTCGCACGGCTCGGTGTCAAATTTTTTAAATCTCATAATACTCCTGTGAAGCGCCTTGGGATGTTTCACTATGTTAAATACAAGTTGTTGTTGTAACTATGAGGCAACAATTTAGAAGGGTAACTTTCAGAAGCTCCATTTGTTTGTGCGGAGCTTTGATTGATGGGAATTCGGGTTGCAAACTTTGCCTGATCGCTCACCAAAATTTGCATTTAGTGAGGACTCGGAGACCAGGAGCACTGACACAGTGCCCCTCATGTGGAAGAATGTCTAAGCATGCTTGATGGGGCACTGTGCTTCTGGCCGTTATTTTAATTACTAACTGCAGCATTTAGAATCTGTCTGCCAAGCAGCCAGCACAGATTAGACACAGTACCTGTACCGACATCTGTCAGGTGCATTCATGTGCGAAATCAAACTATTTATGTTTCATTTCTAAGCTAATTGTTAAACATGTCCTGAATTAAAACACGCATAGTCCAGCAAACAGATTTTGAAATGACTAAAAGACTGCTTAAATTATGTGGTGTAGTTTGAAATCATCAAGGATTAATTAAATCTTTTCCAGTTCAAATTTCTGCAATAATGCAAGAGTACAAACATGATTCATTGATAATGTTTGCAGTAATAATAATCTGGTTAGTGAAGTCTACAAGCTTCAGGAAAATTGCCAGAATATCGAAGAGAAGGAAACCATTCCCCGTGGTGTCTATGAAGTTTTAGACGACTTCATCGTACTATAAATTCTTAGATAATGTTGAGGCTTTACAGCAGTGCTATAGCAAAAATCTAATGAATACAATCAAAAGCTATGGCAATTAACTGGTCATTTATCTCATTTGCTATTTGACAGACTTTGCTATGCACAAATTCGCTGCTGCTTTTGCCTGCATAACAAGAGTACTTCAAAAGTAATCCTTTGGGAAAAGAACATAGGAAATAGGAACAGGAGTAGCCCATACGGCCCCTCAAGCCTGCTCCGCCATTGAATAAAATCATGACTGATATCGAACTCAACTCCACTTTCCCGCCCGATCTCCATGTCCACTGATTACCCTAGACTTCAAAAATATATCTATCTCAGCCTTGAATATACTCAGAGACTCAGCATCCACAGCCCTCTAGGGAAGAGAATTCCAAAGATTCACAACCCACTGAGTTAAATCAATATAGTGGGTTGAAAGTGGCAATAATCTTTTTTAAGAATGCTCTGAGGGTGAGATCAGTTTCTATATAAATGCAAGTTCTTTATTTTTTTCAGAAATTTGTAAACTTAACATGAAGTAGTAGGTAGAAAAATAAAAAGGTCTCAACAACTGGTCGGGTTAAATAAATCTTTATTCTTACCTCCATCTGCGGAGCCAATAATATATTTGAAATATTGAGAAATGGAATTCTAAAATCTAGAGTTCCAGCATTTCTACCATAAATTAAGAAAACTAAGAAGTTTTTGAGAAGAAAAGGGCCAGATTTTGAGATTGTAAACACTGCTTCATTTCTACCAGGGGCTGAACATTCCATCGGTCAACTACGTGACTTATTTGAAAATATCAGTAATAAGCTCATCTCTTCTTCATCTCTTTCTCCGTTTACTGCCGAGTACAGGTAAAATTTCTATGCTGTCTAGTTGGCTCTTTGCTACATTAAAATAAAGCTGAAGATCTTCTCAAGCAGTGAGTGGCGTCAATGTGAAACCAAACAACATTGTATTACAATCAGCCGATAACTCCTTATCTGTAGGATTTAGCTAAGTTTAAATCAATATGGTGGATTGAAAGTGGCAATAATCTTCTCTTTTTTACCAGTACTATATTTTTCAATGAGATATCTGGCATTGAGCAACACAAGCCCATGGGATCCAGGGCAAAGTGGCAAGTTGGATCCAAAATTGGCTCAGAGGTAGGAAGCAAAGGGTAATGACGAATGGGTGTTTTTGTGACTGGAAGGCTGTTTCAAGTGGGGTTCCACAGGACTCATTACTAGGTCCCTTGCTTTTTGTGGTATATATCAATGATTTAAACTTGAATGCAGGGGGTAGGATTAAGAAGTTTGCAGATGATACTAGAACCGGCTGCGTGGTTGATAATGAAGTAGAATGCTGCAAGCTGCAGGAAGATATCAATGTACTGGTCAGGTGGGCAGAACCGTGGCAAATGGAATTCAATCAGGAAAAATGTGAGATAATGCATTTGGGGAGGGCTAACAAGGCAAGAGGGGATACACATTAAATGGTAGGACACTGAGAAATGTAGAGGAACCAAGGGACCTTGGAGTGCAGGTCCACAGATCCATGATGGGAGAAGGCCAAGTTGATAGAAACATAGAAACATAGAAAATAGGTGCAGGAGTAGGCCATTCGGCCCTTCTAGCCTGCACCGCCATTCAATGAGTTCATGGCTGAACATGCAACTTCAGTACCCCATTCCTGCTTTCTCGCCATACCCCTTGATCCCCCTAGTAGTAAGGACTTCATCTAACTCCTTTTTGAATATATTTAGTGAATTGGCCTCAACAACTTTCTGTGGTAGAGAATTCCACAGGTTCACCACTCTCTGGGTGAAGAAGTTCCTCCTCATCTCGGTCCTACATGGCTTACCCCTTATCCTTAGACTGTGTCCCCTGGTTCTGGACTTCCCCAACATTGAGAACATTCTTCCTGCATCTAACCTGTCTAAACCCGTCAGAATTTTAAATGTGGTTAAGAAGGCATACGGTATACTTGCCTTTATTAGCCAAGGCAGAGAATATAAGAGCAGGTGGGTTATGCTTGAACTGTGTAAAACACTAGTTAGGCCACAGCTAAAGTACTGCGTGCAGTTCTGTTCACATTACTTAAAGAAATGTGATTGCACTAGAGAGGGAATAGAGGAGATTTATGACGATGTTGCCTGGACTGGAGAATTTTACCTATGAGGAAAAATTGGATAGGCTTGGGTTGCTTTCTTTGGAACAGAGGAGGCTGAGGGAAGATCTTATTGAGGTGCATAAAATTATGAGGGGCCTAGATAGAATGGATAGGTCAGACCTATTTCGCTTAGCAGGAGGGTCAACAATCAGGGGGCCTAGATTTAAAGTAATTGGGGGGAGGTTTAGAGGGGTTTTGAGAGGAAAGATCTTCACCCAGAGAGTGGTGGGGGTCTAGAACTCACTGCCTGACAGGGTGGTAGAGGCAAAAACCCTCACCACATTTAAAAAGTACTTGGATGTGTACTTGAAGTGCCATAATCTACAGGGCTATGGACCAAGAGCTGGAAAGTGGGATTAGGCTGGATAGCTCTTGGTCGGCCGGCGCGGACACGATGGGCCGAAATGGCCTCCTTCTGTGCTGTAAATTTCTATGATTCTATGGGCCCGAATTTCATTGCACTACCGCCCACTACCACCCAAAAATCCCAGTTTGGTGGTAAAAACTCACGGACCGCCAACCTACCGCCCAACTACCGCCCGACGTGAAATTCATCGGAGAAGTACCGCCGGCGGTATTCCATACTGCCCGCCCATGGGAAAATCCCCCAAAACGCAAGTTTCATCATTAGGTTCCTGTAAGATCCTGTTACCACCCGCCAGAAAGACTGTTCTGAAAAAGATGGTCTTACCTGGTTCTTGAGTGGACGGCACGGACAATGAAGCTGAGCTGTTCAAAACAGTACATCCCATGTCTGACTCACAATTTGAGTGGTAGTAAGGATCACTGCAATGGTCTCTGCTCACACCATTATAGGAAGTAAGAAGCCTGTGTTGAGGGAGAACAAATTCATTTGTTGGGTGATAGAAATTTTGTCCGACCTCTTCTAATTCCAGACTCCTCATAGCGGCTGTATTCCTCCTCCTCTTCCATTTCATTTTTATTATGCACGTCGAAATTGTGCACCTTCTGCTTCAGTATAGATTTCCATCTTGGAAACGAGACTATTTCCTCAAAAGCTGCTGAGACCTCAACAGTGGCTTAGCAGGACAATTTATAGGGAGCTGGCAGGGAATGTGAAAAAAAGGACATTTGTGTGTTTCTCAGCACATACTCCTCATTATCTAAAAGTTAGACACTGACCAAGAGTGGTTAAAAAAAAATTCTGTATTGAATTGCACAACATTCGAAAGTGGCAGAATATTCAAACATGTCAAGCAAAATATTTTACACTATTTCCAAAAACAGTACATTTAGCATCAAAAAGCAACACCTTAAACACCACCAACAACAACATGACCAATATATACAAACATCACCAACACCCAACCCTCTACCCTCTTCCTCCACCTCCAAGTGAGTCCCATTCTCCTCTTGATGGGTTGCCTGACCCCAAGCCGATCCACACCCCTGCCCCTCACCGGGTCGGTACCAGCACATGGTGTAGCAGTGCAACCAGAGCGCTGCTGTCGTGTTCGTCGGGGAGAGAATGGAGGTGGTGCGATGGAAGACGCTGGCATTTCCAGACCCTCTGGTTCTGTCGGCCTGGCTGGTATTGCAGGGAGGGGGGGGGGGCGATTCATGCTATAGCCTGAGACCATCGATTGTCGCGGTGATCAGCAGCGACATTCTGTTGGCATGCTGCTCAGCAAACTAGGCGATGTTGGCAGATACCCTAGCCATGACCTGGAAGAGGTCACTGTTATATATGTAACCTGGTATATATCCTGTACAGCCACCACAGGGCTCATCCCCTGGAGTCCCATGGGATCCCATAATCCCTAGGGAGCACAGGTACTTAAGGAGGCCTCACAGGTTGGAGAGGCACTCTGTAGACCTGTAATAAAATACTAAGGTCACACTTTACTTTGAGCTCACAGTATCCAGTCAGACTCTTTCTTCATACATAATAACTGGTGACAAGCTACAGTTAACGAACCCAACGATGCAGAGAACAGTGGGCATCCTGGAGAAATTCTCGGAAGGAGATGATTGGGAAATCTTCGTAGAGCGATTTTACCAATACTTCGGTGGCCAACGAGCTGGAAGGAGAAGCGAATGCTGCCAAATGAAGGGTGGTTCTCCTCGCCTTCTGCGGGCACCAACGTATGGCCTCAGTAAAAATCTGCTTGCTCCAGCGAAACCCACAGAGAGATCATACGATGATTTGTGCACACTGATCCAGGAGCATCTGAACCGGAAGGAAAGCGTTCTGATGGCGAAGTACCGGTTCTACACCTACAAAATGTCTGAAGGCCAGGAATTGGCGAATTATGTCGCCAGGCTAAGACACAGTGCAGGACATTGCGAATTTGAAGGACATTTGGAGATCATGCTCAGAGACTTTTTCGTACTTGGCATTGGCCATGCAACAATACTTCGCAAACTTTTGACTGTATAAACCCCAACCTTGAGTAAGGCCATAGCGATAGCCCAGGCGTTCATTGCCATCAGTGACAAGACTAAGCAACTCTCTTAGCACACGAGTGCTGCTACTACTACTGTGAACAAAGTGATGTTGTTTTCAAATCACAATGTACAGGGCAGGCCCAACATGCCTGCAGCTGCACATCCGCAGATGTCTCAGACCATCAAGGGTGTTGAATGCAAGGTCATTAACACATTGTTGTGGGGGTGATCATCGTTTCCATTCATGCCGCTTCAAAGGATACATTTGCAAGGGCTGTGGAACAATGGGACACCTCCAAAGTATGTGCGGGCGAGCTGCTAATCCTGTTAATCCTGCAAACCACCATGTTGCAGAGGAGGACAGATCCATGGCAGATCACAATGAACCAGAGCCTCAGACCGAGGAGGCAGAGGTATATGGGGTGCATACATTTACCACTAAGTGAACCTGATGTGATATCTTCACAGAACACAGCACACACAGCTCCTAACATGGCAGGCAGCTCTCTCGGAAGCCTCCAGAATCTGCCTGGTTCTGTTTATTATTAACGATGCAGTTGCAGTACAAAATACGTCCACATCCACAGTGTGGAGCTAAAAACATTACAAGCTTACAGACATTACACTTCTCCCTCCTTAATGAAGAAGCCATCATAATAAACATCATACATAACTTTCATGTTTCTACATCACATAGGATATCAACTTTTTTTTCCCATATTTTCAAATTTAACTTGACCACTTGTTTTCTGTTTCAAAAAGGATACCTTCGCTCTCAAACAGAACCTTCCAAACCTGGTGTCGATTTCACACTCATTCGAGGCTCATCCTGAGGAACGTTTTCCTCATGGAATTTCCTTGATTTTCATTTGAACTCACTAACTTCAGGCTCTTTGTTTTCCTGACTCGGACTCAGACTTTCATTCTGATTCTCTCCTGGATTTATTTCCAGTACATTGGATTTAGGATTTGCTACGGGTGTATCAAAATTATCTGATGAGTCAGAAAGAATTGAATCATTCCCACCTACAACTCCTTCCATGTCTGTAGGTAAAATATGATCAATATGAACAAACCTAACCTGTCCATTATTAAACATTTTTACCAAGTATGTGCAAGGACCACATATCTTCACCACTCTTCCTGGTAACCACTTTAACCAATTATCTTCACTCTCACCTTCTGGTTTAATTTCACACTTCTCTCTTTTACTCTCCCTCTATCATGATTTTCTTTCTGTCTTAATTGTGTCTCTTCTACAGACTGTGCCAAATTTGGTTTTAACAACGAGAATCTGGTTCATGGCTGTTGTTTGGGAAACAACTCTGTTGGAGCTCTACCAGTAGTTGTATGAGGAGTATTTCGACATGTAATCAAAAAATTAGCCAATTTGTGATTCAATGACAACTGTCATTTCCTTGGATTTGGATCTAACATTTGTTTTATGAGGGCTTGTTTTACAATTTGTACAGTGCGCTCTGCTGCATCATTTGAAGCAGGATGGTATAGTGGAACCTTGATATTTTTCACACTATTTTGGCTCGTGAATTGTGCAAATTCTTCTGAACGAAATTGTGGTCCATTATCCGAAACAATTTCTTCAGGGAGGCCAAATGAAGAAAATTATTTTCGCAAAATGACCAATGTTATACTTGTTGTTATTTTCCACATTGGAAACACCTCAACCCACTTCGAATGGCTATTAAACACAATGAATAATTGTTGTACTTCTAACTCAGCAAAATCAATATGTAGCCTTTGCCACACCCTGGGAGGCCATTTCCATAGCTGTAATGGTACTGGTGGTGGTTGCTTGCTTACCGATTGACATGTCGTACACTGACTCATGATGTACTCTATATCTTTATCAAGACCTGGCCACCATAAATAACTGCGTGCAAAACTCTTGGTCAAGCACATTCCCAGGTTCTGGTCATGGAGGTCTCCTAATAATTTGGACCTGAATTTATTTGGTATAACCACTCTTGCACCCCACATGATACAATCATTATCGACTGATAATTCATTCCTATGAATGAAGAATGGATGTGTATCTTTGTCTGTTATCTGGTTTGGCCATCCTTTTGCAATATACTCATATACCTTTGACATCACTGAGTCACGTTTGGTTGCTCTACCAATCTCTTCAGCTGTGACTGGCAGTTCATCAATGTATGAAAAATAAAACACTTCTTCCCTACCGGGTGTAATTTGTGATGGGGAAGGCAATCTAGACATTGCATCAGTATTACTGTGATCCGCTGATCGTCTGTATTCAATATCTTATGTATATGCTGACAAAATCAAAGCCCATCTCTGCATTCGGGCTGCAGCTAATGTTGGAACTGGGGATTTTGGATGGAGGAATGCTGTTAGGGGCTTATGGTCCATAACGATGGTAAACTTACGACCATACAAGTATTTGTGAAACTTCTTGACTCCAAAAATTAATGCCAAAGTTTCCCTTTCAATTTGCGCATAATTACTCTCACTGGCACTGAGAGCGGTGAAGTAAAAGCAATTGGTCTCTCCTCCCCACTACGTGATACATGAGAGATCACTGCCCCAACTCCATATGGAGAGGCATCACATGCTAGCTTAATCTCCTTCGATATGTCATAGTGAACTAACATGGTGCTCTCTACCAATTTGCTTGTACACTCCTTGAATGCTGTATCGCATGCTTTTGACCACTTCCAATGGACCTGTTTTTTCAAAAGTTCCATCAGTGGATGTAATATTGTAGCCAAATTTGGTAGGAACTTCCCATAATAGTTCAAAAGACCCAAGAATGAACAAAGTTCAGTGACATTCCTGGGAGTGAGTGCATTTCTAATTGCATCCAATTTTTCCATGGTTGGATGTAAACCATCTTTGTCTACTCTGTACGCTAAGTACTCCACTGAGTTTTTAAATAACTCACACTTACGAGCAGACACTCGTACTCTGTGCTTCTCTAGCCGTTTGAGGACTTCATTCAATATGTTATTATGAATTTGCCTATTCGGTGCTGAAATTAGTATGTCATCCAAATAACATACTACTCCTTCAATACCTTGCAAAATCTGGTTCATCACCCCTTGGAATATGGCTCCAAACGGTAGCCTATTAAATTGATATGGGCCTAGATGAGTATTTAGTCAAACATGACTTAGACTCCTCATCTAATTCAAGCTGTAAGTAGGCATTCGTAAGATCCAGTTTTGGGAAGATCTGACCACCTGTCAGTGTTGTGAATAAATCTTCTATATTCGGCAATGTATTGGGGACATTACCCTCTGGAACCTGGTTTACGGTTACTTTATAATTACCACACAATCTTACCTTACCATCGGACTTAGGTACAACAACAATGGGTGTGGCCCAATTACATTGATCTATTTTACAAATAATGTTCTCAGTCTCTAGTCTTTTGAGTTCTTGCTCAACTTTTTTCTCGAGTGCATATGGTACGGAACGTAGCTTGTAGTAAACCAATCTAGCGTTCTTCTGTATCCTGACACTCGCCTTGAAGCCTTGGATCGGACTGCCTGATTCGCAGAACACTTTCGGATACTTCTTGATAACCTCATCCATTGATGAAAATCTCGCTTCCACACAGAAAATCTTACTACAATCCAGCTTCAGTGAGCTCAACCAATTTCTTTCGAATAAGGCCGGTTTGTCTCCTTTCACTACTATTAGAGGCAAGTTCTGAAATTGATCTTTATATTTCACGGTACGGTGATACGACCTACCACAGGAATTTTATCTCCCGAGTAGTCTCGCAGCTCTATCTTGAATTTCTCTCGTTGAAAATCACGCAATTTGTCGCGGTATAGTGACTCTGGTACTACACTCACGGATGCACCCATGTGAATTTCCATTGGTATCTTGAATCCCGCAACATCTATGTGGATTTTGATGCTTTCCGAATTGCTGTCCGTTAACCTCGTGCTCCTGATGATGTGTAACTCTAACATCTCCTCGTCCTGTTGTTGTTCTTCCATGCTATGTAATCTCTTGGGATTTCTACTCATAGCTTTGAACGCTGGACTCATAGCTTTAAAAACTTTAAAAACCCTTCAGTTGGCATGCCTTCGCAAGATGCCCAGTCTTTCTGCAGAAGAAACACTCTGCCTTCATGTATGGACAACTTTGAGCAATGTGTTGCCCCAGGTACCTATAGCATGACTTCAACGCTCTGTTAGAATTTCCAGTTTCTGAGACTTTGGGTCCCCACTGTCTTTTACTTTGAACCTGCAGGTAATTTACCTCGGTTGTCTGATGGCCGTAATTATTATTTAATTCTCGGGAATATTGTTCGGCCCTGCCCATCAACCTCGCTGTCTGACGAGCAATCTCAAAAGTCAAGTCATCCGTCGTCAATAACTTCCCTCTGATCGCATCATTTTTCACCCCACAAACAAAACGATCTCGTAATGTTCGGTTTTGAAAGTTTACAAAATTACAGTGAATCGATAGCTTTTTTAATGCTACGATGTAATCACTGATACATCCATCAGCCTTTTGATTCCAAATCTCGAAATGATAGCTTTCAGCAATTTCGAATGGTTTGGGGTTCTAGTGATGCTCCAGCTTCATTAAAATCTCTTTAAGCATTGTGTCCTTTAGCTCGTCAGGCACAAGCAGATTTACAAGGGTTTTGTACAATGCCGGGCTTGCCTCTGATAAGAAGATTGCTTTCTTACGTTCCAACACAGCCTGATTCTGGACTGCATTGTCTGGAACTTCGATTATATGTTATTTGCAGTGAAATACATATCTAGCCGATCCACATATGCTTTAAAACGTTCCTGGTCGTGTCTATATTCCCCCAAATGTCCGATTACACCTGCCATTTTAATCTCTAGCTGTTCACACCATGTGCTGTATTTTACCTCGGATTTTTGTAGCTTTTTCCAAAGACAGAAACTTCCAAAGGCTCTCTGTCAGCTGGCTGAATCCTTCATCAACAAAATTTATGCTTTAAATCAACGGAAAAATCCCATCTCGCCGCCAAATGTGATATCTTCACAGAGCACAGCACACACAGCTCCTAACATGGCAGGCAGCTCTCTCGGAAGCCTCCGGAATCTGCCTTGTTCTGTTTATTATTAACTATGCAGTTGCAGTACACAATATGTCCACATCCACAGTGTGGAGCTACAAACATTACAAGCTTACAGACATTACACCCGATAATGCTGAAGGTTGAACTAAATAGACTCTCAGTGTCAATGGAGTTGGACACGGGCGTGAGCCAGTCCATTATGAGCAATAAGACTTTCAAAAAATTATGGTGCAGCAAGACTCAAGGCCAGTCTTGACTCCAATTCGCACAAAACTGAGAACTT